>NC_138889.1:78201866-78801866 GCF_965194825.1 Balaenoptera physalus
TGAATAATGTGCTGTTCAAAAGAGGGTTTTGGTTTTTTTTTTTTTTTTCAGTTCTGCAACAAAATGTTTTTGGGCATAATACTTGTCCTTTACATAACAGCAATTTTTTATATTATTATTTAATTTTGCTATAAGAAAATCATTTGAATATATGACTTTTTGTCTCTTGCATTCTTTTTTTCCTGTGATCATTAAAAATGTAAATCACTCAACTCTACTGTCCTGTACTGAGTGATCTTCTAAAGGCTTATTGGGGCATAGCTGTTTTGTCCCTAAGCTGAATGGTCCCAGTCCTTATGTTTTTGACAAACATATTTCTCCTTTGAATAAGTATTTTATCTCCTTCATGTATTACCAGCCTAACCTGCAATTTTTTAAATGATACCGAGAAGATTGCTTGCCTTTCCACTGTGGTAAATGAAGACTTGGTAATTTGATGTCTCGGGCCACAATAACTCAGAAGGAGTAATTAGAAGCCAGTTGCCTCTTTAGGCTCTGGGGATGTAAAGAGGGGTGATGCAGGTCTCTGAGGTGCTCCATGACAATTCTACGTTGCATGAATCAGCCCAGTGGGAGTTCTGAGAAAAGGAAGCAAGTCGGATGGCAGCTGTGAGGAAGGCTGTATTGGAGACAGGGAGGGGGTCGTGCAGTGGCTCATACAGAAGGAGTAACAGTTGTATGATATACAAAGAAAAAGTGATATTTTTTCCCTAAAATAAGTACTTTTCAATGCAATTATGGTTTTCTTTAAGGCCTTCTCTTTCAATATGAACTTGGCATTTTTACAAAGATCAGGCAACAACAGAAGCACTTTGATTTTTCTCCTACACAGGATCTTGAAGCTAACACCATGCAAAATCTTCTTCATGAGTTTTAAATGACTTTTCCTTTCTTCCTGAGGAGTTAGTCCCACATAAGTGACACTAGAATGACCGGGGGTGGGGAGGTATTCCTCAAAATAGTTTCCTAACGTTACTTCCTGTGAACTCAGTTTCATGTAGATTAGGGCAGAGGTTCTAGAAGTGTGATCCTCAGACCAGCAGGACCAGCATCACCTAGGAAGCTGTTAGAAATGAAAATTCTCTACCCGCCCCCAGACCTACTGAATCAGCAAATCTGGGAGTGGACCGGTGATCTGTTTTATAATGCTCCCCCGTTAGTTGATTCTGATGCCCACTCATGTTTGAAAACCAGTTTGGTTTTTTGTTTCAGTGAAAGGCTTCAGAGGGGTCCATGAATGCCCTGAATCTGTATGCAAGTATGTGTATATGTGTGTACATGCATCTTTTGGAGGAAGCAGAACCATATTTTTCACTCGGATCTCAGAATGACACTAACTCCAGCAAGGTAGAAACCACTGCTGAAACATCAGGATCCAGCACTTGAGGGTCTCTTGCTGAAATTATTTGACCTGAAAGCCACACGCATTGTGTTTGCTTACAAGCCATTGGCTAGAAATAGCTGTACAGCCCAGTCTGAATGCACGAGTTCAGGGAAGTATAATTCTCTGTGTGTTCAGAAGAAGTAGTAAACCCTAAGTCTCTATCACATTTCCATACAATAAAAACTGTTTATCATAGATAATAGATAGATAGATAGATAGATAGATAGTTCAATAGACTGATGAAAAATTGACTAACTCCTCTTAGGGTTGGGGCATGTGGGGATGGCAATGTATATGGGAATTTTTCACAGAAAATATGGTATTTTTCACTGGGTCTATAGGATGAGAAGGAAGTTTTCCAGGCAAAGTAGATATTAAGGTAAGTATTCCAGGCATGAATAATAGTCTGATTGGAGACAGAATCATGGAAGAGATCTAATTATGTTCAAGGGATGGTGAGATTTCCATTGTGGATGAAGTACATGATATATATGGTCATGTTATGGGTGAGGAATGGCAAGAAAGGAGCCCTGGAAATAAAAGGTAGAGACCAGATTATGAAGGGTCTTGTGTTCTAAGCTAAGGAGTTGAAAGTTTTGAATTATTTCATAAATATTAGTGTCTCTAAAGGTTGTTGAAACATCTATTTTGTTGCGACAACCCTGATACTTTTTAAGTAGCTATTTTTAATATAAAAGATAGCTATGTAAGTAGAATAGTGTTTCCCACAAAGTTTCAAACCCTCTATCAGACATGTATCATTGTGATTTTCTACATCTGTGCAATTTTGCTTCTCCTGTTCCTTTTGCTTGGAATGTCTTTCTTCTGAAAGAGGTGAGGCCATCAGACTTAGATGGCTTTTGATCACAATTATTATCAAGCAACTCCTGTGTGCTAACATTTTGTCCTATAGTTCTCACAGCAACCCTTCAGTTTCGGTATGATTCCTCATTTTACAGAAAGAGAAAATGAAGAACAGAGAGGTCTGTACTCTGCCACAAAGTGAGTAAAAATTTCTCAGCTGAGAAATTGATGTGACTTATTAAAGCAGTTAGTTTAGGGATACATATAAGTAAAATATTGATTCAAATGCAGTTTTCTGCCAATTCCTAGAAATATTACCTTGTAGCAACTCAAACTGGGTCATTTTCCTGCTAAAAAGCCCTTGAGATAGTGAGAGAATGGTGTGCTCTATTAATCTAGTTTCTCTTTGAAGAGGTCGAGGCAGGGAAAACAGGAAGGTGCTACTGTAATAGTCCAAGCAGTAGAAATGGAGAGGGCTGAATAAGCTACACTATGGGGTGGATGGTGAGCATTCTACATGCTTCAGTTAATTGTCATTTTTTTAAAAGAGGGACCTTGCTGTCATTGTTTTAGTATTACCTTTTACATATAGTGAGCATCACTTCATATTTGGAGGGTCTATGTCTTGGCTGCTGTGTTGGAGATTTACCATTTGGTCTTTGCAGAAAGTTTGTTTTCTACAGACTTGGGAGCCTGCCATCATGTGATGATGTGGGACAAGCCTGACCTGAAGTAAAGATGCCTCTATTTGTGTCCTAACTCAGAAACTTACTAGCTGTAAGCCCTGAGCATGTTCCTGAATTTCTTATACTGGGGTACAGGTATTGCTGAAAGGGTACCCAAAGCTAGATGAGGAGTCTTACTTTGCTCAATGGTTTGAGGGGAAAATGATCTTTCTATCATAATCCTGACTAAATGGCTGGATTGAAAAACTAGCAGGAAAAATAGTTTTTAAAATAGAAAATATGAAACCTCAAATACATTTCAGACCCATGTTTTCCCTTTTATGTATGTCCAGGATTCAGAAAAGTGAGCGTTCACTCTTTCCTACCATACAGATAAACTCGGTAGAAATGTTTGAGAAGCAATGATCATTTGACCCTCTGCTTGGTTCTTTTAATGGGACAACATGGTAATGCTAACATTCTAAGAAGTTTTTTTGAAAGGACAAAGTAGGTCATGATTTGAAAGGATTTTGAAAACCCTAAGGAGTACAGTGTATAAGAGTATAATAAATTATTGTTATTATACATAATAAAAAGATAGAAATCTGTTTCATAAAGACATGTTAACATGACTCAATAAAATGAGTCATGGCTGGGATACCAAAGCATCTGCAGGTTCCTAAAAAAGATACATGTAAAGAATTATCCACTGTTTGCTTGCTCCATTAAAATTTTACCTTCCCAGGAGCAGGAATTTTGTCTGTTTTGTTTGCAATACTATTCCCAATGCCTAGAACAGTGTGTAGCATATCATATGTGCTCAATAAATATTTGTTGAATAAATGAATTAATAAAAGGACTCTCAAAGCAATCATTTCTATTATTAATGAGGACACTGACCCCTAACTAACTGCTGCTTACTCTGAGGAGCTGAGCTGGACCACAAATGAACTGCAAGAATTCCTTTTGTTTATACTCGAGCAGCCTGAGTCATGTCAAAGACAAATAAAATCAGACTCTAGTTAAAGTGGTAAGGACAGATTTTAATCAGCAATAAGCTACTGCAATAGAGAAGAGGGTCCAGTGTGAATTGAATTCAACTTAGATTTGTGCAGAGGTGACTGACTGGGCATTCTAAAAGGAAAATGAGGGAGTTGGAAGGAGGAAAGTGGAGGCTTGAGTAGAAATAAGGAAGTGGAAATTTACAAAAAGCAGGAAAAGGTGTTGGTCCATATGAATCCCATCTGGGTTTGTTAACCAGCTGTTATTGAAGTTAGGTTTCTACTCTCCTACAGAGACTGGGAGGGGTGATGGGGGCCTATTTATCTTCATTCAGGTGTTAGCTGGAACAGCAGAAAATTCTTTTGCAACCTTGAGCTTTCCCATGCAGGAACTTAATGGGACTGGAGCCGTTACTTTATTGATGCTGCCTTGGGCTGTTTGTTAGAAACTATGCTAGTGTTTGTTAATTTTTCTAATGTGGGGTGGACAAAATTATTTGTGCTAAGAGTCTGCAGGGTTTATAGGCCCAGGTTGAGGCCTAGTCAAGAAAAGGGCTCAGAGGAGCCTGACTAGAGTTTGCTCAGGGAGAGAATCTTTATCTATGGGCGCCTTTGCTTTTCACTAGAAACCAACTTAGTTTGGGCTCTTATGGTTTTATCTCTCATAAGGTAAAAAACACAGAACGACAAATTCAAAATAAACAGAACTTGCCTCCCAAAATTCTAGGGCAGAGTGGGTTCAAGTTGCCTACTCTTTGCCTCATTTTTCCTTTGAGTCTCCCAAAAGCCTTCTAGATCTTTCCAGAGACTATGCCTTCAAAACAGGAGGCAGCCCCAAGTCTGTTTTTACCAAATCAATCAGTTGATTAAGAGAAAAAATATGAAGAGAGAAAGAAGATGAAAGAGAAGGAATCATCCAAGAAAAGACACCGTGAGATCACATTAAGATTTATTTATAGCATGTTAGTCTTCTCTGTAGATACTGCCCTTCTTGGCATGGTGACCCAGATCTTTGTCCTAGATCAATGTCCTAACTAACTAACTTGCCTTCTGCTGGGACAAAGCTTTTGGAAAAGCTTTGACCCCTTCCTAGAAATCAGGGACCATAATAAAGAGAGTGGTAAAAAGACAATAAGTAAGAGACATGGATAGTCTTTGAATTCATAGGGTCTGTAACCTGAATCTCGTGTTATTTAGATTGAGACCTTTGAATTTTGTACCACTGACAATGGTGTTTTTTTGCCCTTTGATTTCTATGTAAGTTGCAGGATGCTTCTAGTAGTAAATGAAATTACTTTGTAACCTCTCTCTCTGTGCCTACAGCCTTTCCTTGGCATAGAAGAGAGAAGAAATTATTTCTCATCTGTCAACTTGCTTGAGAGAATGATTTGTTAAAATAGAGAATTAGTTTTGGTTTTCACTTGGCTGGATTCCCCATCCATATTTGTCACTAAGGGTAACATTGCCAGGCTTCAATGAAACAGGAAAAACATGCCGTTCCCTTCATTACTTTCTCTTGTCAGTCAGCACCTGCTTGCAAATACTCATTAAGAGAGACTAGGGATATTTCAATAAACAGTAAATGTCCAAGAAAATGGTTTAATTCTAAGAACTCTCTTTGTTATCCTGAAACTGTGTTCTTCCATTCACTTCCATACTGTTCTCCATTTGTCACCAGTCATATTGTAACACTGGAATTACAAGCTCAGTCCTGCAAAGGTGAAAAGTAATCATATAAAGATGAAAATGGACAAGATCATAGAAAGTATTTTATATAACCCCTATATTTTATTAAAGAGAAAACTGAGGCCCCCAAAGGACAAGGGTTAATCCATCAGATTCAAATTTAACACCTGTTTATGCACATCTAAGTAGACGAAAGGCACTGTAAAAGGTGCTGTGGGAAACACAAAGATAAATAAGACCACAATATTATTTCTGAATGAATAACGAAGATAGAAAACTACGTTCCCAGCTAAGCATACAAGGTAACATAAAGGACATATAGGTAACATAAAACCGAAGGGCAGATTCCACACTAGGAACTCCGGTCAGAAGAGCCAGGTGTGAGGCCTCTGCATGTGGCCCACCGTGAGCAGGTGAAACCCAACTAAGCACAAAGGAAAAAAAAAAAGCCATCGCAGAGCTGTGACTATTTTCAAGGCTACTGTTTTTCTCTGTGGAACACTGCCTTTGGGGCAAAACAAGGAAAAATCAGGTGATTCTAATGTGCAGCACAGAAGGGGAGCTACTGCAGGCCAGCTTCTCCAACTCTGAAGGCACTCCAGCCGTGTGGCTGACTGACAGGGTCTTGGTGCTCTGGCTGGGTGTCAGTCCTGAGCCTCTGAGGAGGGAGAGCCGAGTTCAGGACATTGGACCACCAGAGACCTCCCGGCCCCACATAATATTAATCAGAAAGAGCTCTCCCAGAGATCTCTGTCTCAATGCTAAGACCCAGCTTGACTCAACAACCAGCAAGCTCCAGTGCTGGACACCCCATGCCAAACAACTAGCAAGACAGGAACACAACCCCACCCATTAGCAGAGAGGCTGCCTAAAATCATACTAAGTTCACAGACACCCCAAAACACACCACCAAACACAGTCCTGCCCACCAGAAAGACAAGATCCAGCCTCATCCATCAGAACACAGACACCAGTCCCCTCCACCAGGAAGCCTACACAACCCAGTGAACCAAACTTCTTACCCACTGGGGGCAGACACCAAAAACAACGGGAACTACAAACCTACAGCCTGCAAAAAGGAGACCCCAAACACAGTAAGTTAAGCAAAATGAGAAGACAGAGAAATATGCAGCAGATGAAGGAGCAAGGTAAAAACCCATGAGACCAAACAAATGAAGAGGAAATAGGCAGTCTACCTGAAAAAGAATTCAGAGTAATGATAGTAAAGATGATCCAAAATCTTGGAAATAAAATGGAGAAAATACAAGAAACGTTTAACAAGGACCTAGAAGAACTAAAGAGCAAACAAACAATGATGAACAACACAATAAATGAAATTAAAAACACTCTAGAAGGAATCCATAGCAGAATAACTGAGGCAGAAGAAAGAATAAGTGACCTGGAAGATAAAATACTAGAAATAAATACCACAGAGCAGAATGAAGAAAAATAAATGAAAAGTATTGAGGACAGGCTCAGAGACCTCTGGAACAACATTAAACATACCAGCATTTGAATTATAGGAGTCCCAAAAGAAGAAGAGAAAAAGAAAGGGACTGAGAAAATATTTGAAGAGATTATAGTTGAAAACTTCCCTAATATGGGAAAGGAAATAGTCACTCAAGTCCAGGAAGCACAGAGAGTCCCATACAGGATACATCCAAGGAGAAACATGCCAAGACACATATTAATCAAACTATCAAAAATTAAATACAAATAAAAAATATTAAAAGCAGCAAGGGAAAAGCAACAGATAACATACAAGGGAATCCCCATAAGTTTAACAGCTGATCTTTCATCAGAAACTCTGCAAGCCTCAAGGCAGTGCCAGGACATATTTAAAGTGATGCAAGGGAAAAACCTACAGCCAAGATTACTCTACCCAGCAAGGATCTCATTCAGATTTGATGGAGAAATTAAAACCTTTACAGACAAGCAAAAGCTAAGAGAATTCAGCACCACCATACCAGCTTTACAACAAATGCTAAAGGAACTTCTCTAGGCAAGAAACACAAGAGAAGGAAAAGATCTACAATAACAAACCCAAAACAATTAAGAAAATGGGAATAGGAACATACATATCGATAATTACCTTAAATGTAAATGGATAAAGTGCTCCAACCAAAAGACACGGCCTGGCTGAATGGATACAAAAACAAGACCCATATATATGCTGTCTACAAGAGACCCACTTCAGACCTAGGGAAACAGACTGAAAGTGAGGGGATGGAAAAAGATATTCCATGCTAAAGGAAATCAAAAGAAAGCTGGAGTAGCAATTCTCATATCAGAAAAAATAGACTTTAAAATAAAGACCATTATAAGAGACAAAGAAGGGCACTACATAATGATCAAGGGATCAATACAAGAAGAAGATAGAACAATTGTATATATTTATGTGCCCAACATAGGAGCACCTCAATACATAAGGCAAATGCCAACAGCCATAAAAGGGGAAGTCGACAGTAACACAATCATAGTACGGGACCTTAACACCCCACTTTCACCAATGGACATATCAACCAAAACGAAAATAAACAAGGAAACACAAGCTTTAAATGACACATTAAACAAGATGGACTTAATTAATATTTATAGGACATTCCATCCAAAAACAACAGAATTCACTTTCTTCTCAATACTCATGGAACATTCTCCGGGACAGATCATATCTTGGGTCACAAATCAAGCCTTGGTAAATTTAAGAAAATTGAAATCGCATCAAGTATCTTTTCCAACCACAATGCTATGAGACTAGATATCAATTACAGGAAAAAAAACTGTAAAAAATACAAACACATGGAGGCTAAACAATACACTACTGAATAACCAAGAGATCACTGAGGAAATCAAAAAATACCTAGAAATAAAGGACAATGAAAACACAACAACCCAAAATGTATGGGATGCAGCAAAAGCAGTTCTAAGAGGGAAGTTTATAGCAATACAGTCCTAGCTCAAGAAACAAGAAAAATCTCAAATAAATAACCTAACCTTACACTTAAAGCAATTAGAGAAAGAAGAACAAAAAAACCCCAAAGTTAGCAGAAGGAAAGAAATCATAAAGATCAGATCAGAAATAAATGAAAAAGAAATGAAGGAAATGATAGCAAAGATCAATAAAACTAAAAGCTGGTTCTTTGAGAAGATAAACAAAATTGATAAACCATTAGCCAGAGTCATCCAGAAAAAAAAATGGAGAAGACTCAAATCAACAGAATTAGAAATGAAAAAGGAGAAGTAACAACTGACACTGCAGAAATACAAAGGATCATGACAGGTTACTACAAGCAACTATATGCCAATAAAATGGACAACCTGGAAGAAATGGACAATTTCTTAGAAAAGCACAACCTTCTGAGACTGAATTAGGATGAAATAGAATATATAAACAGATCAATCACAAGCACTGAAATTGAAACTGTGATTAAAAATCTTCCAACAAACAAAAGCCCAGGACCAGATGGCTTCACAGGCGAATTCTATCAGACATTTAGAGAAGAGCTAACACCTATCCTTCTCAAACTCTTCCAAAATATAGCAGAGGGAGGAACACTCCCAAACTCATTCTACGAGGCCACCATCACCCTGTTACCAAAACCAGACAAAGATGTTACAAAAAAAGAAAACTACAGACCAATAACACTGATGAACAGAGATGCAAAAATCCTCAACAAATACTAGCAAACAGAATCCAGCAGCACATTAAAAGGATCATACACCATGATCAAGTGGGATTTATCCCAGGAATGCAAGGATTCTTCAATATGTGCAAATCAATCAATGTGATAAACCATATTAACAAATTGAAGGATAAAAACCATATGATCATCTCAACATATGCAGAAAAAGCTTTTGACAAAATTCAACACCGGTTTGTGATAAAAATTTTCCAGAAAGTAGGCATAGAGGGAACCTACCTCAACATAATAAAGGCCATATATGACAAACCCACAGCCAATCTCGTCCTCGATGGTGAAAAACTGAAAGCATTTCCTGTAAGACGAGCAACAATACAGGGATGTCCACTCTCACCACTATTATTCAACATAGTTTTGGAAGTCCTAGCCACGGCACTCAGAGAAGAAAAAGAAATAAAAGAAATCCAAATTGGAAAAGAAGAAATAAAACTGTCCCTGTTTGCAGATGACATGATACTATACATAGAGAATCCTAAAGATGCCACCAGAAAACTACTAGAGCTAATCAATGAATTTGTAAAGTAGCAGGATACAAAATTAATGCACAGAAGTCTCTTGCATTCCTATACACTAATGATGAAAAATCTGAAAGAGAAATTAAGGAAACACTCCCATTTACCACTGCAACAAAAAGAATAAAATACCTAGGAATAAACCTACCTAAGAAGACAAAGGACCTGTATGCAGAAGACTATAAGACACTGATGAAAGAAATTAAAGATGATACAGACAGATGGAGAGATATACCATCTTCTTGGACTGGAAGACTCAACATTGTGAAAAATGACTATACTACCCAAAGCAATCTACAGATTCAATGCAATCCCTATCAAACTACCAATGGCGTTTTTCACAGAACTAGAACAAAACATTTCACCATTTGTATGGAAACACAGAAGACCCCGAATAGCCAAAGCAATCTTGAGAAAGAAAAATGGAGCTGGGGGAATCAGGCTCCCGGACTTCAGACTATACTACAAAGCTACAGTAATCAAGACAATATGGTACTGGCACAAAAACAGAAATATAGATCAGTGAAACAGGATAGAAAGCCCAGAGATAAACCCATGCACATATGGTCACCTTATCTTTGATAAAGGAGGCAAGCATATACAGTGGAGAAAAGACAGCCTCTTCAATAAGTGGTGCTGGGAAAACTAGACAGCTACATGTAAAAGAATGAAATTAGAACACTCCCTAACACCATACACAAAAATAAATTCAAAATGGATTAAAGACCTAAATGTAAGGCCAAACACTATCAAACTCTTAGAGGAAAACATAGGCAGAACACTCTATGACATAAATCACAGCAAGATCCTTTTTGACCCAGCTCCTAGCGAAATGGAAATAAAAACAAAAATAAACAAATGGGACCTAATGAAACTTAAAAGCTCTCGCAGAGCAAAGGAAACCATAAAGAAGATGAAATGACAACCCTCAGATTGGGAGAAAATATTTGCAAACAAAGCAACTGACAAAGGATTAATCTCCAAAATATACAAGCAGCTCATGCAGCTCAATATCAAAAAACAAACAACCCAATCCAAAAATGGGCAGAAGACCTAAATAGACATTTCTCCAAAGAAGATATACAGATTGTCAACAAACACATGAAAGGATCCTCCACATCACTAATCATTAGAGAAATGCAAATCAAAACTACAATGAGGTATCACCTCACACTGGTCAGAATGGCCATCATCAAGAGATCTACAAACAGTAAATGCTAGAGAGGGTGTGGAGAAAAGGGGACCCTCTTGCCCTGTTGGTGAGGATGTAAATTGATACAGCCACTATGGAGAACAGTATGGAGGTTCCTTAGAAAACTAAAAATAGAACTACCATACGACCCAGCAATCCCCACTACTGGGCATATACCCTGAGAAAACCATAATCCAAGGAGTCATGTACCACAGTGTTCGTTGCAGCTCTATTGACAATAGCCAGGACATGGAAGCAACCTAAGTGTCTGTCGACAGATGAATGGATAAAGAAGATGTGGCACCTATATACAATGGAATATTACTCTGCCATAAAAAGAAATGAAATTGAGTTATTTGTGGTGAGGTGGATGGACCTAGAATCTGTCATACAGAGTGAAGTAAGTCAGAAAGAGAAAAACAAATACTGTATGCTAACACATATATATGGAATCTAAAAAAAAAAAGAGAAAGAAAAAAATGGTTCTCAAGAACCTAGGGGCAGGACAGGAATAAAGACGCAGACGTAGAGAATGAACTTGAGGACATGGTGAGGGGGAAGGGTAAGCTGAGACGAAGTGAGAGAGTGGCATGGACATATATACACTACCAAATGTTAAATAGATAGCTAGTGGGAAGCAGCCGAATAGCACAGCGAGATAAGCTTGGTGCTTTGTGACCACCTAGAGGGGTGGGATAGGGAGGGTGGGAGGGAGATGCAAGAGGGAGGGGATACGGGTATATATGTATACGTACAGCTGATTCACTTTGTTATACAGCAGCAACTAACACAACAATGTAAAGCAATTATACTCCAATAAAGATGCTTAAAAAAAAAAAAAGAAAAAAAACCTGAAGGGCCAGAGGGTTGTTCTTTTCAGTTGAGGGTGAAATTTTGTTAAAGACATTAAGCAATAAAATGAATGTAACAATAGAATGTGTAATGCATAGCCCAGTGTTAGGCATTTTAGTAATTTGTAAAAACATCTCTGTTGTACTCTCTGTGATGCAGATGCAGCTATAACACAACCTACCCTCCTACCCATAAGCAGATATGTAAAAACATATAAATCTAGGTTTGTTGGTGTCAATACTGTAGCTTCTCTGTGCAGTAAAATTCTCTTTGGATAGTATTTCAATATTTATAGATTTTTTATTTATTCTCTGCACTGTTCAGAATTGTACTGATTTTAAACAGATGTAATCACTAGTTAAAGAAGCATGACTTGTTCATGGCAAAAGCAAGCCAACTTTGTTAATTTAGGAGGCTACTCTGCCTGTATTCTACTCTTGTTTTCATACCTAGAAGGAACTGTTTTCTTCATCTGCACTAAAACACCTTAATTTGTACAGCCTAGAAAAAAATATAGTCAGTGACCAAGGCAAGTTTGTAGAGTGTCAGTAAACTATATTCTTTTGATATTAGTCACTTAATACACCAGATTTACCAATTAGGGCTCAGAGAGAACTTGGAGTGTTAGCATTTCTGGATTTGGTGGCCAAAGTACCGATCAAATCTATGAGAATTTGTGTGAGAATTCAGAATTCAAGTGGAAATCCCTCAGTAAACAGATGACGGTGTGGGCTGGCTGCATAATAAGAGCTCAGGTATATTCTGAAGAGATAGTGCAATGGAATTCATAAGCTGAGATGAAATCCAGGAGAGAAAAAAAATAATACAAACAAGAAGAACAATAACAACAGCTAATCATTTTTGAACAATTACTATATGATAAGCATTGTATTATGTGCTTACTCAAATTACCAGATTATCCCAGGGCGTATTTTTTTATCCACAATTTCAAATGATAGGACTAAGGCTTAGAGATGTTAGCTAAATTTTCCAGATGTTGGGTAAATAAGTTGCAGGGGTAGGACTGGAATGCAGTTGGCTTATTTGCTCCATTTGCCTAGAACTTTCCCAGTTTTATCACTGAAAGTCACCTATCTCAGGGACCCCCTCAGTCCCAGGCAAATTGGGACAACAGGCCATGTTAACTTGTACCCACAGCTGCTGAATTCCAAAGCTTAAGCTTTAAGTTGGTATCTTATACTGCTTCCATTGAGGAGAAAGAGAACCAATGACCAGAGATGGAACCTTGGAAAATGTTAATAACTTTAAAAATGGGAGAAGACTATAAAGTCCTTACTTAAAGGGCTGTATCCTTTGCCCATTTTATCCCCAGTCTTTAGCACTATGTTTAAGACAGAGTAGATGCTCAATAAATATGTGTAATTAGTTAAGTGATTGATGATTGATTATTAGTGATTGGATGAATGAAGAGGTAATAGGATAAATAAGGCAACATCATATCCCACAAGGATCAAGTAGAGAGCTCTTAGATTGAAATAAAATAACAATATTTACATGAAGGGTAATGCTTTTGCAAACTGATGATCATGAGAACCTTTAGGATTTAGGCTTTGAAAAGAGAGTCACGTGGAAGCTTGCAAATATTTAGGAGAGGACCAAGATGCAAAAATGGAGGGAGCTGCTGGTTGTAGGCCGTAGGCCCTAGGACATAAGACCTGGATTTAAGGAAGAGATAAGGAAAGAGTGAGCTGAGACAAAGTGTTCCTTTCTTTTGCTCAGAGTCTGCTCAGTTAAAGGAAAAGGAGAAGACTCATTGGAGAAAAACATAATTACACACTGAGCAATAAAGAAACACCACAAGGACAGGTTTCTTCCTAACTCAAGAAAGGCTGGAAGCTGGAACTATAAAGACTGAAGCGTTAACGCTGGAGGGACGTTGGAACTTCTTCCTAAGAAACACATGATAGCATCTCAAATAGACAAAACTATAGCTCACTGATCTCTTCTTTCAGTCTTTACCTTTCAGGCTGAACACCTCATGTTTCATTCAATTGAGATGAGTTTGAGCCCTTCACTATGCTGGTGGACCTCTTCTGATGTGTCCTAAGTATGTCAGCCCCACTCTTTTTTTTTTTTTTTTTTTTTTAGCCCCACTCTTAATAGTCTGTGCTCTAAAGGGAATGTGATACCAAAGTGTGATGTGACTGGCACACATAGAGCATGGCTGTCACCTCTCTTGTTCTGGGCCTGAAACTTCCTATGCTTAAAATCTCATTAGCCTTGTATTTTGCAAGCCATCTCAGACCTCAGATTTTCTCTGCTTGTTTCTTTCACTTATTTTGCTGATGTGCAGTATGTATATTTTCCCCTGCAGTTTTCTCTCTGCAACTGTAAGAGAAGCAGTGCTGCTTTAGCGAGGGGAGCGGCATCTGTGCTCTATCTTGTCTATCATTAATAAACCCCCAAGCTCTGTTCTCATATCCAAGCTGCTAATGTCTGGTAATGATTTCCAAGTCAGAACACACACAGCTGGATATTCAGACCCCAGGTTAAATTTTGTTTTCTGACATATCACCTGTCTGGAGTTTGAAAGTAAGTCTAGATGTTTGAAAGTAAGTCTAGATGTGTTGCAGAAGTTATTCAAGGAAGATGGGGTAATGGAAAAGGTCATTCCTTTGACCTAACTGCTACCAAACCATTGGAAAAAATTGTTTCCCTTGATCTCTGAAATCAACTTGTAGAAGTTTCAGCTCCTGAGGCAGGTACCATTACAGTTGTTATGCTATTAAAAGTTCTGCAGAGCCTTTTTTTCTTGAAGGTTAGGAAAATTGTTTGGGGCTAGGTTGGGATTGGTTTGATTGCTGTTGATATAAACATCTCTGAATTGTATTTTTTTTTTACATGTGCAAGTAACCTAAGAACTTAAAATTAAAGAACAAAGCAGATCGTCTAGGCACAACTAGATATTTTTTAGGCAAAATTGAGTACAATAATAATAGTTTTCAGAAATTGTGAAAATGTCAGTGCAAGAAAATTAGTTCCAATTTAAGCCTAGCTGTGGGATTTTATTGAAAATGTTCTCATCCTAGCATGTGGCATTTAAATAATGAATTTACAAGGAGAAACACAAGGAAATCACAGAGAGCCATTACTTACAATAAGAAAAAACAAGTACACTTTAATGGTTATAGATTTGAGTATGGAATATTTTGCCTGATTTTTGTTTCATTGCCTCTTTGTCATTGGAGGCCTGTCTGATGATTTGGGTAAGTATCATGGGTGAATGTCTTTGTGTTTGCTCAGCAGAGAACAACAGTTGCAATATGTAAATAGGGTGCCTCTTCCCTTTGGATGCCTTGGGATATGTATAATAGATTAAGCTGGCTTTGTGCAGAGCAAACAGGTCTGTATTACCAAGAATATGAATAATGTCAGTTTCCATAATTGCTAACATCTGGCTTTCCATAAATCTGTTAAATTGCATGGAAGCAGAATTAGATTTCTGGGTCATAAGTAAAGCAATTACATGGAATTCTGTAGGCAATATGGTCCTGTATTCAACTGTGAAATCTTTTCATTCTGGAGCAGCAAAAGCAAATCCAGGTTTTGAACCCTGTTTTTATTGTGCACCCTAAGTGTGTTCATCTTTTTGCTCAGGTTTCTTAATTTATGAGAGGAAAACACTGCCAATATGTTTGTAACTTTGTAAATGCAAAATAAACAAATGTTAAAATAGCATATTATAGCTGGGCATTAATTGACAATTTAGAGGTTATTTTAGAGGAGACCATAAATTAAAGATCCTTTTGTAGCCACTGGTTGTGGATCTGTTGAAATTAATGTTCCAGACAATTCCTGGGGTGATTTGTTGATGAGTCTTTCTCTGCCCTTGTCCCCTTAAGCATTTGACAGGAAACTGGGATGTGGAGGGAGGAGGAAAGGTGGCCTTCCTATTTCAGTGTGGTTACTACTGAAACCACACTGAATTTATTGTACTTTGAACTAGACCCAAGAGCTTTTCCTGATGAAAAGTCAACAATAAAATGTGTTCCCTGTAGGGAAGGGTTGTGGTTGTGCCTTATGCTTACTGAACACCCCAAAGACCAAATTTTGATGGCTTTATAGTAGTATTGGTCTGTAAAATTCCTGGATTGAAGTAAGTTAAATAAATACATTGCACATCCACAGTATATTCTGTTGTACTTGGTACTGAGAAGAGAAAAAGGAAAAAGATTTAGTCCCTGCCCTCAATGAGCTCACCATCTATCTATGAGCCATGGATAAATTAAACATGGAGCTCCCAAGAGATGAATGCAAGGATAGCATTGTGTGTGTGCAAGGTACAGAGAAAGCAAAAAGTCAATAGTGACTGTCTTGCAGAATGAGGGATGGTGATGCTTGGTCTTGATCTTGAAGAATGCATGGGAGTGAAGATAACACAGGAAGGGAAATGCTTACCTTATCAATTAATTTATACCCCACCCATTCCATAGGGGCTAAGAAACAGAGATGGGTGGGGGGAGTACTCCCATAATTAGAAAAGGCATGTTCCAAGGCACAGGCAGAGGAAACACCATGGTCTGTTTGTGGGTCACCCATTGCTTTTGAAGAGAAAGGGGAAAAGACAGAAGGTTAACAACTGAAGTACTAAATCGGGGCTTATATGTATGCCAGGAGATTGAACTTTCTATTATAAGCATCAGAGAACCACAGAGAAGTGGCAGGCAGAGGAATGACATGGACAGTTTTGCTTTTTAGAACACCACTACCCTGTAGAGGGTATTTAGAGCAATGATTCTCCTCTGGCTGAACAGAGCCCAGATGTCTGGATCCTAATTTATGTCAATTAAATCCAGTTCTAGTGGTGGTGAGCCTGGGCTCCAGTACTTTTAAAAGGCTCGCCAAATATTTATATTTTGCCCACAATCTCCAAATATTTCCATTGTGCCCACAATCCAAAAAATCACTGAATTAGAGTGAGAAGTGTCTGGAGTCAGTTGAAACCAGATAGGAGACTAATGCAATAGTCCTGGTGATAAGGATGAAAATCTGAACTGAGTTCAAAGAAATCTGCATGTTATTTTTATGATTATATATATGTGATGAGCCCCCTAGCTAGCTATCATCAAGTTACTCTCTATCTGTATCTCCTAGAGATACAAACTGGATTATAAATGTGATGAGAGAAGTATAAGACAATGTTTTGTTACTTTCAGCAAAAACTGAGGAGTGAGAATAATGCAAACATACCACTTTAGTATTGTTCCAAGAGAGCATATACCTAAACAGTAAGCCATGTACCGCCAACTGTCATTGCAATGAGTGTTCAGAGAAGGTGAATAATTACTATAAACTGGCATCGTATTGGGAGATGCTTAACTGAAGAGGTAGGGCTTGAACTTGGTCTTAATCATTCACATTCATTAAATCAAGAAACAAATATTTTTGAGTACTTATTATGTTATCTGGTTTTATTTTCAAAAGACAATAGATTAGGTGGGTATGGTTTTATACAGTTGATAATTGAGGGTCAGAGAGACTTAATAATGTGACCAAGGACATACAGTGTGATGTGCAAAATGACTGGCACATAGTAAGCACTCAATTAAGTGGAAGAGTTTGGTTTCGAACATGAGTGACCTCCTGACTCCCGCATTCGATGCTAGTTTTTGTTGGGAAGAATTGGAGTAGAGGAAGAAGGCTGGGAAGATGAGAGAGGCTTCTAGGCGAGAGTACCATATGGTCATATGTGTTGACCAGGAATAACGAGGAAGTAATTGAGGTCTGATTGTAGTTGACTTGGAATCTAGATAGCATAATTTGGGATCATTTCCACAGTTTTCAAAGGAGGAATAATTATTCATTAACTAAATGTCTTGACTGAGGCTACAATTGGTAGAACAAAGACAAAATAAATAAATCTTATAATGAACTAGATCTTAGAAATATTGTTGGAATTCCTTAACATCTTCTACTTTGTACCACGGCTGTGAAGCCAAGCTTTATACCAATATAGTGCATGCAGTCAGTAAGGGAAGATAGGTCATTTGTTTCCATTATTTTTAAGTCACAATAGTTTTAAATTCTAGCAAACTTTGACTGAGTAATCATATTGTATCATTCTCAGAATTTCAGCTAAAAATGCTGCAGAGGACCCATGTAATATTTTATCTTTGAAAATGAGTTGCAATATCTAGAGGGCAAATTAGTTGAAAGTATATAAAACCACAGAATATTCTAGTATGCTGAAAGAAGACTTTAGACCTTGAGTTGGCACAGTATAGTGGAAAGAACTCCAGTGCACCTTTCAGAAGGCCCAGGACACAGTCTTTGCTCTAACAGATACTAGCTGTGTGACCACTTAGCCATCTCTGTAACTTAGTTTCTTCTTTTGTAAACTGAAAATAACTATTCCTATCCTGCAATTATATGACATGACTTGTGAAAAAGAACTCTGGAAAACTTTGAAACTATGTATATAGTATATTATAAATATATATATATATATTAGTAAAATTGATATTATGCCTTTGAGCACTTTGAGTACTTTAGGGGGAAATGGCACTTAAATTATTTTTTCTGTAATTTAGTTCCATAATTCTTAAACAAATGCCTACAATTTTATACATATTTAACATGAATTTTAGGATGAAGAGTAAGTTAATTTATACTGTTCCTATTCTCACCTACCATAGGAGTCAAGCCTACCATTCAGTAGCCTACCAACAGTTATATATATACTGCTGTGTTCCTCCTTTATCACCTTCATGAGGACAACGTCTTATAAGTCGTTGCCAACATTTATAGCACCAGTGTGCAAAGAACCCTGGTGCATGGCAGACTTTTTGTAAAAATGTGTTGAACTCAACATTGTCACCTGAGAGATATTTGAAGGACTTGGCAGTAGATTAATCAGTGGAGAAGACAAATGACATGATAGACAAATGGCTAATGTTTTCAAATACCTTAAAAATTGTCATAAGAAAAATCAAGTAGACTTTCCTTGAGTGACCTCAGAACTAGTACCTAAGTAGAAGTTACTAGATAATATATTTTATTTCAATGTAAGGAAGACTTTTTTTTTTAACATCTTTATTGGAGTATAATTGCTTTACAATGGTGTGTTAGTTTCTGCTTTATAACAAAGTGAATCAGCTATACATATACATATATTCCCATATCTCCTCCCTCTTGCATCTCCCTCCCACCCTCCCTATCTCACCCCTCTAGGTGGTCACAAAGCACCAAGCTGATCTCCCTGTGCTTTGTGGCTGCTTCCCACTAGCTATCTATTTAACATTTGCTAGTGTATATATGTCCATGCCACTCTCTCACTTCGTCCCAGCTTACCCTTCCCCCTCCCCATATCCTCAGGTCCATTCTCTACGTCTGCGTCTTTATTCCTGTCCTGCCCCTAGGTTCTTCAGAACCTTTTTTTTTTTAATTTTTTTCTTTTTTGTTTTAGATTCCATATATGTGTGTTAGCATACGGTATTTGTTTTTCTCTTTCTGACTTACTTCACTCTGTATGACAGACTCTAGGTCCATCCACCTCACCACAAATAACTCAATTTCATTTCTTTTTATGGCTGAGTAATATTCCATTGTATATAGGTGCCACATCTTCTTTATCCATTCATCTGTCGACAGACACTTAGGTTGCTTCCATGTCCTGGCTATTGTAAATAGAGCTGCAATGAACATTGTGGTACGTGACTCTTTGAATTATGTAAATTGATACAGCCACTATGGAGAACAGTGTGGAGGTTCCTTAAAAAACTAAAAACAGAACTACCATACACAACCCAGGAATCCCACTACTGGGCGTATACCCTGAGAAAACCATAATTCAAAAGGAAGACATTTCTAGAAGAGTTATTCAAAGATGGAATAGGCTGCCTTGTGCAGTAATAGACTGTCTGCAGGGAAAGGACTCAAGCCAGGGCTGGACAGCTATGTGTTTGAGATGTTAAGGTCACCAGAGCCCTGAATGTCAGGGAGGGCTACTGGATTTATGTTTTCCTTCCATACTTGGCTGTCAATGAAAAATAGCAAAATACATGTTGTCTTTCATCAGCATTCATGCCATATCCTAACTGTAGCTCTGAGATGTTTTCTTGTGTGAGCAAAAATGTTGCTAGTCATTGGGGTGGTGAGTTTTTGATTAGGCAAGGCATCCTCCAAGAATTATTTCCTTTTCTTTCAACCTTGGCCCCAGGATCTGGGGGCAGCCTAATTGGCTCAGGGTTGCCCTAATTGCTCACTCGTTTTGCCTTAATTGCCCACGCATTCCTACTCAGTGACTAATCTATTCACACCTTTTCTGTAAGACCCAGATCTCCATGGGTGTATCCATACTGTTAACGAATTAGCAGTATTTATGGCCTCTGGATGGTATAGTTCTTGAGAATACCCTAAAAGCAGTTCAGAGTTGCTCCTGGATACTTTAGTAATTAGAGTCTGACAGCTGTGGGTTTGAGTCCCAGACTGACCACTTATTAGCTATCTGACAGTGAACATGTTATTTAACTTATATGAGCCTCAGCTGCATTAGCTGCCTTGCAGAGTAGATGAGATAATGGATGTGAACAGCTTGGCACAGTACTTGGCACAAGGCAAACACTCAATAATGTTCACTAATGCTATTATAAGTGATGATTATTTTCTAATGATCATCTTGACTGGAGTCTAAAGCTCCATGCTTTCTTTATTGCAGACATTGATGAATGTGCCTTAAGAACTCATACCTGTTGGAATGATTCTGCCTGCATCAACCTGGCAGGGGGCTTCGACTGCCTCTGTCCCTCTGGGCCCTCCTGCTCTGGTGACTGCCCCCATGAAGGAGGACTGAAGCACAATGGGCAGGTGTGGACGCTGAAAGAAGACAGGTGTACTGTCTGTTCCTGCAAGGTGAGGCTAATGTGGTGCAGCGGAGATCGTCACTGTTCTTTCTCTCCCTCCCCCTCTGCTCTCCCTCCCCCTCTGCTCTCCCTCCCCATGTCTTTCCCCCAGGTGGTTGAGTCATGGGTCTCCCGCGATTTCCTGAAAAGACTTCGCCTGTTCTAATCCCAGCTACAGCTAATGATGCTGCTGAGTGGCAGGCAGACCTGCTTGGAATGAAAAGTGAGGTATAGGGTTGCAAAGAGACTGCTGAGCACGGGGGGAGCAGGGCAGAAAAGCCGATGCCAGTCCTCCCGCTGAGAGCTGGCAGTGCCTTTCAGGTCAGCTGGGTGAGAGCTTTAATGAGCCCTCAACCCTCACTTCTACAGTCCTGCTGATTAAAACTTCTCTTTCTCTGAAATGATCACCTGCACGAACTTGCTCACTCTTCTGGTGACATCATCCAGAAAAGCAAGGCTCAGACACTTGCTTGCAGTGGTCAGAGACAGGTGGGCTTCTGATACATTCTGAACACACAATAATGATAGTACGAGGCCGTCTGGCCAAATGATGTCTTCTTTGTCGTTCTCAGTGCTGGGCTATTCCTTACATTAAGTTGTTTGGAAGTGAGTTTAATGCTTCTGAAAATAAAATTCTGTCATCGACTAGTTTTGCTTTATGCTTTGCAAAATGGGCCTATTACAGTGTTTGATTTCCTTGTGCTTTATTTCTTCTTTTGTTGATCTTGCCTATTCATTTTCCTTTGATATTGCTTTCCTGTAGCTCTTACCTTGTATTTTTATGTCCCATGGGGATGGGACTGTTTAATCTTTGGTTTACGGGCATGGGAACTCTGAGAAATTACTTGCTTAGTAGCCTTGTAGAGAGCTGGTCTCCTGATAAACTCTGAGTGTTCCCTGGAAACACAGTAGAAATGAACCTTGAAAAGTCCCTCAATTCATTCACCTGCCTTCAAGCCTGTCACACCTGCAACAGACCTGGGGGCAGCTATTTAGGACAGCTGTTTTACCAGGTGTTTAGATCATTAGCCCATAACACCCATTTTCCCCCTTATACATAAATATAGTTCCCCACATTTAAACTTAGGTCCATTGCCCCCAGTTGTTAAGTACCTCCTCTATGCCAAGCATCCTGTAATTTAACGACAGCATCCCACTTAATATAGCACAACTCTGAAAGACGAAGAAACTGAGTTTCTAAGTTTTAGGGGAAGTAATGTGCGCTTAATATCACAAGATATAAATGTGTAAGCTGGGATTTGAATTCTACTTGCTTGCCCCAAACTTTATAGTTTTCTCATCTTGCTACATGTCCTGTAACCCTCTACAGATGACATCTGTTGACATTTATAAAAAGCAGTTAAGTAATCAGTCAATCCAACTTGGCTGAGCTCAACGCTCAACTCAGTACTATGTTAATGACTGGGTAGGACATCCTCTCAAGAAGTTTTCAAGTTATTAAGTACAGTATTTAAACATGTGGCACTGACTCAGAGCTAAAGTTTTGGGGTTTTTTGGCCATGCCGCGCAGCTTGCGGGATTAGTTCCTTGACCAGGAATTGTGCCTGGGCCCTCCGCAGTGAGAGCGCAGAGTCCTAACCACTGGACTGCCAGGGAATTCCCAGAGCAAAATTTTTGAGAGACAGAAAAGCTTGCTGTGGGTTAGGATAGTTGAGAAAGGCTTATGGAAGAGGTTGGCAATTAGGTCTCCATTCAGCCAGCAAAATGAAGATGAATTCCTTTGCTAGTTCTTTTCTAGAAAATATTGTTTTTCTACACCTTTGAGGAGGCTCACAACCTAACCCCAAATCCTTTTTAGGCTTTCTGGATCCCCAGTACCTGGAACAGGCAAGGGACTTTAGTTGAGTCTTGACCAGTATGAAACCAAAATTTATTTTTCAGTTGTTGTTTTATTTAAGCCCATGATAAAGCAGGGCACTTACCAATCATTAAAAATTTTCCAAAGCTTCATTAATTGGTGGGGCTAATAATAATCCAAGCAGGCTAAGTTGACTTATTCTGCTTTGACACCTAAAGTAGCTCCAAAGACTTCTGGGAATTAGACTGTGACATTGCCACAGGAAAGGAACAATTCCTGTCCTCTTATTTTGTTAATATAATGCACCTCCACCACCACTGCACTCCTTTATGAATAAAGTACTGGGCAGAGTTCTCTACATAAGTCTTTTTTAAAAAATAATTACTCGTTAGTAGCATAGCTTCCAAGAGGTTGTGGATGGGGAGGAGATCTGGCTTTAGGAGCTGAACTGAAACCCTGAATCAAATTCTGTAGATCATCCTCAAAAAATGAACTTATTTGTGATCCTCTTTGTTTGTTTCCATTATTTTCAGTTGTAAGTATTCTATTCTGATTTGATAAGAAATATTTCCAGTACTTAAGCATCAAAGTGAACTATTATAATGGCATCATCTTAGAGGCTAAGAAATAAAATCAAGGTTAAGATATAAAGTGCTAGCTTTTCAGTCATACCCTTGATGTTTCAAATTCAAATAAAAAAGAATCACACAAGCAGAATCACACAAGCCAACAAAGGGTCAAGGCATACCGTTGAAAGAAGCAAAGTCAAAGTTCTTTCCCCCTTGAGAATCAGTACATCGGGTTAGCTAATGTTTCATGCCAATGGAAAAAAGAAGCCTTGAAACATGTCCACAGCTGAATGGAGTTCAATGATAAAGCTAGGCTAGCATGGATTTGGGCTTTGTTTAGATGCCATGTGCTTCCTTGACAGTGGGTGCACCTTTAGACCACTTAGTTGATTAGGCACAGAATAATTGCTGAATTGTTTGGAACCCACGTTCCTCCAGCATTATCCAGATCACAGAAACCCAGAGTGAAAAATGGTTCTCTCACTGGGCTTGATCCCTAAATCTTAGTTACAGCCCAATTTCTTTTCATAGATACCCATCTGTGGCTTTTCCTTTCATAAATTTGTCCAGGGCCTTATGGAGACATTTTTATTTTCTATCTGTACTACATGGAAAGACAGAGTGGTCTCAGCTTTATTAGTTTCTAGGAAATGCAGCATTTTAGTATGAGTGGTTACATTTATATTGGAGATCATGGAGATGAATGGGGAAATGGATACACAATTAACCACCTGTCATGCCATGGTAGAGTCATGAATAATTTATTTGTTGAGGGAACATACAAAGGGGAAGAATGCTCTATTCTGGGAGGATGCAGAAAGGAATAGGGAATGACTTCATAGAGTAGGTGAACTTTGAATGAAACATTAAAGGATGAGACATTTATCCAAGTAGAGGTGTGGGGAAGGTGAACTCCAAACAGAGGGAAAACAAGAACAAAGAAGCAGAAGCATAACAATATATATTAAAGGAAATATGAAGTGAATGATGAAATTAGAATATCAGGAGCAAGAAGAGTATGGGAAGGTTATAACTGCTGATGAGCCTGGAGATAAAGGCCGGGCATGGAGTCCAGCTTTGGAATTTAGACTGCATTCTGTGAGCAGCTGAGGATCATGAGAGATTTTTTCATTTAGGATTGGTGTGGCCTAATCATGGTCTGATTGACAGCATGATGGACAGACTGGGGAGATCAAGGCTAAATGGAGAGATACCACTTAGGCTGAAGTAAAGGTTCAGGAAAGTAAAGGTGAGAACCTGAAAGAGGCAAGAGAGGTAAGATCACATGGGAGATAACACAGAAGTAAAATGATGGGTCCTGATGAATGATGATGTCAGACCCTCAGCCTCTGTGGTTATGTGTGTTCTTATAATGTAGGCAGAAAAAAGCTTCAGAGTGACATGTTGGAAACTTAGCTGCCCATTTTCCTGGGTGAAAAGAATTGAGGTGCCAGTTTCAAGTAAAGAGACAGGATTTGCAATTACTCCTCTACCTACACCTTTACCTACTACTACTACTATCATTAGTAGCTGGAAAATCCAGTGGGAGAAAGAGAAAAGCTATAAAGGCCAGATTTCATTTCTGTGCTTCATTCAGAGGGTTTGTTTTTGTTTTTCTGTTTTGTTGTTATTTTTGTTTAATTAAAAAGAAAGGTGAACTAAAAAGAAAAGCATTCATCCTGAAAGTAAATATAATACTGAAGACCTGAGCAAAACCAGGTCTTGAGTTTTTCTGGGAATTACAGAGATGGGTAGAGAAATAGATACCATAAGCAGTCACCCACCATTCATATTAAAGTCAGGGCCAAAGAGCTGTGACAAGGAAGGTGGGTAAAGTGTAGAAGATTGTTTTGCCTTGAAATTGTCTGGAATACCGGCCATTTGATCTGGCCTCATATAAGCCTTTGCCCAGAAACTGAGGAAGGTGGCCATAGTAGGGAAACTAAAGGCTTCATGCTTTTCCTTCAGGTAAGGAGAGAAGAACCCTCTCTGCAAGGAGCTGACAGTAAAATAGTCCTGCCATTCTCAGCATGGCACTCACTCCGAGAGTGAAGACAGGGATGAGTCAGCCTGTGCCTGGGGCCAGGGTAGATCTTAGACTTCTAGAATCCTTCAGTCTACTCATAAAAATGCTTTGCTTTGCTTTGCTCTGCTCTGCTCTCAGAACTTAACCAGCACCATTATCAATACCTTCCTGTCTAGGGTGTTCTTGATGGCAGGAGTTGGCTGTGCAAGCCCTAAGGTTTTGTTTCCCTTTCTTTTTTTTCCCGCTTTTGTTCATTTTTATTTATCAGTTAATAATAACAAATACTTCCCTGTATGTGTGGAATTCTTGTTCTTAGAAATATTTAGTAGTAGAGAATCCATAGGGAAAAATGTGAGTTGTTACACTATATGTGTCTTGTTATAATATTTTACTGGTATAGTTGATTTAAAATATTGTATTAGTTTTAGTTATACAGTAGTGATTCAATATTTTACACATTATATGCCATTTAAAGTTATTATAAAATAATGGCTGTATTCTCCTGTACTGTAAAATACATCCTTGTTGCTTATTTATTTTATACATAGTAGTTTGGATCTCTTAATCCCCTGTCCCTATGTTACACACCCCCCCTTCCCTCTCCTCACTGGTAACTACTAGTTTGTTGTCTATATCTGTGAGTCTGTTTTGGTTTTGTTATACTCATTTGTTTTATTTTTTAGATTCCACATAAAAGTGATAACATAGAGCATTTGTCTGACCTATTTCACTAAGCATAATACCCTCTAGCTCCATCCATGTTGTTGCAAATGGCAGAATTTCATTTTATTTTTGTATGACTGAGGTAATATTCCCTTGTATATACATATCACATTTCTTTATCCATTCATCTGTTGATGGACACATAGGTTGTTTCCATATCTTGGCTACTAAAAATAATGCTGCTATGAACTTTGGGGTGCATCTGTCTTTTCAAATTAGTGTTTTCACTTTCTTCGGATATATACCCAGGAAAGGAATTGCTGGATCCTATGGTAGTTCTGTTTTTAGTTTTTTGAGGAACCTCTATACAATGTTCTATAGTTGCTGTACCAATTTATGTTCCCACCAACAGTGTGCTAGGGTTGCCTTTTTTCATATCCTTGCCAACATTAATCATTTATAGACTTTTTGATTGTAACCATTTGAACAGGTGTGAGGTGATATCTCATGGTGGTTTTGATTTGCATTTCTCTGATGATTAGTGATGGTGAATATTTTTTCCATGTGCCTGTTGGCCATCTGTATATCTTCTTTGGAAATATGTCTATTCAGGTCTTCTGCCATTGTTAAATTGTTTTTTTTTTAATTGAATTGTATGAGCTGTTTATGTATTTTGCATATTACTCCTTATGGGTCATAACATTTGCAGATATTTTCTCCCATTCACTAGGTTATCTTTTTGTTTTGTCAATGGTTTCCTTTGCTGTGCAAAAACTTTTAAGTTGAATTAGGTCTGATTTGATTTTTTGTTTGTTTTTAAATTTTATTGCAGCATAGTTGATTTACAATGTTGTGTTAATTTCAGGTGTACAGCAAAGTGATTCAGTTATACATATACATATATTCATTCTTTTTTAGATTCTTTTCTCTTATAGGTTATCACAGAATATTGAGTTCCCTGTGCTATAATATGTCCTTGTTGGTTATTTATCTTATTTATAGTAGTCTGTGTATGTTCATCCCAAGCTCCTGATTTTTCCCACCCACCATGTTTCCCCTTTGGTAACCGTAAGTTTGTTTTTGGTATCTGTAAGACTGTTTCTGTTTTGTACATAAGTTCATTTGTATCATTTTTTAAAATTAGATTCCACATATGAGTGATATATGAGTGTCTGACTTACTTCACTCATTGTGATCATCTCTAGGTCCATCCATGTTGTTGCAAATGGCATTATTTCATTCTCTTTTTAGAGCTGAGTAATATTCCATTGCATATATGTATCACATCTTCTTTATCTATTCCTCTGTCAATGGACACTTAGGTTGCTTCTATGTCTTGGCTATTGTAAGTAGTGCTGCAATGAACACTGGGGGTGCAGGTATCTTTTCAGATTATGGTTTTCTCCAGATATATGCCCAGGAGTGGGAATGCTAGATCATGTGGTAGTTTTATTTTTAGTTGTTTAAGGAACCTCCACACTGTTCTCCACAGTGGTTGTACCAATTTACATTCCCACCAACAGTGCAAGAGGGTCCCCTTTTCTCCACACCCTCTCCAGCATTTACTGTTTGTGGACTTTTTGATGATGGCCATTCTGATGTGTGTGGAGTGATACCTCAATGCAGTTTTGATTTGCATTTCTCTGATAATTAGCGATGTTGAACATCTTTTCATGTGCTTTTTGGCCATCTGTATGCTTTCTTTGGAGAAATGTCTATTTAGATCTTCTGCCCAGTTTTTGATTGGTTTTTTTGTTTTTTTTGACATAGAGCTGCATGAGCTGTTTGTATATTGGGGAGATTAATCCTTTGTTGGTTGCTTTGTTTGCAAATATTTTCTCCCATTCTGTGGGTTGTCTTTTCATTTTGTTTATGGTTTCCTTTGCTGTGCAGAAGCTTTTAAGTTTAATTAGGTCCCACTTGTATATTTTTGTTTTTATTTTCATTACTGTAAGAGGTGGAACCAAAAAGATCTTGCTGTGATTTGTGTCAGACAGTGTTCTTCCTATGTTTTCCTCTAAGAGTTTTATAGTGTCTGGCCTTACATTTAGGTCTTTGATCCATTTTGAGTTTATTTTTGTGTATGGTGTTAGAGAATGTTCTAATTTCATTCTTTTACATGTAGCTGTCCAGTTTTCCCAGCACCACTTATTGAAGAGGCTGTCTTTTCTCCTTTGTATATTCTTACCTCTTTTGTCATAGATTAATTGACCACAAGTGTGTGGGTTTATTTCTGGGCTTTCTATGCTGTTCTCCCATTTACAAGGTTATCTTTTTGTTTTGTCAATGGTTTCCTTTGCTGTGCAATAGGTCCCATTTCATTTTTTTTTTTCTTTTTTGCTTTAGTTTCCTTTGCCTGAAGAGACAGAGCCAAAAAAATATATTGCTATGATTTATGTCAAAGAATATTTTGCCTATATTTTTCTTCTGGGAGTTCTACGGTTATTAAAGACATTGAGGTCTTTAATCCATTTTGAGTTTGTTTTTGCATATGGTGTGAGGAAATGTTTTAATTTCATTATTTGACATGTAGCTGTCCAGTTTTCCCAGCACCACTTCTTAAAGAGGCTGTCTTTTCCCCATTGTATATTCTTGCCTCCTTTGTCATAGATTAATTGATCATAAGTACATGGGTTTATTTCTGGGCTGTCTAGTCTGTTCAGTTGATCTATGTGTCTGTTTTTGTGCCAGTACCATGCTCTTTTGATTACTGTGGCTTTTTAGTATAGAGAGTATGATACCTCCAGCTTTGCTCTTATTTTTTTTTTCCCCACAAGATTGCTTTGGCAATTGAGAGGCTTTTGTGGTCACATATAAATTTTAGGAGTATTTGTTCTAGTTCTGTGAAAAATTGTGTTAAATCCGTATTGCTTTGGCTAGAATGGATATTTCAACTGTATTAATTCTTCCAGTGCAGGAACAGAGAATATCATTCCATTTATTTTTATCCTCTACAATTTCCTTCATCAACATTTTATAGTTTTCAGAGTATATGTCTTTCACCTCCTTGGTTAAATTTATTCCTCAGTACTTTTTTCTGTTTGATACAATTTCAAATGGGATTTTAATAATTTTGTCTTTCTGATAGTTCATTATTAGTGTATAGAAAAGCAACAGATTTCTGTATATCAATCTTGTATCCTGCAAATTTACTGAATTCATTTATTAGTTCTAACTGTGTTTTGATGGAGACTTTTGAGTTTTCTATATATAGTATCCTATCATCTGCAACTAGTGACAGTTTTACTTTTTCCCTTCCAATTTGGATGTCTTTTATTTATTTTCCTCGTCTAATTGCTGTGTCTAGGACTTACAATATTATGTAAAATGGAAGTGGTGAGAATGGGCATCCTTGTCTTATTCCTGAATTTAGAGGAAAGGCTTTCAGCTTTTCACCATTAAGTATGATTTTAGTTGTGTGTTTGTCATAAATGGCTTTTATTGTGTTGAGATATGTTTTCTGTGTACCAACTTTGATGAGAGTTTTTATCATGAATATATGTTGAATTTTGTTAAATGCCTTTTCTACATCTACTGAGATGATCATGTGATTTTTATCCTTCCTTTTGTTAATGAGGTGTATCACATCGATTTTTCAAGTATTGAACCATCCTTGCATCCCTGGAATAAATCGTACTTGATCATGATGTATCATCGTTTTGCTGAGAATTTTTGCATCTATATTCATCAGAGATTTTGGCTTGTAATTTTCTTCTTTTGTACTGTCTTTGTCTGGTTTTGGTGTCAGGGTAATGCTGACCTCATAGAATGAATTTGCAAGTATTCCCTCCTCTTCAATTTTTGGAATAGTTTGAAAAGGATAGGTATTAGTTCTTCTTTATATGTTTGGTAGAATTCCCCCTGTGAAGCCATCCAGTCCTGGACTTTTCTGTGCTGGGAGTTTTTTGTTTTTGTTTTTGTTTTTAATAAATTCAATTATACTACTACTAATAAGTCTATTCACATTGTCTGTTCCTTCCTGATTCAGTCTTTGAAGGTTGTGTTTCTAGAAATTTGTCCATTTCTCTAGGTTGTCCAATTTGTTGGCATATAACTGTTCATAGCATTCTTATTGGGTTTTTTTTGTATCTCTATGATATCAATTGTTGTTTCTCCTCTTTTATTTCTTATCCTGTTAATTTGGGTCCTCTTTTTTTCTTATGAGTCTGACTAAAGGTTTATCAATTTTGTTTATCATTTCAAAAATATCTCTTGGTTTAATTGATCTTTTCTATTATTTTGTTTGGCCTCTATTTTATTCATTTCCTCTCTGATCTTTATCATTTCCTTCATTCTGCTGACTTTGGGTTTTGTGTGTTCTTCTCTTTCTAATTCCTTTAGATGGTAGGTTAGGTTGTTTATTGGAGATTTTCCTTGTTTGTTGAGGTAAGCCTGTATTGCTATAAACTCCCCTTGTAGGACTGCTTTTGTTGCATCTCATGGATTTTTGAGAGTTGTGTTTCCATTTTCACTTATATCAAGGTATTTTGTGATTTCCTCTTTAATTTCTTCATTGACTCATTGGTTTTTTAGTAGCGTGTTGTTTAGTCTCCACGTGTTTGTGCTTTGCCCATTTTTCTTCAGGTAATTGATTTCTAGTATCTTAAATTTGTTGAGGCTTGTTTGTGGCCTAGTATATGATCCATCCTAGAGAATGTTCCACAGCACTTATATATAATATGTGTATTCTGCTGTTTTTGGATGGGATGTCCTATGTATAAATATTGAGGCCAGGTGGTCTAATGTCATTTAAGACCACTGATTCCTAATTGATTTTTTTGTTTGGATGATCTGTCCATTGATGTAAGTGGGGTGTTAAGTCCCCTACTCATTATTGTATTATTATCAGTTTCTAACTTTATGTATGTTAATATTTGCTTTATATATTTAGTGCTCCTGTATTAGATGCATATATATTAATGAATGTTATACTCTCCTTGTATTGATCCCTTCATCATTATATAATTCCCTTTGTCTTTCGTTATGGACTTGTTGTAGTCTATTTGATCTGAGTATTGATACCCTAGCTTTCTTGTCATTTCCGTTTGCATGAAATATCTTTTCCCATTCCCTAAATTTCAGTCTGTGTGTGTTGCTACCTCTGAAGTGAGTCTCCTGTAAACAGAATATAAATGGGTCTTGTTTTTTTATCCAAACAGCCACCCTATGTACTTCATTGGAGCATTTAGTCAATTGACATTTAAAGTGATTATTGATAGATATGTACCTATTGCCATTTTGTTAATGGTTTCTTGGTTGATTTTGTAGTTATTCTCTATTTTTTCCTTCTTCTTTTAGTTTCTTTCCTTGTAGTTTGATGATTTTCTTATAGTGATATGTGTGTTCCTTTCGTTCCTTTAGTTTCGTATAATGATGGTAGCTTTCTGATTTGTGGTTACCATGGGATTCATATATGTTGACCTATATTTACTAGTTTTAAACTGGTAGTCATTTAAATTCAAACATATTCTAAAAGATCTACATTTTTTATTTCCCACATTTTGTATTTTTGATATCACATTTTATATCTTTATGTTTGTCCCTTCATTGATTATTATACAGTTGATTTTACAATTTTTTAATTGTATTTTAATCTTTGTACTAGCTTATTTTAGTGGTTGAGCCTCAGCCTTTATCTAAATTTGCTTTTACTATTGGGACTTTTCCTTTCCTATCAATACTTACTTCTTGTAATAGTCTTTTCTTTTCCACTTAGAGAAGACACTTTATCATTTTTTCTAAGGTTGGTTTAGTGTTGATGAACTTTTGTAGTTTTGCGTGTCTAAGAAGTTCTTTATCTCTCCTTCTATTCTAAATGATAATCTTGCTAGGTAGAGTATCCTAGGTTGCAGGTTTTTCCCCTTCAGCACTTTGCAGGCCAGGAGGGAGTGACATGGTATATTCAATGTTTCTACAGAAAGATCAGCTGATAACCTTATGGTAGTTCCCCTGTATACAACTGTTTGTTTTTCTCTTGCTGCCTTTAGAATTGCCCCTTTATTTTTAACTTTTGCCATTTCAATTATGATATGTTTAGTGTGGATCTGTTTGGGTTCATCTGTTTGAAACCCTCTGTGCTTCCTATACCTGAATATCTGTTTCCTTCTTCAGGATTGGGAGGTTTTCAGCCATGATTTCATCAAATACAATTTCAACCCCTTTCTCTCTCTTCTCCTTCTGGGACCCTTGTAATGTGAATGTCGGAACATGTGATATTGTCTCAGAGGTCCTTTAAACTGTTCTATTTTTTATATTTGTTTTCTATTTGCTGTTCTGATTGGGTAATTCCATTATTCTACTTCCAGATCACTGTGAGTTCTTCTGTAACACCTAGTCTGCTGTTAATTCCTTATAGTGTGGTTTTTATTTCAATTATTGTATTCTTTGGTTTTGAATGACTTTTTATATTTTCTAGTTCCTTGTTAAAATCCTCACTGTATTCATCTATTTTTTTCCCTACTTCAGTTAGCATTCTTATTATTTATGCTTTGAACTCTTTATCTGGTAAATTATTTGTCTCTTTTTTATTAGTTTTTTTTAAAGGGGTTTCCTTTTATTCTTTCAGTTTAAACAAATTCCTCTGTCTTCTCATTTTGCTTAACTTTCTCTGTCTCTATGAAATTAGGTGAAAGAGTTACCTGTTGGGGTCTTGAAGGAGTGTCCTTCTGTGAGAGCATCCCTATACAGTCTACATGTGTCCAGTGGCTTTAGTGGGAGAGCTGGATCTGACATGAGCATGAGTCATGTCTTTCACCAGAATGTGCTGGAAACTAACACATTGGTAGGATATGGGTCTGGAGATGAAGTTGCTAGGGCCAGAGCCAAGTGTGATCTAGGGCTTCTCCTCTGCTCAGTGGGCAGCACCACCCTATTGGGTCTGGGATCGAGTCCCAAGTTGCTGGAGCAGAAGCCCTGAGGTTCGAATATGAGCTGGCTCCATTCCCTCTATGTGTATGCTCTTTCCCCTCCTAATACCAGCACTCTCACTCCAGAGGAGAACAATGCTGGAGCAAGAAGGGCTGGAGCAGGTGCCCTCTGTGGGTCTAGGCATGGGCTGTGGTACCTCTGGACCCAGTCAGAGTCCCGGACCTCTTCTGATGTGCTGCCTCCATAAGGGCCAGAAACGACTGCCCCCACTCAGCTCAGATCCTGCACTGGGACTGAGCTGCCTTTTTCCTTCACAGCTAAGCTCTCTCTTCAGCTGCTTTAGCTCTCATCCTAGTGTGGAGCTGCACCAAAGAGCAGGTGGGGCTGGTGTGAGCACTCAGCCTGGGTCTAGGGATGGGCTGTCCCAGCACTGATGTCTGGGACCACTTCCAAAGTACTGCCTTGGTAAGCACCACTAATGGCTGCTCCCTCCCTGTTCCCGCCTATACCCAGTTATGTCCCTCAAAACTGAGCCTTTACCCCAGTGTGGAGCTGCACTGTGAAGCAAGTGAGGCCAGAGTGTGCCCAACTCAGGCTGGGGCATGTACTGGGGTGGTTTCAGGAAACAGCCAGAATCCAGTGCAGTTTCAATCCACCCTTTTCACCTTGTTTCAGGAGTAACCAAGAATGTGCACCTTCCTCACAAATGGAGTCCAGACTTCCTACAGACCTCCTGTTAATTCCACTGGCTGTCCAACCATCCCATGGGCTTTGTCTTCCCCTTGTCAGACCTCAGGGCTGAGGCACCCAATATATAGCTCTAACTACTCACTCCCGGGGAGGATTCCCCACCTCTTCTGAGTACCCTCCCATGGGAACAGGTACTGACCTTATAACTTCTCTTCCCTTTCTACCTGACACTGTGTGACTCTTTCTTACAACCTTCGTTGTAAGAGATTATCTCTACCAGTCTCCAGTTAGTTTTCATTGAGAACTGCTTCACATGTAGATGTATTTTTGATGTGTTCATGGGGGGTTTGGCATCCTCTTACTCTGCCATCTTGGTCTCTGCCCCTGTGTTTCCTTTTCTTTGAAAGATAAACGTATTGGCAGGTTTACTTCTGCCTTCAATACTCTAGGGGTCCTTTGAAGAACAGAGGCTACACTTTTATTCCCCTGACTTCGTATGCCTGTGCAGTTCCAAACCCTACCTTTTCAGTGCAGGAGCTTGAGGGTTACGCCATACTAATTCCCCAGTGGTCTTGGTTACTTTGTTTCTCCATCAGAGGTTTTCAAACTTTTTCTTGCACAGAATCCCTCGTGAGACTTTCCTTACTGACTCTACCCCTCAAACTTTCTGATATAGTAGGTCTGGGTCAGGGCACAACAATTTGCCTTTCTAATTATGGGCATACCTCAGAGATACTAGAGGTTCACTTCCAGACAACAGCAATAAAGCAAATAAAGTGAGTCACACAAATTTTTGTGTTTCTCATTGAATATAAAAATCATGTTTACACTGTACTGGAGTCTATTAAATGTGCAATAGCATTAAGTCTAAAAAAGTATATATCAAATATTTTATTGCTAAAAAATGCTAACCATCATATGAACCTTAAGTGAGTTATAATATTTTTGCTGTTGGAGAGTCTTGCCTTGATGTTGATAGCTGCTGACTGGTCAGGGTGGTGTTGCTGAAGGCTGGAGTGGCTGTGGCAGTTTCTTAAAATAAGGCAACAGTGAAGTTTGCCACATTGATTGACTTTTATGATTTCTCTGTAGCATGCAATGCTGCTTAATAGCATCTTACCCACAGAATTTCTTTCAGAGTTGGAGTCGACCATCTCAAATCCTGCTGCTGGTTTATCAACTAAGTTTATGGAATATTTTCAGTCCTTTGTTATCATTTCAAACACCTTCACAGCATTTTCACCAGAAGTAGATTCCATCTCGAGAAACCATTCTTTGCTCATCCATGAGAAGGAACTCTTCATTCATTAAAGCTTTATCATGAGATTGTAGCAATTTAGTCAAATCTTCAGGCTTTCCTTCTAATTCTAGTTCTCTTGCTATTTCCACAACATCTGCAGTTACTTTCCCTGCTAGAAGTATTTAAATCTTCATAGTCATCCATGAGAATTGGAATCAACTTCTTCCATACTCAAAATGTTATGTTGAACTCTTCCCATGGATCACGAATGAACGTTCTTAATGGCATCTACAATGGTGAATGCTTTCCAGAATGTTTTCAATTTCCATTTCCTTTGCCCAGGTCTATTGTAGGAATCACTGTCTACAGCGTTATAGCCTTACAAAATGTATTTCTTAAATAATGAGACTTGAAAGTCAAAATTACTCCTTGATCCATGGGCTGCAGAATGAATGCTGTATTAGTAGGCATGAAAATAACATTAATCTCATTATACATCTCCATCAAAGCTCTTCGGTGACCAGGTGCATTGCCAATGAGCAATAACATTCTGAAAGGAATCTTTTTTTTTTTGAGCAGAAGGTCTCAACAGTGAGCTTAAAATATTTAGTAAACTATGTTGTAAACAGATGTACTCTCATGCAGGCTTTGTTGTTCCATTTATAGATCACAGGCAGAGTAGATTTAGCATAATTCTTAAGAGCCCTAGGATTTTGGGAATGGTAGAAGAGCATTAGCTTCAACTTGAAGTCACCAGCTGCATTAGCCCCTAACAAGAGAATCAACCTGTCCGTTGAAACCAGGCGTTGACTTCTCCTCTCTAGTTATAAAAGTCCTAGAGTCTTCCAATATAAAGCTGTTTTGTCTACATGGAAAAGCTGTTGCTTAGTTTAGACACCTTCATTAATTATCTTAGCTAGATATTCAGGATAACTTGGTGTAACTTCTACATCATTACTTCCTACACCTTATATTTTTTCTTTTTTTAATTTTTATTTTATATTGGAGTATAGTTGATTTACAATGTGTTAGTTTCAGGTGTAGAGTAAGGTGATTTAGCTATATATATACATATATCCTTTTTCAAATTCTTTTCCCATATAGGTTATTACAGAGTGTTGAGTAGAGTTCCCTTTGCTATACAGTAGGTTCTAGTTGATTATTTTATATATAGTAGTGTGTACGTGTTAATCCCAACTTCCTAATTTATCCCTCCACCCTCATGTTACCCCTTTGGTAACCATAAATTTGTTTTCTCAGTCTATGAGTCTGTTTCTGTTTCATAAATAAGTTCATTTGTATCAATATTTTTAGTTTCTACATATAAGCAATATCATATGATATTTGTCATTCTCTGTCTGACTTCCTTCACTTAGTATGAGATAATCTCCAGGTCCATCCATGTTGCTGTAAATGGCATTATTTTATTCTTTTTTGTGGCAAATATTCCATTGTATATATGTACCACATCTTCTTTATCCATTCCTCTGTCGATGGACATTTGGATTGATTCCATATCTTGGCTATTGTAAACAGTGCTACAATGAACGTTGGGGTGCATGCATCTTTTCAAATTAGAGTTTAGTCTGGATATATGCCCAAGAGTGGGATTGCTGGATCATATGGTAGCTCTATGTTTAGTTTCACAAGGAACCTCCATACTGTTCTCCATAGTGGCTGTACCAATTTACATTCCCATCAACAGTGTAGGAGGCTTCCCTTTTCTCCACACCCTCTCCAGCATTTATTATTTGTAAACGTTTTGATGATGGCCATTCTGACGTGTGTGAAGTGATACCACATTAAAGTTTTGATTTGCATTTCCCTGATAATTAGCAATGTTGAACATCTTTTCATGTGCTTTTTGGCCATCTGTATGTCTTCTTTGGAGAAATGTCTATTTAGATATTCTGCCCAGTTTTTGATCTGGTTGTTTTTTTTAATATTGCGCTACATGAACTGTTTCTATATTTTGGAGATTGGTCCCTTTTCAGCCATATCGTTTGCAAATATTTTCTCCCATTCTGTGGGTTGTCATTTCATTTTGTTTATGGTTTCCTTTGCTGTGAAAAAGCTTTTAAGTTGAATTAGGTCCCACTTGTTTTTATTTTCATTACTCTAGGAGGTGGATCATAAAACATATTCCTGCAATTTATGTCACAGTGTGTTCTGCCTATGTTTTCCTCTAAGAGTTTTATAGTATCTAGCCTTACATTTAAGTCTTTAATCCATTTTGATTTTATTTTTGTGTATAGTGTTAGGGAATGTTCTAATTTAATTTTTTTACATGTAGCTGTCCAGTTTTCCCAGCACCACTTCTTGAAAAGACTGTCTTTCCTCCATTGTATATTCTTGCCTGCTTTATTGTAGATTAATTGAACATATGTGCGTGGGTTTATTTCTGGGCTTTCTATCCTGTTTCACTGATCTATAAGTCTGTTTTTGTGCCAATACCATACTGTTTTGATTACTGTAGCTTTGTAGTATAGTCTGAAGTCAGGGAGGCTGACTCAGAGCCTCCAGCTCCATTTTACTTTCTCAAGCTTCCTTTGGCTATTTGGGGTCTTTTATGTTTCCACACAAATTTGAAAATATTTTGTTCTAGACCTGAAAAAAATGCCAGTGGTAATTTGATAGGGATTGTGTTGAGTCTGTAGTTGACCTTGGGTAGATGTTCATTTTGACAAATGGATCCTTCCAATCCAAGAATGTGGTATATCTTTCCAGCTTTTTGCATCATATTCATTTTTTGTCATCTGCATCTTATAATTTTGGAGTACAAGTCTTTTGCTTCCTTGGGTAGGTTTATTCCAAGGTATTTTATTCTTTTTGATGTGATAGTAAAAGGGATTATTTCCTTAATTTGTCTTTCTGATCCTTCATTGTTAGTGTATAGACATGCTATAGATTTTGGAGTGTTATTTTGTTTCCTGCAACTTTGCCAAATTCACTGACAAGCTCTAGTAGTTTTCTGGTAGCATCTTTAGGATTTTCTATGTACAGTATCATGTCATCTGCAAACAATGACAGCTTTACTTCTTTTCCATTTTGGATTCTTTTTCTTTCTTTTTCTTCTCTGATTGCCTGTCTAGGACTTCCAAAAACTATGTTGAATAAAAGTGGTGAGAGTGGACATCCTTGTCTTGTTCCTGATCTTAGAGGAAACGTTTTCAGCTTTTCACCATTGAGAATGATGTCAGCTGTGGGTTTGTCATATATGGCCTTTATTATGTTGAGGAAAGTTCCCTCTATGACCACTTTCTGGAGAGGTTTTTTTTATCATAAATAATATTAAATTTTGTCAAAAGCATTTTCTGCATCCATTGAGATGATCATATGGTTTTCATTCTTCAGTTGTTGATGTGGTGTATCACACTGATTGATTTGTAGATATTGAAGAATCCTTGCATCCCTGGGATAAATGCCACTTGATCATGGTGTATGACCCTTTTGATGTATTGTGGATTCGGCTGGCTAGTACTTTGTTGAGTATTCTTACATTTATGTTCATCAGTGATAGTGGCCTATAATTTTCCTTTTTGTGGTATCTTTGTCTGGTTTTGGTATCAGAGTGATAGTGGCCTCATAGAATGAGCTTGGGGGTATTCCTTCCTCTGAAAATTTATGGTAGAGTTTCAGAAGGACAGGTGTTAATTCTTCCCTAAATGTTTGATAGAATTTGTTTGTGAATACATCTGATCCTGGACTTTTGTTTGTTGGGAATTCTTTAATCACAGTTTCAATTTCAGTGCTTGTGGTTGGTCTGTTCATATTTTCTATTTCTTCCTGGTTCACACTTGGGAGATTGTACCTTTCTAAGAATTTGTCCATTTCTTCCAGGTTGTCCATTTATTGGCATATAGTTGCTTGTGGAGTCTCTTATAATCATTTGTATTTCTGTGATGTCAGTTTTAACATCTCCTTTTTCATTTCATTTCCAATGTTATTGATTTGAGCCCTTTCCCTCTTTTCTTGATGAGTCTGGCTAAAGGTTTATCAATTTTGTTTATCTTTTCAAAGAGCCAGCTTTTAGTTTCATTGATCTTTTCCATTGTTTTCTTCACCTCTATTTCATTTATTTCTGCTCTGATCTTATGATTTCTTTGCTTCTACTAACTTTCACTTTCGTTTGTTCTTTCTGTACTTGCTTTAGGTGTAAGGTTAGGTTGTTTGAGATTTTTCTTGTTTCCTGAGGTAAGATTGTGTTGCTATAAACTTCCCTCTTAGATCTGTTTTTGCTGTGTCCCATAGGTTTTGGGTAGTCATGTTTTCACTGTCATTTTTCTCTAGGTATTTTTTGATTTCCTCTTTGATTTCTTCAGTGATCCATTGGTTGCTTCGTAACGTATTTTTTAGCCTCCGTGTGTTTGTGCTTTGTACAGTTTTTTTTCCTGTATTTGATTTCTAATCTCATAGCATCATGGTTGGAAAAGATGCTTGATATGTCATTTTTCTTAAATTTTACCAAGGCTTGATTTGTGGCCTAAGATGTGATCTATCCTGGAGAACATTCCATGTGCACTTGAGAGGAAAGTGTATTCTGCTGCTTTCAGATGGAGTGTTCTATAAATTAAGTCCATCTGGTCTAATGTGTCATTTAAGGCCTGTGTTTCCTTATTGATTTTCTGTCTGGATGATCTGTCCATTGATTCAAGTGGGGTGTTAAAGCCCGCCCTATTATTGTGTTACTGTGGATTTCTCCTTTTATGGCTTTTAGCATTTGCCTTGTATATTGAGGTGCTCCTATGCTGGGTGTATATATATTTACAGTTGTTCTTTTTCTTGGATTGATCCCTTGATCATTATGTAGTGTCCTTCCTTGTCTCTTGTAACATTCTTTATTTTAAAGTCTATTTTATCTGATACGAATATTGCTACTCCAGCTTTCTTTTGATTTCCATTTGCATGGAATATCTTTTTCCATTCCCTCATTTTCAGTCTGTATGTGTCCCTAGGTCTGAAGTGGGTCTCTTGTAGACGGCATATATACAGGTCTTGTTTTTGTATCAATTCAGCCACTCTATGTCGTTTGGTTGGAGCATTTAATCCATTTACATTTAAGGTAATCACCAATAAAAGGTATGTTTATATTGCCATTTTGTTAATTGTTTTGGTTTTATTTTTGTAGGTCTTTTTTCTTCCCTTTCTCTTTTGTTGTCTTCTCTTGAGATTTGATGACTATCTTTAGTGTTGTGTTTGGATCACATTTTCTTTTTTGGGTGTGTATCTATTGTAGATTTTTGATTTGTGGTTCCCATGAGGTTTTGATATAGGAATCTATATATATATATATATATATATATATATATATATATATATATATACACAAAAATTTTTTAATTTGCTGGTCTCTTAATTTTTAATGCATTTCTAATATCCTGCATTTGTACTCTCCTCTTCATACGATTTTAGGTTTTGATATCAGATAGATTCATGTGTGGATAATTTCCTACCTTTTCTTTATGTTTGACATTTCCAGTGAGATTTCCCATTCATAACCATTCATAATTTTCTTGGTTCCACTTGTGAAGTTCCTTTAGTGTTTGTTGTAAAGCTGGTTGGTGGCACTGAATTCTCTTAGCTTTTGCTTGACTGTAAAGCTTTCGATTTCTCTGTCAAATCTGAATGAGAGCCTTACAGGGTAGAGTATTCTTTGTTATAGTTTTTTATCCTTTTCATCACTTTAAATATTCCATGTCACTCCCTTCTGGCCTGCAGAGTTTCTGCTGAAAAATCAGCTGATAACCTACAAGGGAACTCCATAAGGTTAGTTATTTTTTCTTTTCCCTTGTTGCTTTTAATATTTTTTCTTTGTCTTTTATTTTGTCAGTTTAATTAATATGTCTCTCAGCATGTTCTGCCTTGGATTTATCTTGTATGGGAATCCCTGTGCTTCCTGGATTTGTGCATTTTTCCTGATGGAGGGGATTAGTGCCTGCCCACTCATGGGTGTAGCTGTGTCTTGTCCCTCTGGTAAGCAGGGCCATGTCAAGGGATGTGTTTAAAGGTGGCTCAGGAGGACTTTAAGCAGCTTGTCTGCTGATGGCTGGGGCTGTGTTCCCACCCTGTTGGTTGTTAGGCTTCAGTGCTGGGATGCCTCAGTCCAAAGGGCTGTTGGGTGGGGCCCAGTCTTGGCATCAAAATGGCGGCCTTTAGGGTAGGTCATGCCAATGAGTACTCAATAGTAACTCTGCCATCAGTGTCCCTGTCACTGTAGTGAGGCACAGCCACCCACTACCTCTATAGGAGTCCCTCCAAGTCCAGCAGGTAGGTCTGGCCTAGGCTCCTATGAAGTTACTCCTTTTTCCCCTGGGTCCCAGTGCACATCAATCATGCACCCTCCAAGAGTGGAGTTTGTTTCCTCCAGTCCTGTAGATTTCCTGTGATCAAGCCCTGCTGGCCTTCAAAGCCAAATGCTCTAGGGGGCTCCTCCTCCTGATGCCAGACCCCCAGACTGAGGATCCTGATGTGGGGCTCAGAACTTTCACTCCTGTGGGAGAACTTCTGTGTTATAATTATTTTCTGGTTTGGGGAGTCGCCCACCTGGCAGGTATGGGATTTGATCGTATTGTGAATGCATGCCTCCTCCCATCTTGTGGTTTCTTCTTTGTCTGTCTTTGGAAGTAGAGTATCTTTTTTGGTAGGTTCCAGTCTCTTTTTGTCGATGGTTGTTTACCAGTTAGTTGTGATTTTGGTGTTTTCATGAGAGGAGGTGAGCTCAGGTCCTTCTGCTCTGCCATCTTGTACCGGAATACTTCACCTTGTACTTTTGTTATGAAGATGGCTCCATTCCTTAACAGTCATGAATCAACCTCTGCTAGCTGTAAACTTTTCTTCTGCAGCTTCCTCACCTCTCTCTCAGCCTCCACAGAACTGAAAAGAGTTAGGGCCTTGGTCTGGAGTAGGCTTTGGCTTAAGGCAATGTTGTGGCTGGTTTGATCTTCTATCCAGACCACTAAAACTTTCTCCACATCAGCAATAAGACTGTTTCACTTTCTTATCATTTGTCTGTTACTGGAGTAGCACTTTCAATTTCCTTCAAGAACTTTTTCTTTGCATTTACAACTTCTAATTGTTTGCCACAAGAGGTCTGCCTTTTGGCCTATCTTGGTTTATGACACAGCATACCATTCTCATTAACCTCAATCACTTCTAGCTTTTGATTTAAAGTGAGAGATGTATGACTCTTTTCACTTGAATGGTTAGAGGCCATTGTAGGGTTATAAATTAGCCTAATTTCAATATTGTGTCTCAGAAAATAATAGGGAGGGCAGAGGACAAGGAGAAAGGCAGGGAACTGGTGGTTGGTTTTGCAGTCAAAATACACACATTTATTAAGTTCACTATCTTTTATAGGCACAGTTTATGGCACTCCAAAACAATTACAACACCAACATCAAAGATCACTGATCGGGACTTCCCTGGTGGTGCAGTGGTTAAGAATCTGCCAATGCTGGGGACACAGGTTAGAGCCCTGGTCCAGGAGGATCGCACATGCTGCAGAGCAACTGGGCCTGCGTGCCACAGCTACTGAGGCCCACGCGCCTAGAGCCCATGCTCTGCAACAAGAGAGGCCACTGCAGTGAGAGGCCCATGCACTGCAACAAAGAGTAGCCCCCACTCGCCACAACTAGGTGGCGTGCAGCAACGAAGACTCAGTGCAGCCAAAAATAAATAAAATATAAAAATTACAACAACAAAAAGATCACCATACCAAATAGTAATAATGAAAAAGTTTGATTTGTGAGAATTACTAAAACGTGACACAAAGTGAGCAAATGACATTGGAAAAATGTCACCAATAGACCTGTTCTACACAGTTGCCACAGACCTTCAATTCGTAAGAAATGCAGTCTGTGAAGCACAGTAAAGCAAAATGCAGTAAAACAAGGTATGCCTTTAGTTCCCAGAAGATTCTAATGCTAATGGTCAGACGACTCCACTTTGAGAACCATTGCCCCAAGAATCCTTCTGTCCTGAGTGTGTGTGAAATCCTTTCATCCTACCTCCCAGTCTCCTCATGATACAAGGAAGCAGTATAGTAGAAAGTGATTCTTTTTTTTTTTTTTTAACATCTTTATTGAAGTATAATTGCCTTACAATGGTGTGTTAGCTTCTGCTTTATAACAAAGTGAATCAGTTATACATATACAATATGTTCCCATTTCTCTTCCCTCTTGCATCTCCCTCCCTCCCACCCTCCCCATCCCACCCCTCTAGGTGGTCACAAAGCACCAAGCTGATCTCCCTGTGCTATGCGGCTGCTTCCCACTAGCTATCTATTTTACATTTGGTAGTGTATATATGTCCATGACACTCTCTTACCCTGTCACATCTCACCCCACCCCCTCCCCATATCCTCAAGTCCATTCTCTGGTAGGTCTGTGTCTTTATTCCCGTCTTGCCACTAGGTTCTTCATGGCCTTTTTTTTTTTTTTTTCCTTAGATTCCGTATATATGTGTTAGCATACTGTATTTGTTTTTCTCTTTCTGACTTACTTCACTCTGTATGACAGACTCTAACTCCATCCACCTCATTACAAATACCTCCATTTCATTTCTTTTTATGGCTGAGTAATATTCCATTGTATATATGTGCCACATCTTCTTTATCCATTCATCTGTCGATGGACATTTAGGTTGCTTCCATGTCCTGGCTATTGTAAATAGAGCTGCAATGAACATTTTGGTACATGACTCTTTTTGAACTATGGTTTTCTCAGGGTATATGCCCAGTAGTGGGATTGCTGGGTCGTATGGTAGTTCTATTTTTAGTTTTTTAAGGAACCTCCATACTGTTCTCCATAGTGGCTGCATCAATTTACATTCCCACCAACAGTGCAAGAGGGTTCCCTTTCCTCCACACCCTCTCCAGCATTTATTGTTTCTAGATTTTTTGATGATGGCCATTCTGACCGGTGTGAGATGATATCTCATTGTAGTTTTGATTTGCATTTCTCTAATGATTAATGATGTTGAGCATTCTTTCATGTGTCTGTAGGCCATCTGTATATCTTCTTTGGAGAAATGTCTATTTAGGTCTTCTGCCCATTTTTGGATTGGGTTGTTCGTTTTTTTGTTATGGAGCTGCATGAGCTGCTTGTAAATCTTGGAGATTAATCCTTTGTCTGTTGCTTCATTTGCAAATATTTTCTCCCATTCTGATGGTTGTCTTTTGGTCTTGTTTATGGTTTCCTTTGCTGTGCAAAAGCTTTTAAGTTTCATTAGGTCCCATTTGTTTATTTGTGTTCTTATTTCCATTTCTCTGGGAGCTGGGTCAAAAAGAATCTTGCTGTGATGTATGTCATAGAGTGTTCTGCCTATGTTTTCCTCTAAGAGTTTGATAGTGTCTGGCCTTACACTTAGGTCTTTAATCCATTTTGAGTTTATTTTTGTGCATGGTGTCAGGGAGTGTTCTAATTTCATACTTTTACATGTACCTGTCCAATTTTCCCAGCACCACTTATTGAAGAGGCTGTCTTTTCTCCACTGTATATGCTTGCCTCCTTTATCAAAAATAAGGTGCCCATATGTGTGTGGGTTTATCTCTGGGCTTTCTATCCTGTTCCATTGATCTATATTTCTGTTTTTGTGCCAGTACCAAACTGTCTTGATTACTGAAGCTTTGTAATATAGTCTGAAGTCAGGGAGCCTGATTCCCCCAGCTCCATTTTTCGTTCTCAAGATTGCTTTGGCTATTCAAGGTCTTTTGTGTTTCCATACAAATTGTGAAATTTTTTGTTCTAGTTCTGTGAAAAATGCCAGTGGTAGTTTGATAGGGATTGCATTGAATCTGTAGATTGCTTTGGGTAGTAGAGTCATTTTCACAATGTTGATTCTTCCAATCCAGGAACATGGTATATCTCTCCATCTATTTGTATCATCTTTAATTTCTTTCATCAGTGTCTTATAATTTTCTGCATACAGGTCTTTTGTCTCCTTAGGTAGGTTTATTCCTAGATATTTTATTCTTTTTGTTGCAATGGTAAATGGGAGTGTTTTCTTAATTTCACTTTCGGATTTTTCGTCATTAGTGTATAGAAATGCAAGAGATTTCTGTGCATTAATTTTGTATCCTGCTACTTTACCAAATTCATTGATTAGCTCTAGGAGTTTTCTGGTAGCATCTTTAGGATTCTCTATGTATAGTATCATGTCATCTGCAAATAGTGACAGCTTTACTTCTTCTTTTCCGATTTGGATTCCTTTTATTTCTTTGTCTTCTCTGATTGCTGTGGCTAACACTTCCAAAACTATGTTGAATAATAGTGGTGAGAGTGGGCAGCCTTGTCTTGTTCCTGATCTTAGTGGAAATGGTTTCAGTTTTTCACCATTGAGGACAATGTTGGCTGTGGGTTTGTCATATATGGCCTTTATTATGTTGAGGAAAGTTCCCTCTATGCCTACTTTCTGCAGGGCTTTTATCATAAATGGGTGTTGAATTTTGTTGAAAGCTTTCTCTGCATCTATTGAGATGATCATATGGTTTTTCTCCTTCAGTTTGTTAATATGATGTATCACGTTGATTGATTTGCGTATATTGAAGAATCCTTGCATTCCTGGAATAAACCCCACTTGATCATGGTGTATGATCCTTTTAATGTGCTGTTGGATTCTGTTTGCTAGTATTTTGTTGAGGATTTTTGCATCTATGTTCATCAGTGATATTGGCCTGTAGTTTTCTTTCTTTGTGACATCTTTGTCTGGTTTTGGTATCAGGGTGATGGTGGCCTCGTAGAATGAGTTTGGGAGTGTTCCTCCCTCTGCAATATTTTGGAAGAGTTTGAGAAGGATAGGTGTTAGCTCTTCTCTAAATGTTTGATAGAATTCACCTGTGAAGCCATCTGGTCCTGGGCTTTTGTTTGTTGGAAGGTTTTTAATCACAGTTTCAATTTCAGTGCTTGTGATTGGTCTGTTCATATTTTCTATTTCTTCCTGGTTCAGTCTCGGCAGTTTGTGCATTTCTAAGAATCTGTCCATTTCTTCCAGGTTGTCCATTTTATTGGCATAGATTTGCTTGTAGTAATCTCTCATGATCTTTTGTATTTCTGCTGTGTCAGTGGTTACTTCTCCTTTTTCATTTCTAATTCTATTGATCTGAGTCTTCTCCCTTTTTCTCTTGATGAGTCTGGCTAATGGTTTATCAATTTTGTTTATCTTCTCAAAGAACCAGCTTTTAGTTTCATTGATTTTTGCTATTGTTTCCTTCATTTCTTTTTCATTTATTTCTGACCTGATCTTTATAATTTCTTTCCTTCTGCTGGCTTTGGGGTTTTTTTGTTCTTCTTTCTCTAATTGCTTTAGGTGCAAGGTTAGGTTGTTTATTCAAGATGTTTCCTGTTTCTTGAGGTAGGCTTGTATTGCTATAAACTTCCCTCTTAGCACTGCTTTTGCTGCGTCCCATAGGTTTTGGGTCATCGTATCTCCATTGTCATTTGTTTCTAGGTATTTTTTGATTTCCCCTTTGATTTCTTCAGTGATCACTTCGTTATTAAGTAGTGTATTCTGTAGCCTCCATGTGTTTGTATTTTTTACAGATCTTTGCCTGTAATTGATATCTAGTCTCATAGCGTTGTGGTCGGAAAAGATACTTGATACGATTTCAATTTTCTTAAATTTACCAAGGCTTGATTTGTGACCCAAGATATGATCTATCCTGGAGAATGTTCCATGAGCACTTGAGAAAAATGTGTATTCTGTTGTTTTTGGGTGGAATGTCCTATAAATATCAATTATGTCCATCTTGTTTAATGTATCATTTAAAGCTTGTGTTTCCTTATTTATTTTCATTTTGGATGATCTGTCCATTGGTGAGAGTGGGGTGTTAAAGTCCCCTACTATGATTGTGTTGCTGTCGATTTCCCCTTTTATGGCTGTTAGTATTTGCCTTATGTATTGAGGTGCTCCTATGTTGGGTGCATAAATATTTACAATTGTTATACCTTCCTCTTGGATCGATCCCTTGATCATTATATAGTGTCCTTCTTTGTCTCTTGTAATAGTCTTTATTTTAAAGTCTATTTTGTCTGATATGAGAATTGCTACTCCAGCTTTCTTTTGATTTCCATTTGCATGGACTATCTTCTTCCATCCCCTCACTTTCAGTCTATATGTGTCTCTAGGTCTGAAGTGGGTCTCTTGTAGACAGCATATATATGGGTCTTGTTTTTGTATCCATTCAGCCAGCCTGTGTCTTTTGGTGGGAGCATTTAATCCATTTACATTCAAGGTAATTATCGATATGTATGTTCCTATTCCCATTTTCTTAAATGTTTTGGGTTTGTTATTGTAGGTGTTTTCCTTCTCTTGTGTTTCTTGCCTAGAGAACTTCCTTTAGCATTTGTTGTAAAGCTGGTTTGGTGGTGCTGAACTCTCTCAGCTTTTGCTTGTCTGTAAAGGTTTTAATTTCTCCATCGAATCTGAATGAGATCCTTGCTGGGTAGTGTAATCTTGGTTGTAGGTTTTTCTCCTTCATCACTTTAAGTATATCCTGCCACTCCCTTCTGGCTTGCAGAGTTTCTGCTGAAAGATCAGCTGTTAACCTTATGGTGATTCCCTTGTGTGTTATTTGTTTTTTTTCCCTTGCTGCCTTTAATATGTTTTCCTTATATTTAATTTTTGACAGTTTGATTAATATGTGTCTTGGTGTGTTTCTCCTTGGGTTTATCCTGTATGGGACTCTCTGTGCTTCCAGGACTTGATTAACTATTTCCTTTCCCATATTAGGGAAGTTTTCAACTATAATCTCTTCAAATATCTTCTCAGTCCCTTTCTTTTTCTCTTCTTCTTCTGGGACCCCTATAATTCGAATGTTGGTGCGTTTAATGTTGTCCCAGAGGTCTCTGAGACTGTCCTCAGTTCTTTTCATTCTTTTTTCTTTATCCTGCTCTGCAGTAGTTATTTCCACCATTTTATCTTCCAGGTCACTTATCCTTTCTTCTGCCTCAGTTATTCTGCTATTGATCCCATCTAGAGTATTTTTAATTTCATTTATTGTGGTTTTCATCATTGCTTGGTTCCTCTTTAGTTCTTCTACGTCCTTGTTAAATGTTTCTTGCATTTTGTCCATTCTATTTCCAAGATTTTGGATCATCCTTACTATCATTATTCTGAATTCTTTTTCAGGTAGACTACCTATTTCCTCTTCATTTGTTAAGTCTGGTATGTTCTGACCCTGCTCCTTCACCTGCTGTGTGTTTTTCTGTCGTCTCATTTTGCTTATCTTACTGTGTTTGGGGTCTCCTTTTCACAGGCTGCAGGTTCGTAGTTCCTGTTGTTTTTGGTATCTGTCCCCAGTGGCTAAGGTTGGTTCAGTGGGTTGTGTAGGCTTCCTAGTGCCTGAGCTCTGGTGGATGAGTTTGGATCTTGTCTTTCTGGTGGGCACGTCCACGTCTGGTGGTGTATTTTGGGGTGTCTGTGGCCTTCTTATGATTTTAGGCAGCCTCTCTGCTAATGGATGGGGCTGTGTTCCTGTCTTGCTAGTTGTTTGGCATAGGGTGTCCAGCACTGTAGCTTGCTGGTCGTTGAGTGAAGCTGGGTTTTGATGTTGAGATGGAGATCTCTGAGAGATTTTTGCCGTTTGGTATTACGTGGAGCTGGGAGGTCTCTTGTGGACCAGTGTCCTGAAGTTGGCTCTCCCACCTCAGAGGCACGGCCCTGATGCCTGGCTGGAGTACCAAGAGCCTTTCGTCCACACGGCTCAGAGTAAAAGGGAGAAAAAATAGAAAGAAAGAAAGAAAGAAAGAAAGAGGCTATAATATAGTGAAGTAAAATAAAGCTATTGTAAAGCAAAGCTATACAGACAAAATCGCACCCAGAAGCATATACATATACACTCACAAATAAAAGGAAAAGGGGAAAAATTAATATATCCTGCTCCCAAAGTCCACCTCCTGAATTTGGGATGATTCGTTGTCTATTCAGGTATTCAGCGGATGCAGGCACATCAAGTTGTTTGTGGAGTTTTAATCTGCTGCTTCTGAGGCTGCTGGGAGAGATTTCCCCTTCTCTTCCCTGTTCGCACAGCTCCTGGGGTTCAGCTTTGGATTTGGACCCGCCTCTGCGTGTAGGTCGCCTGAGGGCGCCTATTCCCCGCCCAGACAGGACGGGGTTAAAGGAGCAGCTGCTTCGGGGGCTCTGACTCACTCAGGCCGCGGGGAGGGAGGTGTACAGAGGAGGTGGGGTGAGCCTGCGGCGGCCGAGGCCGGCGTGACGTTGCACCAGCCTGAGGCGGGCAGTGCGTTCTCCCGGGGAACTTTTCCCTGGATCACGGGACCCTGGCAGTGGCGGGCTGCACAGGCTCCCGGGAGGGGCGGTGTGGAGAGTGACCTGGGCTCGCACACAGGCTTTTTGGTGGCGGCAGCAGCAGCCTTAGCGTCTCACGCCCGTCTCTGGGGTCCGTGCTGATCGCCGCGGCTCGCGCCTTTCTCTGGAGCTCGTTTAGACGGCGCTCTGAATCCCCTCTCCTTGCGCGCCGCGAAACAAAGAGGCAAGAAAAAGTCTCTTGCCTCTTCGGCAGCTGCAGACTTTTTCCCGGACTCCCTACCAGCCAGCTGTTGTGCGCTAATCCCTTCAGGCTGTGTTCACGCCGCCAGCCTCAGTCCTCTCCCTGCGATCTGACCGAAGCCGAGCCTCAGCTCCCAGCCCCGCCCGCCCCGGCGGGTGAGCAGACAAGCCTCTCGGGCTGGAGAGTGCTGGTCGGCACCGCTCCTCCGTGCGGGAACCTCTCCGCTTTGCCCTCCGCACCCCTGTGGCTGCGCTCTCCTCCGTGGCTCCGAGCCACGGAGGCTTCCCCTGTGGGAAAGCTTCTGTGGGAGGCTTCCCACAGAGCCCTGTGGCTTCCCCCCTCTGCCACCCGCAGTCTCTGCCCGCGAAGGGGCTTCCTAGTGCGTGGAAATCTTTCCTCCTTCACAGCTCCCTCCCACTGGTGCAGGTGCCGTCCCTATTCTTTTGTCTCTGTTATTTCTTTTTTCTTTTGCCCTACCCAAGTACGGGGGGAGTTTCTTGCCTTTTTGGAGGTCGGACGTTTTCTGCCAGCGTTCAGTGGGTGTTCTGTAGGAGCAGTTCCACGTGTAGATGTATTTCTACTGTATCTGTGGGAAGGAAGGTGATCTCCGCGTCTTACTCTTCCGCCATCTTCCCGAGCCCACCAGAAAGTGATTCTTATAAAACTCCAGATTGGGGTCTAGTTCCTGTTTTGTTATTAATTTGCTGTGTGGAAAAGTCTTTTCCCCTCTCTGGACCAGGTTTCCTCTTGATTAAAATGAGTCAGTCAGTTGGATTAAGTGACTGACTGCTATAAATTTTCTATACCAGGTGCAAATTAGAGGGGACTAAGAAAAATAATAGTTTTTGTGGGGTATAACCTGAAGGCAAAATTTATTATTTTGTGAAAAGACTGAATATCACTTCCCAATAAATTTGTATGTGAGAAGGTAAAACAAACTAATTACTACTAATTTTATACTTCATATTTGGGATCAAATAACTTCTTTAAAGGGCAAGATAGGTGTTGTACACTGTAAGATCTGTCTCACATACTCAACTTTACTGTTGAGTGAGAATCAGGTGACTAGCTGAATTCAGACTGTGGGCATCAGCTTGCCAAACCCATTTTATATTATTATTCAACTTATATAAGTAATCCTACCTAAGTCTGCTTTCTTAAGAAATTTTGAAACTATGGCAGAAAAAAGGAATAGTGATATTATGCAATAAGGAGTTAAAAAGTTTCAATGTATTGACTATTCAGTAATAAAATGTGTAATTTACAGTATAATTTTTATGATACAATAAGAATATGCTAGGAAAGTGTATGTCCCTGGTATTTAAAATTCAGTAGCAATTTAAATATTACAATACTTACTGTTTATAGCTGAAATTTCATTATAAAAGCATTTAGGTTCTATGACAAAAGGGTGTGAAAATACATCTAAGTTGGCATTGTTCTGACCACCCAAGCTAGGATAGAGGTCAAGCTCTAGGAATAAACCCACAAATCTATGGCAAGTAGTATTACTCACCATTAGTGGGCTCCATTCTCTTGCCAAATTTGAATTCTAGTGTGGTTGTGCTCTGTGAGCTGATGTTTTATAATGACATTCTCATTGAATTAAATAAGGTGACCTGTGACACGTTTATTATTGAAAATTATTTTCTTGACAGTTAATAAATCAGAGCAGAAATAGAGACAGAAAATATAAACCAAATTGAGTCAGTTCATTGCAAAGAAAAAAAAGGGGAGGGGGACAAACTCTTACCTAGAATAACCAAGGAAAAAAAGAGAAAAGACTCCAATCAACAAAAGTATAAATGGAAAAGGAAACACTACAACTGATACCACAGAAATTCAAAGGATCATAAGAGGCTACTGTGCACAACTTTACTTCAGCAAACTGTAAAACTTACTTAGAAGAAATGGAAAGATTTTTTAAAACATAACTTACTAACACTGATTCAAGACTCAAGACAATAAACAGATTACTAGTAAGGAGACTGATTTAGTAATGAAAAAGTCTCACAACGAAGAAGGCTTCAGTGGTGAACTTTAAAGAATTGAATTGAGGAGGAGATCAAGATCGGGAAGGATGAGGAGCTGACCTCCCCCAATGAACACATCCAAAATACATCTGTACGTGGAGCAATTCTCACTGAAAACAAACGAGACTGGCAGAAAGACTTTTCTACAACCAAGGCTGTAAAAGATCCACATGGAATCAGGAAGGGAGGAGAAGCCATCAGGTCAGGACCCGTGCCCCTAAGAGGGGACAGAGAAGAGGAGGGAGATATCACGGGTTCAGAGAGCATCCCTGGTGAGTAAGGGGTTTGAACCACATATGGGGCAGCCTGCCCTGGGGTCTAAAACTGGGAAGACAAGTCCCCTTAGCTGGTTTGAACACCAGTGGGACTTAGAACCCAAGATTCAACTCGTGAAGAGCATGCACACACTTGATTACTCCCAGGAAGCAGATTGAAACTTCGTGGGGCTCTGGCCAGCTTCCTACTACCACCCCAGCACATGCCTCAACACACTGAGCACCCAAGCAGGCCCTATAGCCCTGGATAAGCTCCCCACTATGGCAAAGGCTGCTGTTGCCAAGGAGGGTGGGCACTTGGCTCGAACTTAGCACTTCATCTGAGTGGGGCAAGTGTGACCATTGCTGGTGCTTTTGGAAGCTGTGGATTGGGAGCTGTGTGAAACTCTGACTGGGGTGCCTGGACCATCACAGCACATACTCTGGCCTGCACCAGATACCTGCTGCAGCCCTTCTTTCTCCAGCACTGTTCCCCTCTGGGGCCAAGGTGCTATTGCTGGGAGAGGGGAGGGCACACACTTGGACCAGAATCACCTCAGACCTGACTCTCAAGGCTTCTGCTACAGCACCTTGGGACCCAACCTCATCCCTGTAGGAGGGTGACAACCACTGAGCATGGGAGAAACTCCAGCTCACACCTAGCTCTGGCTCTAGACATTCCAGTTCCTGCCCCATCTCCCACCAAGGTGATTGATGCTGCCAACACACCCTGGGGGAAGATGTGACCTGTATTCACCTCAGATCCAGCTTTCCCACTAAAGCCACTTCACAAATGCCGACTTCATAGGAATGCTCCAATAGAAGGACACACTTTCAAGACTGGGATAGGTAACTGTTTCACCTACTTTCATAGAGACAGAAAGTTAAGCAAAATGAGAAGACAAAATGAGAAAGAACAAGAAAAAATAAGTAATGTAAAAAACATTATTGTAAAAAACAAATAATTTACCAGTTAAAGATTTCAAAGAATCAGTAATAAGAATGCTAACTGAACTTGGAAAAAAAATAGATGAACACAGTGAGAATTTTAACAAGGAACTAGAAAATATAAAAAAGAACCCATCAGAGTTGAAGAATAACAACTGAAATAAAAGCACACTAGAAGGAATTACCAGCAGACTAGGCAATAGAGAACTCACAAGTGATCTGGAAGATGATAGAATAATGGAACGCTCCCAATTAGAAGAGCAAAAAGAAAAACACATTTTAAAATATGAAGACATTTTAAGGGACCCTCAGAGACAACATTAAGCCTGCTAACATTTGCATTATAAGGGTCTCAGAAGGAGAAGAGAGAGAAAGGGGTCAAAAATGTATCTGATGAACTTATGGCTGAAAACTTCCCAATCCTGAAGAAGGAAACAGATACCCAGGTACAGGAAACACACAGAGTCCTAAACAAGATGAACTCAAAGAGACAAATCAGAATTAAAATTGCAAAATTTAAAGGTAAAGAGAAAATTCTGAAGGCCATTAGCTGATTTTTCTGTAGAAACTTTGTAGGCCAGAAGGGAGTGTCATGATATACTTAAAGTGCTGAAAGGGAAAGCCTTGCAACTTAGGATACTCTACCCAGCAAGATTATTTCTCTTTCAATTTGAAATGTTAAAGAACTTCTCAGACACGCAAAAACTAAAAGATCATCAACACTAAACCTACTCTAAAAGAAGTGTTAAAAGGCCTCCTCTAAGTAGAAAAGAAAAGGTTAAAATAAAAATACAGGAAAGGAAATATCTGATTAGTAAAGAATATATAGTAAAGGCTGAGGATCAACTGCTTAAATAAGCTAGTATGAAGAATAAAAGTTATAAAATCAATCGTAACTACAACAAACAAGGGATAAATATGGAGATATAAAACATGACATCAAAACCCACAAAATGTGGGAGAGGGGATTAAAATATGTAGATCTTTTAGAAAGTGTTTAAACTTAAATGACTATTACTTTAAAACAAGTATTTACAGGTCAACATACATGAACCTGATGGTAACCACAAATCCAAAACTTACAATCAATATACAATAACTAGAGAGCAAGGAACACAAACATACCACTGAAGAAAATCATCAAACCACAAGGGGGGGGGGCTTCCCTGGTGGCGCAGTGGTTGAGAATCTGCCTGCCAATGCAGGGGACACGGGTTCGAGCCCTGGTCTGGGAAGATCCCACATGCCGTGGAGCAACTAGGCCCGTGAGCCACAATTACTGAGTCTGCATGTCTGGAGCCTGTGCTCCGCAACAAGAGAGGCCGCAATAATGAGAGGCCCGCGCACCGCGATGAAGAGTGGCCCCCACTTGCCACAACTAGAGAAAGCCCTCGCACAGAAACGAAGACCCAACACAGCCAATAAATAAATAAATAAATAAATAGCGTTCCCTTTAAAAAAAAAAAACCAAAACAAAACCACAAGGGGAGACACTAAAAGAAGATGAAAAGAATAGAGAAGAACTACAAAAACCAACTAGAAAACAAGTAACAAAATGGAATAAGTACATACCCCTCAATATTCACTTTAAATGTCAATTGACTAAATGCTCCAATGAAGGATATAGGGTGTCTGATTGGATAAAAAAGAACAAGACCAGTCTAAATGCCCCTTACAAGACACTCACCTCAGAGCTAAAGATGCATAAAGACTAAAAGTGAGGGGATATAAAAGACATTTCATACAAATGAAAATGACAAGAAAGCTGGGGTAGCAATAATCAGATTAAACAAAGTAGATTTTAAAACAAAGGCTATAACAAAAGACAAAGAAGAGAATTATACAGTGATAAAGGGATCAATAAAAGAAGAGGACATAACACTCATTAACATATATGCACCTAATATATGGGTACCTAAATATATAAAGGAAATATTAACATAATAAAGGTAGAAATTGACAGTAATAGAATAGTTGGGAACTTTAACACCCCACTAACATCAATGGACAGGTCATCCATTCAGAAAATCAATAAGGAAACCACTGTCTTAAATGACACATTAGACCAGCTGGACTGAATATATATCTACAAGACATTCCTACCCAAAATATTAGAATATACATTCTATACCAGTGCACATGGAACATTCTCCAGGATAGATCACATGCTAAGCCACAAACCTGGTCTCAACAAATCTAACAGGATAGAAATTATATCAAGCATTTTTTCTGACCACAATGGTATAAAACTGGAAATCAATTATAGGAAGAAAAAAATGGGAAAACCACAAACACATGGAGACTAATCAACATGCTACTAAAAAAAAAAAAAAGGGTCAATGAAGAACCCAAAGGGGAGATCAGAAAATACCTGGAGACAAATGAAAATGGAAACACAACTTTTAAAAAATCTATGAAATCCAACAAAAGGTGTTCTAAGAGGGAAGAAGTTTATAACAATACAGGTCTACCTCAAGAAATAAGAAAAAGTCTCAAACAACCTAACGTACCACCTAAAGGAATTAGAAAAAGAACACATAAATCCCAAAGTCAGCAGAAAAGATGAAATAATATCAGAGAGGAAATAGAGACCAGAAGAAAATAGAAAAGATTAAACAGCTGGATTTTTAAAAGATAAAATTGAAAATTCTTTAGCCAGACTCATCAAGAAAAATGATAGGACCCAAGTAAACAAAATAAGAAATGAATGAGGAGAAATTAACAATGAATATTACAGAGATACAAAAAAATCATAAGCGAATACTATGAGCAGTTATATGTCATCAAATCTGAATACCCAGAAGAAATGGAAAAATTTCTGAAACATACAACCTTCCAAGACTGGATCACGAAGAAATAGGCAATCTGCATAGAATGAGTACTAGTAGTGAAATTGAATTAATAATAATAATAATAATAATAATAATAATAAACCTCCCAGCAAACAGAAGTCCAGGACTGGATGGCTTCACAGGGGAATTCTCCCAAAAATATAAAGAGATAATACCTATCTTTCTCAAACTATTTCAAAAATTGAAGAGGAGGGAACATTCACAAATTCATTCTACAGGTCAGCATTACCCTGATACCAAAACCATACAGACACTACAAAAAAAGAAAATTACAGACCAATATCTCTGATAAATATAGATGCAAAAATTCAACAATATATTAGCAAACTAAATTTAACAATATATAAAAAGGATCCACACCATGATCAAGTGGGATTTATTTCAGGGATGCAACAATGGTCCATTATTTGCAAAATGAATGTTATACACTTCATTAACAAAAGAAATGATAAAAAATTTCTTTTTATCACATGATCATCTCAGTAGACACATAAAAAGCATTTGACAAAATTCAACATCCATTCATGATAAAAACTCTCATCAATGTTGGTAAACAGGAAACATAGCTTACAAAAATAAGGACCATTTATGACTAACCCACAGTTAACATCATACTCAATGGTGAAGAATTTAAAGTTTTTCTCTGAAATCAGAAACAAGATAAGGATGCCCACATTCACCATTTCTATTTAACATAGTAATGGAAGTCCTAGACACAGCAATCAGATAAGGAAATGAAATAAAAGACAATCCAAATTGGAAGGGAAGAAGAAGTAAAACTGCCACTATTTGCAGATGAAGTGATACTACATTAAAAAATCCTAAAGTCTCAGCCAAAAAATTATTTAAACTAATAAATGAATTCAGTATATGTGCAGGATACAAAATTAATATACAGAAATCTGTTGCTTTGTATACACTAAGAATGAATTAATAGAGAGATCAAGAAAGCAATCCTGTTTAAAGTCACATCAAAAAGAATAAACTACCTAAAAATAAACTTAACCAAGGAGGTGAAAGACCAATACTCTGAAAACTATGAGACATTGATGAAGGAATTGAAGATGATACAGAAAAATGAAAAGATATCTCTTGTTCTTGGATTGAAAGAATTAACAATTTATTGACCAGAGACGTGTCAATAAGTTCTTTAGAGGGTGATACAATTCACATTACCGTGCAAAGTTGTTACAGCTTAAAATTGATCAAGGGTTCATTATTACAACTTATGGTTGTCATTATAATTCATATTTTGCTCCGTTAGGTTTTTGTTCCACCCTACCTTGTGTATATTATAAACGCCACTTTATTACCATAAAATTTTCAAAAATGACACATCACGAAACTTTGAAGAAGAATTTTTCGGTAAATTTTATGCAGATACTTTCTCTGATTATTTGAGTGACATAAATACTAGTGTCACAGAAGATGATAGTTCTTCAGAATATAGTTCTGATTCAGACAATGTGAATATTAGACCAACAAAAAGATGAAAAAACCTCAGTGATTGATTCTGATATGGAAAGTGAAAATGAAACTCACGGTTCTGGAGAATGCTCCTTTGCTTCTAGAGTGGATTGAAGACAACATTTCATGAAAATTAGAAGACTTCACAGGTATGTCAGGTGTAACTGTTGAATGTAATAACCCACAAAGTGTTAGTGAAATAACGAATTAATTTTCAGTTACAACTTTTTCGAGTTGGTAGCTTCTCAAACAAACTTGTATCACCAACAGAATGAAAAATCATATAAAAAGTATGATAAGGCTTTAAAATGGACTGATGTCACCAATAGTGACATGAAGAGGTTTCTTAGATTAGTAATTTTGATGGGACAGATAAGAAAGTCACACTGGAAAGAATATTGGTCGACGGATCCTTACTGAAACATCTATCTTACCAAAGATTATGATGAGAAGAAGGTTTGAACAAATAATGACATTTCTTCACTTTAATGATAACTCAGAAACTCCACTTCCTGCAGACAGAATTTCAAAAGTTAAACCTCTTTTGGATTATTTTCTACCAAAATTTCAATTGATCTATATACCCAAACAAGAGCCATCACTTGCGGAGGCAATGATAAAGTGGAGAGGACGACTCAGATTCAAAACCTATAATCCCAGAAAACTTACAAAATATGGAATTTTGGTCAGGATGGTTAGTGAAAGTGAAACTGGATACATATGCAACCTTGAAATTTATACAGGTGAAGGAAAGAAACTGCAAGAAACAATATTATCAATCCTACAACTTTATCTGGGTTCATGGCACCATATTTACCAAGACAATTATTACAACAGTGTGTCCACATCTGAAATATTGTTGAAAAACAAAACCAGAGTTTGTGGGACTATAAGAGAGAATCAGGGTCTACCAAACCAATTAAAGGAGAAATCCGAAAATCTGCAACGAGGAGAAATGACATTCTTACAGAAGGGAGTAGTGATTCTTCTTATATGGAAAGACAAGTGGCTAGTCTACATAGTGACAACTTATTCATGACACCTCCACAGCATCTACAGGAAAGGAAGACAGGAGGACTGGCTATTGCATAACTAAGCCCACTTGTATATTAGAGTATAATAAATATATGAAAGGATTTGATTGATTCAATCAATATCTGGCAAACTTCAATATCCTCCAGAAAACACAAAAATAGTAATAGAAAGTGGGTTTCTGAATAATTGCAGTTTATTCAATGCATTTAAAATTTATTGTAGCCTTAATGCACAGAATAAAATGACTTACAAGCAATTTTTGTTAGCAGTAGCTAGAGTATGGGTAACTGACCATTCTGGTGAGTGTAGTGGTAGCCCTGCACTTGGTCCTTCTTGTGGAGTTTATTAAAGAGCCCCCCACAAAGATCCACCTTGTCAACTATCAGGTAAAATAAAAGAACATATTCTAGAGGAAATAATACCCACAGGACTAAAAAAAAAAATGCTACCAGAAAGTGTAGACTCTGCTTTTCCAGGGGAAAGCGCAGTGAAACATGGTATATTTGCAATAGATGCTCTGTTCCCCTGCAGAGAGGTACCTGCTATATACTTCCTATAGCACTCTAACAAAAGATTAGAATGGTTTAGTAAGACATGTACAAAGTTTCAAATAAATACAGTAAGTGCAAAAAAAAGTTTTTGATATTTGCTCAAATGCTGTTTGATTTTGAGGTGTTTCAATATTCACTTATATCACAAATTGCCAGCCACAGGTGTTAGTTTCTGCAAAAATCTCCCAGGCAATAATGTGTTAATATTGTTAAGATGTCCATATTACTCAAAGCAATCTACAGCTTTAATGCAATCTCTATAAAAATACTCCATGACATATAATCTTAACATTGATTTGGAACCACAAAAGACCCTGAATAGTCAAGGCACTCTTGAGAAAAAGAACAGAACTTTGAGAAAAAAGAACAGAATTGGAGGTATCATGCTCCCTGGCTATAGACTATACTGTGAAGCTACGGTATTCAAAAGAGTATAGTACTGGCACAAAAACAGACATATAGATCAATGGACCAGAATAGAGAGCCCAGAAATAAATTCACACACTTATGATCAATTAACCTACAACAAAAGAGGGAAGAATATACAATGGGGAGAAGACAGTCTCTTCAAGAAGTGGTGCTGAGAAGACTGGACAGCTACATGAAAATAATGAACATTTCTTTACACCATAGAGAAAAATAAACACAAAATAGATTAAAGATCTAAATGTAAGACCTGAAACCACGTAACTCCTAGAGGAAAACATAGGCTGAAAACTCTTTGACATAAAGTGTAGCAATATTTTTTTGCATCTCTCAACTCAGGCAAAGGAAACAAAAGCAAAAAAAAAAAACCCAAACAACAACAAAAACTAACAAACAAATCGTACCTAATTAAACTTAAAATCTTTTGTACAGCAAAGAAAACCATCAACAAAAAGAAAAGACTGCCTACAGAATGGGAGATATATTTGCAAATTATATACCTGATGATGGGTTAATATCCAAAATATATAAACTGCTCATACAACTCAATATCAGAAAAACAAACAACCCAATTAAAAAACATCAGAGGACCTGAATAGACATTTTTTCAAAGAAGACGTACAGATGGCCAACAGGCACATGAAAAGATACTCAATATCTCTAATCAGAGAAATGCAAATCAAAACCACAAGGAGATATTACCTCACACCTGTCAGAATGGGTATCATCAAATAGACCACAAATAACATGTTGGTGAGGATGTGGAGGAAAGTGAAAACCTAGTACACTGTTGGTGGGAATGTAAATTGGTGCAGCCACTGTGGAAAACTGTGTGGAGGGGCCTCAAAAAACGAAAAATATAATTACCATATGACCAGCAATTCCACTCCTGGGTATATATCTAAAGAAAATGAAAACACTAATTTGAAAAGATACATGCACCCCAATGTTCACAGAAGCATTACTTACACTAGCCAAGATATGGAAGCAACCTAAGTTTCCATCAAGAAATGAATGGATAAAGAAAATGTGGTATATACAGACACACACATACATATACACACAAGCACACATACAATGAAATATTGCTCAGCCATAAAAAAGAATGAAATTTTGCCATTTGTAACAACATGGATGGACCTAGAGGGCATTATGCTTAGTGCAGTAAGTCAGAGAAAGATGGTATGTTATAACATATGTGGAATCTAAAAAATAAAGCAAATGAATGAATATAACAACAACAACAACAAAAAGACTCAGATATAGACAACAAACCAGTGGTTACCAGTAGGAAGAAGGAAGAGGGGAGGGGCAAGATGATGGGAAGGGCAAGATAGGGGTAAGGGATTAAGAGTTAAAAACTACTATTTGTAAAATAAATAAGATACAAGGATATATTGTACAACAAAGGGAATATAGCCAGTATTTTATAATGTCTTTCATGGAGTATAATCTATAAAAATATTGAATCTATTGTACACCTGAAATTAATAAAATGTAAATCAACTATGATTCAATTAAAATAGAGAAAGAATGAAGGAAGGAAGGAATCAAATAAGGAAAGAATAATTAACACCCATCCTTCTCAAACTCTTCCCCAAAAAAATTGAAGAAGAGGGAACACTGCCTGAATCTTTTTACAAGGCCAGCATTTTCCTTTTAACAAAACCAGGACAGGACCCTAGTAGAAAAAACTATAGGCCAATATCCCTGATGTGTATATATGCAAAAATTCTCAGTAAAATACTAGCAAACCAATTTGGCAGCACATTAAAGGAATCATTCACCATAACCACGTGGGATTATCCCTTGGATACCAGGATGGCTCAACATAGGCAAATCAATCAATGTGATACATCACGTTAATATAATTAAAGACCCATATGAACATCTCAATAGATGCAGAAAAGCTTTTGACAAAATTCAACATCTCTTCTTCATAATAAAAACTCTTAGCAAATTAGGCATGGAAGGAACATGCCTCAACATAATAAAGGCCATATATGACATAAGCCCCCAGCTAACATCATACTCGATGTTAAAATGTTGAAAGCTTTTCCTCTAAGATCAGCAACAAGACAAGGGTGCTCACTCTCACCCTTCCTATCAACATGGTGCTAGAAGTTCTAGCTAGAGAAGTCAGGGTAAAAAAGCAATAATAGGTATCAGAACTGGAAAGGGAGGAGTACAATTGTCTCTATTTGCAGATGACATGATTTTGTATAGAGAAAATCCTAAGACTCAACCAAAATCTATTAGATCTAATAAAAAAATTCAGTAAATTTGCAAGGTACAAAATTAACATACAAAAATCAGTCATGTTTCTATATACTAACAATGAATTTTCTGAAAAAGAAAGATATTGATCCCATTTACAATAGCATCAAAAACAATAAAATACTTAGGAATGAATTTACCTAAGGTGGTGAAAGATCTCTACTCTGAAATCTACAAGACACTGATGAAAGAAATTAAATAAGATACTAATAAATGGAAACATATCCCATATTCATGAATTGGAAGAATTAATATTTTTAAAATGTCAATACTACCAAAAGACATCTGTAGATTTAATGCAATCCCTATCAAGATTTCAATGGCAGTTTTTACAAAAGTGGAAAAAATACTCCTAAAATTTATATGGAACCTCAGAAGATCCAAATAACAAAGAAATACTGAGAAAGAAGAGCAAAGCGGTTGGCATCACACTTTCTCATTTCAAGCTATACTATTAAGCTATCATCATCAAAAGAGTATTACACGAGCATAAAAACAGACAAATGAACCAATGGAACAGGATCAAGAGCTCAGAAATAAAACCAAGCACATATGGTCAACTAATACTTGACAAGGGAGCCAAGAATACTCAATGGAGAAAAAAAACATCTCTTCAATGAATGCTGCAGGGATAATTGAACAATCATATGTAAAAATAAAACTGCACCACTATTTTACACCATTCACAAAAATTCAAAATGGATTAAAGATTTAAATGTAAGACCTTAAACCATGAAACACTTAGAAGAAAAAATAGGAATAAAGCTCCTTGTCATGGTAATGATTTTTTTATATGACACCTAAAGCACAAGCAACAAAATTTTAAAAATAAACAGTTTGGACTACATCAAGCTAAAAACTTCTGGACAGCAAAAGAAACCATCCTCAAAATGAAAATACAACCTATGGAATGGGAAAAATATTTGCAAACCATCTATCTGACAAGGGGTTAAGATATATAAAGAACTCATACAACTCAATAGCATAAAAACAAATAACACAACTAAATATGCATTAAGGACCTGCATAGACATTTCTCAGAAGAAGATATATGAAAAGCCACAGGTACATCAAAATATGCTCAGCATCACTAGTCATTAAGAAAATGCACATTAAAACCACAAAGAGGTATCACCTCATGCCTGTTCAAATGGCCATCATCAAACAGACAAGAGATAACAAATACTGGCTTGAATGTGGAGGAAAGGGAACCCTTGTGCACCATTAGTGGGATTGAAAATTCGTATGACCACTGTGGAAAACATTATGGAGGATCCTAAAAAAAATGTAATAAAATTACCCTATGATCCAGCAGTTTTACTACTGGGAATATATCCAAAGGAAATGAAAACACTAACCCAAAATGATATCTACACCCACATGTTCATAGCAGCATTATTTACAATAGCTAAGACACAGAAACAACCTAAGTGTTCATAGATGGATGAGTGGATGAAGAAGTTGTGGTATATATTTACAATACAATATTATTCAGCCAGAAAAAAAATGAGGAAATCCTACCATTTGCAACAACCTGGATGGACCTTAATGGCATTATGGTAAGTAAAATAAATCAGACAGAGAAAGACAAATACTGTATGATTTCAGTTAGAGGTGGGATCAAAAAAGCCCAACAAACAAACAAACAAGCAAAAACATAGAAAAAGAGATCAGACTTGTAGAAGTAGAGGGTGGGTGGGGGATTGAAAGAAGGTGGTCAAAAGGTACAAACTTCTGTAAGACAAGTAAGCACTAGGGATGTAATGTACAGCATGACAACTAGAGCTAACACTGCTGTCTAATATATAGGGAAGTTATTAAGAGAGTAAATCCTAATAGTTAACATCAAAGGAGAACTTTTTCACCTCTTTTTGTTTTTACTTTTTTCTTTCTTATCTATATAAGGAAATGGATGTTAGCTGAAGCAATTGTGGTAATCCTTTCACAATATATGCAAGTCAAACACCACTCTGCTGCAACTCCTTAAACTTATACAATGATGTATGACAATTATTTCCCAGTAAAAGTGGAAAATAATTTTCTTGACAGTTAACCTGTAATTCAAAAGCCAGTGTGAACATGGCTATTGTTCTGAAGCCTGTTAAAGTCTAAGAGGGGCCTATTTGGCATTCTCACATAATTGATGAGATGTGAAATTAGTTTGAACTAACCCTGGTGGCTATTCACTTATTCTTATTCATTGTTTTGAACAGCACACACAGAGAAACTTGACATTCTGATTGGGTCTCATTACCTGTTGAACAGTACCTGCTTCCAGAAGAATCTATCCCTGTGTTTTGATGTTGTTCATGAATAGCCATGTGGGTTCCTAAGACCTGGTCCTTCTATACTTGGGGAGAGTAATATTGTGGTCAGCTGAGCTGACCAAATGTTTTCATGTCATAGCTATCATTTTTCTTAGCTTCTGTTAAATCCATAGGGGAGTCATTTGGGGTATGGTTATATAAGCCAAATATATTAGTGAGTTAAAATCATGGTATATGAGCTATAAGCTGAAGGTCTATTGTTGAAAAATTCCTAGGACCTGGACACTCCTTTGTCCAGACTAGCTGAATTCCCTGATGCAGTTCATCTGCTTAACTAGATTCTCTTGCTTGCTCTCTCTATAAATATGTGCAAACATACGTATGTTTGTATACATATATGTACATATGCATATGTATGTATGTGTATGCATGTATATACATATAATCTTTCATCCCCTAATATTTTGAACACTGATTTCTTGTCATTTCTCCTAGTAATAGAGCTGATGCACACCATTTGAGGTAAAGCATTTTTTAACCTGTTACTTCATTATGTATGTAGCCAGCATGTCTCCATAAAGAATGTAAAGCATTTAAAGATTTCCACTTTAGCTGGCAGTAAACATATCTCAGCAAGCCCTGTCCTATTCAACATTGTTATCCATAAAGTAGATGAAGACCCTAAGGGCAGGCCCATCAAGTTTGCAGATGTCACTAAACTGAAGGAGGACAAACTAAGATGAATGACAGACACAGCATTTAGAAAACATTGTGACAGTCCAGAGAAATGAAATGGATCTAACAAGGTGAAATACAATATGGATAAACACCAAGTTTTACACTTCCAAACAACTAACCACACAAGACACAGTAGGGCTTAATGAGGTTTTAGTCTTCATTAACCTCATAGAGGTCAACACTATGACATAACCAAAGTAAGTAAGGAAGTAAATATTGAAATCAGGCTGCATTTATAAAAGTACAGTACTTAAAACAAGGTGACCATGAGTCTCACTTCATTTTGTGTTGGTCAGACCATTACTGAGGAATTATATTCAGCTCTCTAATTCAGCTACCTCATTTGAGAAATGGAGATAAAAATTTCTATTCCACTGAATAATCAGTATTAAATGTGACAATGCATATAAAAGAGTTGGCACAATGTATGACATGAAATAAATGTTAAATTGATGGTAGATGATGATAACAATTATTGGAAATACTCAAAACTGCTGAAGAAGGTGGCAGTGAATGAAGGGATGGAAAAAGGTATTCCATGCAAATGGAAATCAAAAGAAAGCTGGAGTAGCAATACTCATAGCAGACAAAATAAACTGTAAAATAAGGACTGTTACAAGAGACAAAGAAGGATACTACATATTGACCAAGGGATCAATCCAAGAAGAAGATAAAACAATTGTGAATATATGTGCACCCAACATAGGAGCACCTCAATATACATAAGGCAAATGTTTACAGACATAAATGGATAATTGACAGTAACACAATAATAGTGAGGGACTTTAACATCCCACTTGCATCAATGGACAGGTCATCCAGACAGAAAATCAATAAGGGAACACAGGCTTTAAATGACACATTAGACCAGGTGGACTTAATTTATACAACATTCCATCTGAAAGCAGAAGAATACACTTTCCTCTCAAGTGCACATGGAACGTTCTCCAGGTTAGATCACATCTTGGGCCACAAATTAAGCCTCGGTAAAATTTAAGAAAATTGGCATCATATCAAGCATCTTTTCTAACCATGATGCCATGAGATTAGAAATCCAATACAGGAAAAATACTGTAAAAAGCACAAACACACGGAGGCTAAAAAATACGTTACGAAGCAACCAATGGATCACTGAAGAAATCAAAGAGGAAATCAAAAAAATACCTAGAGAAAAATGACAATGAAAACACGACGATCCAAAACCTATAGGATGCAGCAAAAACAGATCTAAGAGGGAAGTTTATAGCAACACAATCTTACCTCAGGAAACAAGAAAAATCTCAAACAACCTAACCTTACACCTAAAGCAAGTACAGAAAGAAGAACAAACGAAAGTGAAAGTTAGTAGAAGCAAAGAAATCATAAGATCAGAGCAGAAATAAATGAAATAGAGGTGAAGAAAACAATGGAAAAGATCAATGAAACTAAAAGCTGGCTCTTTGAAAGATAAACAAAATTGATAAACCTTTAGCCAGACTCATCAAGAAAAAAGGGAAAGGGCTCAAATCAATAACATTGGAAATGAAAAAGGAGAAGTTAAAACTGACACCACAGAAATACAAATGATCATAAGAGACTCCACAAGCAACTATATGCCAATAAATGGACAACCTGGAAGAAATGGACAAATTCTTAGAAAGGTACAATCTCCCAAGTGTGAACCGAGAAGAGATAGAAAATATGAACAGACCAACCACAAGCACTGAACTTGAAACTGTGATTAAAGAATTCCCAACAAACAAAAGTCCAGGACCAGATGTATTCACAGACAAATTCTATCAAACATTTAGGGAAGAATACAAATTCTATCAAACATTTAGGGAAGAATTAACACCTGTCCTTCTGAAACTCTACCATAAATTTGCAGAGGAAGGAATACCCCCAAGCTCATTCTATGAGACCCCTATCACTCTGATACCAAAACCAGACAAAGATACCACAAAAAGGAAAATTACAGGCCAATATCACTGATGAACATAAATGCAAAAATACTCAACAAAGTACTAGCCAGCCGAATCCAACAATACATTAAGAGGGTCATACACCATGATCAAGTGGTATTTATCCCAGGGATGCAAGGATTCTTCAATATCTACAAATCAATCAGTGTGATACACCACATCAACAACTGAAGAATAAAAACCATATGATCATCTCAATAGATGCAGAAAACGCTTTTGACAAAATTTAATACTATTTATGATAAAAAAAAAACTCTCCAGAAAGTGGTCATAGAGGGAACTTTCCTCAACATAATAAAGGCCATATATGACAACCCCACAGCTGACATCATTCTCAATGGTGAAAAGCAGAAAGTATTTCCTCTAAAATCAGGAACAAGACAAGGATGCCCACTCTCACCATTTTTATTCAACATAGTTTTGGAAGTCCTAGCCATGCAATTAGAGATGAAAAAGAGAGAGAAAAATCCAAAATGGAAAAGATGTAAAACTGTCATTGTTTGCAGATGACATCATACTATACATAGAAAATTCTATGTAAACCACTAGAGCTCATCAATGAATTCTATGTAAACCACTAGAGCTCATCTTTGAATTTGGTAAAGTTGCAGAATAGAAAATTAAAACACAGAAATCTCTTGTATTTCTATATACTAACAACAGAAGTTCAGAAAGACAAATTAAGGAAACAATTCCATTTACCATTGCATCTAAAAGTATTAACTGGGGGCTTCCCTGGTGGCGCAGTGGTTGAGAATCTGCCTGCCGATGCAGGGGACACGGGATCGAGCCCTGGTCTGGGAGGATCCCACATGCCGTGGAGCAACTAGGTCCGTGAGCCACAACTACTGAGCCTGCGTGTCTGGAGCCTGTGCTCCACAACAAGAGAGGCCGTGATAGTGAGAGGCCCACACACTGCGATGAAGAGTGGTCCCCACTCGCCACAACTAGAGAAAGCCCTCGCACAGAAACGAAGACCCAACACAGCCATAAATAAATAAATAAATAAATTTAAAACTATTTAAAATAAATAAATAAATAAAAGTATTAACTACCTAGGAATAAACCTACCTAAGGAGGCAAAAGACTTGTACTCTGAAAACTATAAGATGCTGATGAAAGAAATAGAAAGTGACACAAACAGATGAAAAGATATACCATGTTCTTGGATTGGAAGAATCAATATTGTGAAAATGACTATACTACCCAAGGTGATCTACAGATTCAGTGCAATCCCTATCAAATTACCAATGGCATTTTTCACAGAACTAGAACAAAAACTTTTAAAATTTGTATGAAAACACAAAAAGACCCTGAATAGCCAAAGCAATCCTAAGAAAAACAGAGCTGGAGGAAATCAGGCTCCCTGACTTCAGACTATACTACAAAGCTACAGTAATCAAAACAGTATGGTAGTGGCACAAAAAGAGAAATATAGATTAATGAAACAGTATAGGAAGCCCAGAAATAAACCTATGCACCGATGGTCAGTTAATCTACAATAAAGGAGGCAAGAATATACAATGGAGAAAAGACAGTCTCTACAATAAGTGGTGCTGGGAAAACTGGACAGCTACATGTAAAAGAATGAAATTAGAACATTGTCTCATACCTTTCACAAAAATAAACTCAAAATGTATTAAAGACCTAAGTGTAAAGCCGGACACTATAAAACTCTTAGAGGAAAATATAGGCAGAACAGTCTCTGACATAAATTGCAACAATATCTTTTAGGATCTACCTCCTAGAGTAATGAAAATAAAAACAAAAATAAACAAATGGTACCTAGTTAAACTTAAAAGCTTTTGCACAGCAAAGGAAACCATAAACAAGATGAAAAGACAACCCACAGAATGGGAGAAATTATTTGCAAACAAGGTGACCGACAAGGGATTTATCTCCAAAATATAAAAACAGCCCATGCAAGCTCTATGTGAAAAACACACAACAACCCAATCAAAAAATAGGCAAAAGAGCTAAATGGACATTTCTCCAAAGAAGACATACAGATGGCCAAAAAGCCATGAAAAGATGCTCAACATCACTAATTATCAGAGAAATGCAAATCAAATCTACAATGAGGTATCACCACACACTGGTCAGAATGGCCATCATCAAAAAGTCTACAAACAATAAATGCTAGAGAGTGTGTGGAGAAAGGGGAACCCTCCTACACTGTTGGTGGGAATGTAACTTGGTACAACCACCATGGAGAACACTATGAAGGTTCCTTACAAAACTAAAAATGGAACTACCATACAATCCAGCAATCCCACTCCTGGGCATATATCTAGAGAAAGCCATACTTCATAAAGTTACATGCACCCCAATATTCATCGCAGCACTATTTACAATAGCCAAGACATGGAAGCAACCTAAATGTCCATCAGTGGAGGAATGGATAAAGATGTGGTACATATATACAATGCGATATTACTCAGCCATAAAAAATGAATGAGATAATGCCATTTGCAACAACATAGATGGACCTAGAGATTAGCGTACTAAGTGAAGTAAGTGAGACAGAGAAAGATATGATATCACTTATGTATGGAATCTAAAAAATGATAAAATGAACTTATTTACAAAACAGAAATAGACCCACAGACATAGAAAACCAATTTATGGTTACAAAAGGGGAAATGGGGGGATGAAGTAGGAGTTAGGGATTAAAATATACACATTACTATATATAAAATAGATAACCAAGAAGGACCAACTGTATAGCACAGGGAACTATACTCAATATCTTGTAATAACCTATAATGGAAGAAAATGTAAAAAAAAAAAAAACAAATATATACCTACATGTATGCATAACAATCACTTAGCTGTACAGCTAAAAATAATACAACTTTGTAAATCCAGTATATTTCAATAAAAATATTAAAAAATAAAATATTTAAAAGTAAAAACAAATTTAAAAAAGAAAGTGACAACAACAACAGTGAAAAGATTCAAAACTATTGGAAGTGGTCAAAAAATTAGAGGTTTAATCTAGAGATGAGATGATTCAGAGGAGACATAAGAGCTCTCTTCTAAGAATGAAGAGTAAAAATGTGATAGAAGGGATGGGGAGTTCTATGATTACCAAGGGTATAAACAAGGATCAATGAAGATGGGCAAGAAAAAGTACAATTTTTAACATTCAGAAAGGTACAGAGTTGCATAATTAGAATACCTTCCATAATGGTGAGTTCTTCAAGACTGGAGAGCTTTAAGCACAGGCTTGATGACTTTTGAATATGGTTGCTCTAGACTAATCAAGTATAGGTCAGAAAGTTTGGTTATGTGTCCTCTAAGATGTATTCTGGCCCTGAGATTCTCTGGTTTTGTAAATATTCGGCAAAGCAGTTATAACCATAAAAGGTGGCCATATGTCTCACCTTAAATTTTTAGCTCTTCATTGTCTGAGATGAGAAGTTACTGTGAGCAACAGACATATAAATGAGAAACACTGCAAAACATTCTGTCTTAATGTTTGAGTGCTGTTGACCTTCAATCCCTTCTGAGTGTTCAAGGCCATTATTCCAGAAATTGTACTCTGCCTATAATTTGGGGAACTGCCTCAAGGTGGGAAGTGACACCTTATTGTAGCTCCTTGTAATAAACAACCTAAAAGCTATCTTGTAGAAGAAAAATTATTTCGAAACCAGAATATCTGGTGGTGGTGCTTAGAGAATTGCTACCTCTGTGTTACTAGATAAGTCTTTTAGCCTCTCTGGGCCTCAGTTAATTCTTCTGTAAAAAGGGTATAGTCAGACTTCCTCCCAGAGTTGAGCCAGAGATAAAATTAGATGAATGCATTTGAATGTATTAGGTTGTTCATTGTGAACTGGGAAAAGTACAGCAGCATGATTTTCCACTCAAATGAGTGCTTGATTATTTATGCATTTTTAGCTGCTTAGTTATAATGTTACTTAGAAATATGATTTTTAAGAAACATTTAGAAGAAAAGTTTCAAAGAACATATTGACTTCTGTTTGCAAGTTAGAAATGTCTCCATGTTTACTTGGGCTGCCCTGCAAGCAAGGTCAGGGAAAGGCAGGGTGTGTATATGTGAGTATACATGTGTGCATCTGTTTCGAGCAAAATGGGAGGTGGCCAGGGGAGCACTTTGACTAGAAATCTTTCCTATGTGCTCTGTAGTGTTTATAAGATTTGGTTTCCATAGGGTAGCTTATCGTTTCCCTAATGATGAAATCTCCTTAACCTCATTTCTAAACAGGATGGAAAGATATTCTGCCGGCGGACAGCTTGTGATTGCCAGAATCCAAGCGTTGACCTTTTCTGTTGCCCAGAGTGTGACACCAGGGTCACAAGTCAATGTTTAGATCAAAATGGACACAAGCTCTATCGTAGTGGAGACAACTGGACTCACAGCTGCCAGCAGTGCCGGTGTCTGGTATGTTGGCTTCCTTTAGAGTGTGTTATCCTTTATATTCTGGAGGGGTTTACAAGCTCAGTTGCCTGTGGGCTTTAGTTTCCTGCAATTTGTGATACTGTGCAGGGAGTTGTGGGTCCTGTGGCTAATTACGGGGCATATGTTCTTCCAGAAGACATTCATATTCTACTATTTAAAACACCATGTAAGACAGAAAGGACATTTATAGCACAGATTTGGTCCAAGTTAGTTTACAGTTGCTACTTTTTAGCCACTCCAGATCAATAAAATTCCCCACATGATAGAAAGCTTTCAAACCCTTGATGGGGACTTGTAGTTCTTACAGAGCCAAATCTTTCATTTCTTGGGACATTACCATTAAAGGTTTCAATATCAGAGATAGCAGAACATAGTAGAAATATCAGGGATTGATATTGATTCTAGGTCATAGAGACAGTCCTGGTTCTCCCACATGCAAGATGTGTGTAATTAACTTGAGCAAGTCCTAACATTTTACTTGATCATTCTTTCCTTCAGTGTACACAAGTGGATGGGCACCTATCTTGCAGGGCTGTTGTGAAGATCAGAGTTATGTGAAAGGCAAGTGTAGTACTTGACACATAGAAGGTACTTAGTGCACAATAGTTACTATTGTTCATATTTCCTAGATTGAAAAATTTGTTTCCGGTGCTAAACCTTAATGTAGAAAAATGAACGTTATTTTGTATCTTAATATGGGGATACTAATGATATAATCAGGTTTGAGAAAGTCCAGAGAAAAACCTTAATTTCTGGACCTGGTTCTTTCTGTTTAAAATTATATAACACAAAGATTTCTAATGTTGCAAAGACTGTTAAGACACATTATCATAGTGAATATGATGTTCCATCTCTGAGGTAATTACAGCCAGTGGAGCTAAGTCATAACTAAGTCAACTTGTAATGGAAACTGTTAGCTGTGTTCCATAATCTAACATTTGCTAAAATTAATGATTCAGTCTATGGATACTGTATAAAAACAGGCATTCAGAAAAATTTGGCTGTAAGTTTCTATTGGATTTTCTAAAGTCACCTGGCGAATGTGCAGATAATCTTAATAGAAACAAATCTTTCTTAATCACTCCTAATACTGAGGAGTATAACTCAGATATATTCAAATCATAGCCATTTTTACATCTCCCATTCAAGAATAGACAAACCCAACACAACTATAGAATTAGGTTCCATATCAGTCTGGAAAATTACATTTCTCTTTGAAGAAGCCAATCATCAGGCACTCAGAAAAATTGGTATTAATTTTAGACATGATATTTTCATAGAATTTCAAAAGAGTATCCTCTCTCATCCCCAGACCCTAAGGTTATTATTTCCTGGGAGAACTGAAGCTGCTGAATGTAACTTAATAATGACTTGAGAATAAAGTGGGTTATATTTAATAAGTATCAATAGTTTGCGTGTGCCAGACTCTGGATGATATAACAATGAGCATGACAGACATGGTCTATCATGAAGCTGACCAAAGGCCATAGTCTTGTGAGGCTGACTGAATAATTAGGCATGCGTTTACGTAAATTATAATGAGTGTCATGATAACGGAAGAGGCTACATAGGTAGTAGTCTCTACTGTGTGCAGCTCAGTGGAGCAACAGTGGCCACATTCTGGAATACTTGGAGGTTCTGTCTGAACTGTAACACCTTACTACATATTAGGGATGTGTCACTAGCCAGACATTACATTCAAAACCAATATGAAATTGTTCTCCTGATATTGCCCAACCTCAATTTTAAATCCAATATAAGCAACTCAGTGCATGTTGTTATTGAAATAGTACAGTGGTTTAAGTTCCTCTTTGACCTTAAGAGAAATAGATTTCTCTTTATACACTAGCTCAGTACCTTATCATCTATTTGTTCATTTGCTTAACATTTATTGACCAGAAGTGTGCTAAGCATCAGGGAGATAAAGGAACAAGCCCAAAGCCTGAAAGCTCAAAACGTAATCTGGAATTGTTTTGATAATTATGGTAAGTCTCACGATAAAAATAATTATGGGTTGCCATTGGCACACAGAGATGGGACCGAACTCTTTCCGTGGCTACAGTATAGACAGTCAGCAAAAGCACCCTGGAGGAGGTGATGTCTGTATTTGTTCTTCAAGGAGGAAACACATCATACCCATAACGATGCTAAAGTAGCAACAGTTAGTGCGGACAGGGATGGAGATTCCTGAGAATTTCCCCCTCTGGGACTTTGGCAACAGGATTGTGCATAAGGTCAATGATGAAGCATTTTGGCTTTCTCTCCACAGGAAGGAGAGGTAGATTGCTGGCCGCTCACTTGCCCCAGTTTGAGCTGTGAGTACACAACCCTCTTGGAAGGGGAATGTTGTCCCCGCTGTGTCAGTGACCCCTGCCTGGCTGATAACATCGCCTATGACATCAGAAAAACTTGCCTGGACAGCTATGGCCTCTCTAGGCTTAGCGGCTCAGTGTGGACAATGACTGGATCTCCCTGCACAACCTGCAAATGCAAGGTAATCGGGTGTCCTGAGGATAACCAGGCCTTGAACCATTGCCAGAGAACACCTGCCGGAGGTCCACTCCTGATATTTCTGAATGCACAGGTTCCAAGGGGCATGGTGGAAACACAGGCAGGCATTTGCTTCTCACCAGAGGTTAATCTGTCTGAATGGATTGTAGCTGTACCGTGTATTAAGGCAAATTCCAAATGATGACCATGGAATAAAATACTCTCTTTTGCCTTTTAAAATACAGGATTTAAACAATTGCACTAGGCCCAATTATGGCTGATTTAAGCTATTTTGACCTGCATATTAAAAAGTAAAAAAAAAAAAATCATTTTTCATCCTGGAAATTTTTATAAGCTCTTTCATGAAACTGCCAATGTTAGAAGAAAGTGTTCTATAAATCTATGAAGTTTTTGCTTTGTTTAATTATCACAGTACCTAATGCAGGGACTTGAAGCTCTTGCTGCGCGATTTAATTCATTGTGATTATTTTCCTATCTTTTTGGAGGAGTTCCCATGAGGCATCCTCATATGTCATTAAAATTAATAACTGACCCCTTCCTACCTTCAAAGCTTATGAAGAGCTATGACTGTAGTCAACTTGAAGCAAGGGTTAGGCAGGGTCAAATTTCTGCCGAAACATCTGCTTAAGATTCCCATGATTAAGCATGTTAAAAATATTAGTCTATTCAATTCTATCAAACCCTGGCTCAGCTTCAGGCTTCAGTGGAAGGATCCCAACTTGTCATTTTATGCTTTTAAATGTGGATTCTTTTCTCTTTCCTGAAAAGTACCATCTTAAAATGCAGCCCCAATACAAAAAGGACATCAAGCTTCATATAACAAGAGTCATGGTCCCATTGTACCTTCAGCCCCATCAGACACAATGACCAGATGTGGAGACCTATGTTATTTAGTATTATTTCTCTGAGATTAGGTTTGAGATTCATTTAGGAGGATTATAAAGGTATACTTACATTAATACATGTAATTGATTTTTCATGAAGAAGTCCCCAAAATTGATAGGTACCATCCCCTTCACAGTCACCATGAGATAGTCTATATTTACCCCTAATATGCCCACCTTTCTGTAAGCCATTTTGGAGTTATTTTCAGGCTCTTTTGGTACTTTTGACTAGTACTATTAATGGCAATTTATCTTTCAGGGGGTTATTTTTGGAAAGAATCTCATTTAGAGTAAGTCCAGTGACTAAGTTGTGTAAACAAACAACTTGGAAATACAGAGGAGTCTCAAACAAACATGGTCTGAGCTCAGACAGGGGTGTATGAAGTTGCACTGCCAGCAGTAGCCAACAAGAGGGACCCTGAAGGGTCTCATAAGTCTTTCCTTTCTTTCAACTCCTACTCTGGCATTTTTCTAGTAATTTTTTTATAGCATTCATGGAGTTGGTCTCAATACGTAGATGGTCATTTTGAATATAAAGGTGGACACTACATATTGATTTATATTCTATGTCTCACTGGCTAATGCTTGTGTCTTGATGCACAGAATGGAAGTGTCTGCTGTTCTGTGGATTTGGAGTGTCTTCATAATAATTGAAGTATTTAAAATGGACTCATCATCGCGGGAGAAAAATGGACAAAATAACCATCCAACATGATGAAGAACAGGAGTTGGTGTTTTTTGTTTTTTGTTTTTAACCACAGACAATTACCAAAGTTTCCACTGAAGGAAGGTGTTTGGGGGCTGCCTTTTGGACCTACCACATTGCTCATTCTTGCTAACCTAGTCTAGGTGACCTACAGTGCAGTGCATTTAAGTTTATGGTTGTTTAAAAAAAAAAAAAAAGTTTCCCATGTTGTAAATCACGTTTCCCTTATCAGATCATTTGCAGACACATTTAAATGATCTCATGGTAAATGTTGATGTATTTTTTTGTTTATTTTGTGTACTAACAAACATAATAGAGACCCAGCTCCTTTTGTTTATTTTTTCTGGATTTTTGGATCAAATTCTACAAATAAAGTTGCCTGTTGTGATTTTTGTCCCATCCACTGAATACTTAGTATTGAGATTCCTGTGAAATGTATTAATATGTGTACGTAGAGCCTAACTGCATCTTACTTACATTTCAAACTGTTGAACACACCTAGATACCCACTCGTTCAGCTTATGCAAGCTGAGAGCAATTATGATATGTTAAAGAGGGGAAAGACCACAAACATAAATAATTATTTGAAAAGGAACTTTCTCCTCCCTCTTACAAACAAAAGAAACAAAATCTTAAGCCACAATTTAGAAGCAGCAATGCTTGCAGACTTTTCTGGCATTGAAAGAAAAAGAAGTATCCTTGCATCGGTTTTATATAGTATTTGATACTTCTTACGAGGGACTTCCATGCTTTTTAATACAAGTTGTCACTATAGGAGAGGTGCATGGTGTTATTCCTACATTAGAGTAAATTAATGTATCCCAGTCAACCAATTTGTTCAGATCTAGTTGATTTATAACACATTGGGATTGATAACCAGGTCTCCTGATGCCTGTACAATGATATTTTCTACTAAATCATGCCACATCACATATGGTAGAGGATACGCTTTTAAGAAAGCTGTTTGTATGCTCAGTAGTTATTTTAGAACAGTGAATGTTTTCATTTGAGCCACTACCATATTTTTAAGAGATGGCAGTTATTGAGTTACATAAAATGACTAAAATGTGCAAATGACATTATATCTGAGCTGAGAATTAAAACAGTTGTAGTTTTCAAGTGAACCACATCTTAGTGGTTTGTAATACCTAAGTCTCCTGAATTCATCATTGTTCTGAATCAAGTTGGTTCATGAAATTTTGTTCACAAAATCAAGACAAAGACCTAAGTTGTTAAGTCAGTCATGCTAAATATATTTTAAGTCCCAAATATTAATAGAATTAATAATTAAAAATCACAAGTTCAGATTACTTATTTATTGATATTTGTCAGTATTTTTGTGAAGATAAAATTCACTACAATTCACTACATGAGATCAGTTTCATGTGCTAAATTATGATATAGCAGTTAAAACTATATTTGACAACTACTGCTATAGTACGGTAAATTAGAACACGTCTCCATTTTAATTCTTTAAGTGTAATCTTGGAACAGAGATTTTTGAAAATGATTATTTAGAAAATATTTATGGCACCTCCATTAAAAAATACCTGTCAGTTTTCAATGGAAAAACAAAGACATTTATAAGAATCATTTGTGGCTGTATAAGTGAGGGGTTGGCAAACTATGGTCCCTTGAGTCAAATCCGGACATCTGCCTATTTCATTGGAACACAGCCATGCACGTTCATTTATATATTCTCTACTGCTGAAGAAAGTGGCAGAACTGAGTAGTTCCAACAAAGATGCAAAACCAAAAATATCACCATCTTACCTCTACAAAAACGCTTGCCAACGTCTGGTGTAAGTGATGACTGAACATTGGTGTGTATTTTAGAATGTGTGTTTCCATTTTTTTTCCAAGGAATTTCCAGAATCTAACAGTTTTCACTGAATCTGTACATATTCATACTTTGTTGCAGAGCCATTAGCATTGATGGCTCATCCTAAAATACTGGTGTTTCACAACTACAATCATAAGACTCAGTATTTTCTTCTTTTCATTTCAGTTAAATTTAATCTGTGCTAACGTGATGACAAAATGTTATTGATATTTAGTAACACAATTTAAACTACTGCCAGCTCCTATCTATACGGGGTTTTACTTCCTATAAAATAATTGATGACATTTCCTTATTAAAAAATTGAGTACTTTATTCATAAAGTACTGTGCTGAGCTGGGGAAATAAAAAGATGAACAAAATACTTTTTACTTTAAAGATCACCATTATGTGGGCCTTTAGAAGGTGCTGACAATCTCTGAATCCATTAGGGGATCATATTGAAATAAATTACTCCCTGAAATATCTTCTCCAGCCAGAAACTGAAAAGTTATTTTTAAAAGTGTGGTAAACCTCCTGATGGTATGTGCTTAAGTCTCATGCTGTGATTTACAGTGTGAAATGGCTATGCATTTAATGAACAAAAAAAGTGTTTGACAAACATATCTCCTTACAGATCATAACCACTGTCTTCAAGTGTAACATACACATTGGTAAGAAACAATGATAAATACTTAAGCAATTATGTAGCTACCCTCTGATTTTCAATAGTGTAAAAGCACTGTGATTCAAGACAGTAGAATATGAAGGGAGATGAAAGTCCTATATATTAACAAGACATCAATTAAACATAAATTTTGCCTCATTTCCTTCTAGGTTGCATATGAAATATATATACACATATATCATATATGTTATATATAGGTACCATATCTATAATCTATATATATTTATATGCAACTGATAATGCATATATCTTAATATATATTCATATGCTATGTGTATGTTTGTTTATTTATTTAGTCTCAGAGCTTCCCCTCCTCTGAGCTTTCTAGTTCTACACTAATGTTACTGTTATGGACTTAATGTACATTTTCCTTGTATTATGCAAAAGGCTAGACTACATACAATCTTCATTTTCTAGCATCCAGCATAGTGCCTTGCATAGGGTCGGTTTTCCATTCATTATTTAAAAAATTAAATTCATAATCTTTTATAGTATCAATAAGTTATCATGGGATGGTGGAAACAACCCACTCTAGTGGCTTTCAAATGTTCTTAAGCAATAAGACCTGTTTAAAAATAAAATTTATTCAGTGCTTTGCTATAAAAATCAGACAAAAGCAGAATTTCTCTGCTTGGAGCAAGGGTTGGAGAACTGGAATACCTTCATATATCCCACCACAACTCACAGACATCAAGAGAGCATAGCTTAAAAGCCACTGACCAACCCACCACCTTCCCTTCTGCAAATGAAACCAACGCTCAGATGTTACGTGAATTGGCCAGAGTTCATAATTAATTTGTTATAGACCTAGAACTACCACCCAATCCACCCTGGTTTTCCCTCTGCCATCCTGGTAATGATTTGAAATGTTTTTTCAAATTTCAATTTCAAGTGAGCTTTTTTACTTCTTCTAAATGGATGACATTAAAAGATAATCATGAGTTCAGGCCAAGATAGTGGAGTAGGAAGACCCTGAGCTCACTGGCTCTCATAAGCACACCAAAAGTATAATTATTTGCAGAGCAATTATTTACGAGAAAGACCAGAATCTAGCAGAAAAGATCTGCTGCAACTAAAGATATAAAAAAGGAGAGAGATGAGTAGAAGGGGTGGAGTTGTGGTATAGTCAAGACCCATACCCCCAGGTGAGTGACCCACAGATGGGAGAATAATTACAATTGCAGAGGTTCTCCCCTAGGAGCAAAGGGTCTGAGCCCTACATCAGGCTCTGCAGCCTGAAGGTCTTGTACCGGGAAGAGGAGCCCCCAGAACATTTGACTTTGAAGGCCATCAGGGCTTACTTTCAGAAGACCCAGAGGGCTGTGGGAAATAGAGACTCCACTCTTAAAGGATGCACACAAAATCTCACATGGTCCAGGATGCGAGGCAGAGGCATTGATTTAAGAGGAGCTTGGGTCAGGTCTACCTGCTGATCTTGGAGAGTCTCCTAGAGAGTCAGGAGGCAACTGGAACTCCCTCTAGGCATGTAGACACTGGCAGCAGCCATTTATTGGAGATTGTTCTACTGCATGGACACACATGCTGGCAAGTGCCATTTAGGAATCCTCCCGCTAGCTTATTAGCACTACGACCTTGCCCTGTCTGCCAGCCTGTAGACACAAGTACTAGGATGCCTTAGGCCAAGCAACTAGAGAGGTGGGGACAAAGCCCCACCCACTGGCAGGCAGGTTGCCTTAAGACCTCCTGAGCCCAAGCCATCCCAGGACTTGACCCTGTCAACAAAAGGGACCCAGCCCCAAATACCAGTGTTAACAGGCACAAGCCCGGGAACCCCTAGGGCTCTGCAGCCAGAGATCCTAGGCCCCAACTCTGCCCACCAGTGAGCAGGCATCAGCCCTAGGACCCCCAGGGCCCCAGACCCACCCACCAGCAGGCTGACACACCAACTCCAGGACCCCAGGGCCCCCTATAATTGGAGACTCTGAGACTCAGCTCCACCCAACCAATGGGCAGACACCAGCCCTGGGACCACCACAGCCTTGTGGTCTACAGTGGCAGGACCCAGCCCACCTACCAGCAGGCCAGCACCAGCCTTAGGAACCTCTCGGCCCTGGTCCCACCTACCAGCAGACCAATACCAGTTCTGAGACATCTTGGGCCTCTCAGCCAGCTGCCATGGGATCCCATCCCACCCATCAGTGGGCCAACACAAACTCTGGGACACTCTGGACCCTGAAGCCAGCTGTGTCAGCACCTGGTCCTGCTCACCAGTGGGCCAACACCAGCTTCAGGACACCCAGGGCCCTGCACCCAGAGACTCTAGGACCTGGTTCCACCCACAAGTGGGTGTGAATCAGTCCCAGATTCCACTAAGCCTGAAACCTTCCCACCAGCAGGTGGACGTGAGCCCTAGGATCACTGCAGCCCCATAGCCTGCCCTGTCAGGACACAGCCAATACACCATAAGCCCTTCATCAGCCCCAGGACATCAAGGGTTCTGGCCCTGCCCATCAGCAGGCCAACACCAACTCCGAGATACCTTGATCTTCTCAGCCAGCTGCTCTGGGATCCAGCGCCACTCACTAGTGGGCCAGCACTAGCTTTGGGACACCTAGGAAATTGCAGTCAACCATGTCAGGAAATAACCCCACCCCCCAGCAGGCCAACACTAGACCCTGGAATCCTAGCCCCACAACCACCCAGCCCCAGAAACTGGCTCTGACCACCAGTGAGCCAGCAGTAGCCAGGGTTTATCAGCCACCCAGCCCTGCCAACCAGTGACAGCAGCTTCTGCATAGGCAAGGCCTGGCAACCAACTGGACCAGAGGCCAGTCATGCCTACAAGACCACCCAACTAGTCAACCCACCACAAGAGAAAGACACACACAGCCCACATAGAGAGCACACCTAGAGCATATTAGCTCTGGTGACCAAAGGGAAGCATGTTGCTGGGATGCATAGGACATCTCCTACACGAGGATACTTCTCCAAGATTTGGAAACATAACCAACCTACCAGATACATAGAAATAAACACAGAGAGTTAGGCAAAAAAAAGGTGAGAGGAATACATTCCAAATGAAGGAATGAGATAAAACAACAGAAGAAGAACCCCAGAAGAAGAAGGGAAGTGGAGACAGGCAATCAACCCAATAAAGGGTTCAAGGTAATGATTGTAAAGATGATCAAAGAACTTGGGAGAAAATGGATGAACAAAGTGAGATGTTTAACAAAGAAAAGATATAAAAAAGAACCAAACAGAGCTGAAGAATACAATAACTGAAATAAAAAATGCACTCGAAGGAATGAAGAGTAGATTAGAAGATACAGAAGAACGGATCACTGAGCCGTAAGACAGAGTAATGTAAATCACTGAACCTGACCAGAAAAAAAAAAGAATAAAAAGAAATGAGAACATTTTAAGAGACCTTTGTGACAACATCAAACATACTAATATTTGCATTATAGAGGTCTCAGAAGGAGAAGAGAGAGGAAAGGGGTAGATAACATATTTGAAGGCATTGTAGCTGAGAACTTTCCTAACCTGGGAAAGCAAACAGACACCTAGGTCCAAGAAGCACAGAAAGTTCCAAATAGGATCAACCGAAAAAGTGCCACCCCAAGACACACTGTAATTAAAATGGCAAAAATTAAAGAGAGAATATTAAAAGCAACAAGGGAAAAGTAACAAGTTACACATAAGGGAACTCCCATCAGGCTATCAGCTGATTTTTCAGCAGAAACTCTGCAGGCCAAAAATGAGTGGCATGATATATTTAAAGTGATGAAAAGGAAAATCTACAACGAAGAATACTCTACCCAGCAAGGCTTTCATTCATATTTCATGGAGAGATCAAAAGTTTTACAGACAAGAATGTGATCAAGACAGCAGAATAGTAGGACATGGAGTTCACCTCCTCCCACAAATACGTCAAAAATACATCTACACGTGGAAAGATCCTCACAGAATATCTACTGAATGCTGGCAGAAGACCTCAGACTGCTGAAAGGGCAAGAAAATCTCCACATAACCAGTTATGACAAAAGAAAAAAAAAGTGAGAAAGGAATCAGGATGGGACCTGCGCCCCTGGGAGAGAGCTGTGAAAGAGGAAAGGTTCCTGCACCCTGGGAAGCCCGCTCACCAGCAGGGAGATTGTCTGGAACAGAAGAAGAGCTTCAGAGCCTCAGAGGAGAACACAGCAGCCAGAGTGGAGGGAGGACTGTACAGATGGTCAGTGCTGCCACCCTGCACTCCCCAGCTTGAGACACTCATTCACCAGTATGGGTGGGGGCTGGGTGATGGAACTCAAGCTTTGGAGATCAGACCCAGGGAGAAGACTGGAGTTGACTATACAGAAATGGCCTGTGAGGGCTAGAATCTGGTATGACTGCAACTGAGGGTGTACATAGAGGAAGCCCAGGTTGCCTTAGATGCCGGTGCCATTGCTTCGGGGGTGCATTGGGGGGGGGCAGGACCTGTCATTGTAGCCTTTTTACATATGTGCATGCTCACAGAGGTCAGGACACCTCCTGCACAGGCTGGAGGGGCGATCATGAACAGCCACTGCCTGCCTGGACTCCAGGTGTGGATTTTACACTTGTCAACATATATGCACTTCATCAACATATATGCACATGATATGGGAGCACCCAAATACATAAAACAAATACTAACAGACATAAAGGGAGAAATTGACAGGAATACGATAATATTAGGAGACTTTAACACCCCACTCACATCAATGGACAGATCTTCTAGACAGAAAATCAATCGGGCAACAGAGATCCTAAATAATACAATAGAACAATTAGATTTAATTGATATTTTCAGGACATTACATCCAAAATTATCCAGAATACACATTCTTTTCAAGTGCACATTAAACATTCTCTAGGACTGACTACATACTAAGGCACAAAACAAGCATCAACAAATTTAAGAGTATAGAAATTATCTCAAGCATCTTTTCTGACCATAACAGCATGAAACTAGAAATTAACCATGGAAAAAGAAAGGAGAAAAAACCAACTACATGGAGACTAAACAACATGCTACTAAAAAACCAGTGGGTCAACAATGAAATCAAAGAGGAAATTAAAAAATACCTTGAGACAAATGAAAATGAAAACAACCACACAAAATCTATGGGATGCAGCAAAAGCAGTTCTTGGAAGTTCAGATACAGGCCTTCCTCAAAAACCAAGAAAAATCTCAAATAAACAACCTAACCTACCACTTAAAAGAATTAGAAAAAGAAGAACAAACAAAACCTAAAGTCAGCAGAAGGAGGAAATAAAGATAAGAGAGGAAATAAATACAATACACATTTAAAAAACAAGAGAAAAAAAATCAGTAAAAGCAAGATCTGGTTCTTTGAAAGGATAAACAAGATTAACAAAAACCTCAGGCCAGGATTAACAAGAATAAAAGAGAGAGAACCTAAGTAAACAAGTAAGAAATGAAAAAGGAGACATAAAAACTGATACTGCAGAAATACAAAAAAACCTAAGGGAATACTATGAACAATTATATGTCAACAAATTCAACAACCTAGAAGAAATGTATGCAGAAAACTATAAGACACTGATGAAAGAAATTAAAGATGATACAAACAGATTGAGATATATACCATGTTCTTGGATTGGAAGAATCAACATTGTGAAAATGACTATAATACCCAAAGCAATCTACAGATTCAATGCAATCCCTATCAAACTACCAATGGAATTTTTCACAGAACTAGACAAAAAATTTCACAATTTATATGGAAACACAAAAGACCCCGAATAGCCAAAGCAATCTTGAGAAAGAAAAATGGAGCTGGAGGAATCAGGCTCCTTGACTTCAAACTATACTACACAGCTACAGTCATCAAGCCAGTATGGTACTGGCACAAAAACAGAAATACAGATCAATGGAACAGGACAGAAACCCCAGAGATAAACCCACGCACATATGGTCACCTTATTTTTGATAAAGGAGGCAAGAATATACAATGGAGAAAAGACAGCCTCTTCAATAAGTGGTGCTGGGAAAACTGGACAGCTACATGTAAAAGAATGACATTAGAACACTTCCTAACACCCTACACAAAAATAAACTCAAAATGGATTAAAGACCTAATGTAAGGCCAGACACTATAAAACTCTTAGAGGAAAACATAGGCAGAACACTCTATGACATAAATCACAGCAAGATCCTTTTTGACCCATCTCCTAGAGAAATAGAAATAAAAACCTAATGAAACTTAAAAGCTTTTGCACAGCAAAGGAAACCATAAACAAGACAAAAAGACACCCCTCAGAATGGTAGAAAATATTTGCAAACAAAGCAACTGACAAAGGATTAATCTCCAAAATTTACAAGCAGCTCATGCAGCTCAATATCAAAAAAACAAACAGCCCAATCCAAAAACGAACAGAAGACCTAAACAGACATTTCTCCAAAGAAGATATACAGATTGCCAACAAAGACATGAAAGGATGCTCAACATCACTAATCATTAGAGAAATGCAAATCAAAACTACAATGAGGTATCACCTCACACCGGTCAGAATGGCCATCATCAAAAAATCTACAAACAATAAATGCTGGAGAGGGTATGGAGAAAAGGGAACACTCTTGCACTGTTGATGGGAATGTAAATTGATACAGCCACTATGGAGAACAGTATGGAGGTTCCTTAAAAAACTAAAAATAGAACTATCATATGACACAGCAATCCCACTACTGGCCATATACCCTGAGAAAACCAAAATCCAAAACGAGTCATGTACCACAATGTTCATTGCAGCTCTATTTACAATAGCCAGGACATGGAAGCAACCTAAGTATCCATCGACAGATGAATGGATAAGGAAGATGTGGCACATCTATACAAAGGAATATTACTCAGCTATAAAAAGAAATGAAATTGAGTTATTTGTGGTGAGGTGGATGAACCTAGAGTCTGTCACACAGAGTGAGGTAAGTCAGAAAGAGAAAAACAAATACCGTATGCTAACACATATATATGGAATCTTAAAAAAAAAAAGAGGTTCTGAAGAACCTAGGGGCAGGACAGGAATAAAGATGCAAACGTAGAGAATGGACTTGAGGACATGGGGCGGGGGAAGGGTAAGCTGGGACGAAGTGAGAGAGTGGCATTGACATATGTACACTACCAAATGTAAAATAGATAGCTAGTGGGAAGCAGCCACATAGCACAGGGAGATCAGCTCGGTGCTTTGTGACCACATAGAGAGGTGGGATGAGGAGGGTGGGAGGGAGACGCAAGAGGGAGAAGATATGGGGATATATATGTATAGCTGATTCACTTTGTTATACAGCAGCAACTAACACAGTAATGTAAAGCAATTATACTCCAATAAAGATGCTAAAAAAAACCCCAACAAATTTGACAATCTAGAAGAAATGGACATGTTTCTAGAAACATAGAGCCCACCAAAATTGAATCAAGAAGAAATGGATAATTTGAACGGACTGATCACTAGAAGTGAAACAGAATCTGTAATTAAAATCTCCCTACAAACAAAAGTTCAGGACCAGATGGCATCACAGGCAGATTCTACCAAACATACAAATAAGAACTTATACTGATCTTCTCAAACTCTTCCAAAAATATCAAAGAGGAGGGAACAGTCCCAAAGACATGATATGAAGCTAACATAACCCTGATACCAAAACCAAAACAAAGACACCACCAATAAAGAAATTTCCAGGCCAATATCTTTGATGAATACAGAGGCAAAAATTCTGAACAAAATATTAGCAAAACAAATCCAACAACACATAAAAAATATCACCCACCACAACCAAGTGGGATTCATCCCAAGTTCAGAAGGATGGTTCAACATATGCAAATCAATCAATGTGATATACCACATAAACAAAAGACAAAAACCACATGATCATCTCAATCATTTGACGAAATTCAACATTCTTTTATGATAAAACTCTTACTAAAGTGGGTATAGAGGGAACATCTCAATATAATAAAAGCTACAACAAACCCACAGCCAATATAATACTAAATGGTGAAAAGCTGAAAGCCTTCCCACTAAAACCTGGAACAGACAAGGATGCCTACTCTCAACTCTTCTATTCAACATAGTATTGTAAGACCTAGCCACAGCAATCAGACAAGAAAAAGAAATAAAAGGTATCCAAATTGAAAGAGGTTAAATTGTCATTATATGCAGATGATATGATACTATATATAGAAAACCCTAAAGACTCCACACAAAAACTACTAGAACTGATAAACAAATTCAGCAAGGTAGCAGGATACAAGATTAACATACAGAAATCGGTTGCATTCCTTTACACCAACAATGAACTATCAGAAAGTGCATGTAAAAAACAAAAAACAAAAAACGCACATTTTAAACTCAGACCCCCAAAACTAAAATACTTAGGAATAATCTTGACCAAGGAGGTGATAGATGTATATGCTAAGACCTATAAAACATTAATAAAGGAAACTGAAGATGACTCAAAGAAATGGAAAGATATCTCACACTCTTGGCTTGGAAGAATTAATATTGTTAAAATGGCCATATTATCCAAAGCAATCTACAGATTTAATGTGATATCTATCAAATTACCCATGACATTTTTCACAGAACTAGAAAAAATAATCCTAAAATTCATATGGAATCATAAAAGACCAAGAATTGCTAAAGCAATCCTGAATAAAAAGAGCAAAGCAGGAGGCATAACACTCCCAGACTTCAGACAATACTACAAAGCACAATAATCAAAACAGCATGGTATTGGCACAAAAACAGACATATGGATCAATGGAACATAATAGAGAGCCCAGAAATAACCCACACACATATGGTCAATTAATCTTTGACAAAGGAGGCAAGAATATACAATGGGAAAAAGATAGTCTCTTCAGCAAGTGGTGCTGTGAAAGTTAGACAGACACATGTAAAATCAATGAAGTTAGAAAACATGCTATTGCCACACAAAAATAAACTCAAAATTGCTTAAAGACTTATTATTTATAAGACTGACACCATAAAACTCCTAGAAGAGATCATATGCAAAACTTTCTCTGACATAATTGCACAAATGTTTTCTTACATCAGTCTCCTAAGGCAGTAGACATAAAAACAAAAATAAACAAATGGGACCTAATCAAACTAACAAACTTTTGCACAGCAAAGGAAACCATAAACAAAACGAAAAGACAACCTACAGAATGGGAGAAAATATTTGCAAATGATGTAACTGACAAGGGCTTAATTTCCAAAATATATAAGCAGCTCATACAACTCAACAACAAAAAAACAACCCAATCGAAAAATGGGCAGGAGACCTAAATAGACACTTCTCCAAAGAAGAAATAAACATGGTCAGTAGGCACATGAAAAGATGCTCATCATCACTAATTATTAGAGAAATGCAAATCAAACCTACAGTGAGGTACCACCTCACACTGGTAAGATGGCCATCATTAAAAAGTTTATAAATAACAAATGCTGGAGAGGGTGTGGAGAAAAGGGAACCCTCCTACACTGTTGGTGGGAATGTAAATTGGTACAGCCACTATGCAGAACAGTATGGAGGTCCCTCAAAAAACTAAAAGTAGAACTAGCATATGATCTAGCAAACCCACTCCTGGGCATATATCCAGACAAAACTATAATTCAAAAAGATACATACACCCCTATGTTCATAGCAGCACTATTCATAATAGCCAAGATATGGAAGCAACCAAAATGTCCATAGACAGAGAAGCAGATAAAGAAGATGTGGTACATATATACAATGGAATACTACTCAGCCATAAAAAAGAACAAAATAATGCAGTTGCAGCAACGTGGATGCAACTAGAGATTATCATACTAAGTGAAGTAAGTCAGATAGAGAAGACAAATACCATATGATATCACTTATATGTGGAATCTAAAATATGACACAAAGGAACCTATCTATGAAACAGAAACAGAATCACAGATATAGAGAACAGACTGGTGGTTGCCAAGGGGGAGGGGTTGGGGGAGGGAAGAAGTGGGAGGTTGGGGTTAGCAGATGTAAACTTTTATATATAAAATGGATAAACAAGGTCCTACTGTATAGCACAGAGAACTATATTCAATATCCTATGATAAATCATAATGGAATATTCAAAAATAATTTATATGTATGTATAACTGAATCACTTTGTTGTATAGCAAAAATTAACACATTGTATATCAACAATACTTCAATAAAGAATATTTTTTTAAAAGTTTTACAGACAAGCAAAAGCTAAAAGTGTTCAGCACCACCAAGCCAGCTTTATAAGAAATGTTAAAGGGATTTCTTTAAGCAAAAAAGAAAAGGCCACAGCTATTAGGAAGGTTAAAAGACCAAAAATGGTAAAATCATCTATACCTGCATAAGTAGTTCAGGAATCAACAAAACAAAAAGATGTAAAATATGATGTCATAAACAGTGATTATGTAGAAGGGGAGTAAACATGCAGGGTTGTTAAAATGCATTTGAAATTAAGAGATCAGCAATTTAAAATAATCACAGATGTATGCACACACATACACATGCACACACACACACAAAAGATTGCTACATATAAACTTCATGGTAACCACAGACCAAAAATCTATAACAGATACACACATAAAAAAGAGAAAAGAATCCAAACATAACACTAAAGATAGTCACCAAATCACAAGGGAAACAAGCAAAAGAAGAAAGGAGCAACAACAACAAAACCTAGAAAAATAACACCAAAGGAATTAACAAAATGGCAATAAGTACATGACTATCAATAATTGCTTTAAATGTAAATGGAATAAATACTCCAATCAAAAGACAGAGTAGCTGAATGGATACAAAAACAAGACCCATCTATATACTGCCTACAAGAGACTCACTTCAGATCTAAAGACACATACACACTGTAAGTGAGGGTATGGAAAAAGGTATTCCATGAACATGGAAATCAGAAGAAAACCAGGATAGCAATACTTATATCAGATGAAATAGAGTTTAAAACAAAGATTGTAAAAGAGACAAAGGATATTACATAATGATCAAGGGAGTAATCCAAGAAGAAGATATAACAATTGTAAATATATATGCACCCAATATTGGAGCATCTAAATACATAAAGCAAATATTAAAAGATATAGAGAGAAATTGACAGTAACACAATAATAGTAGGGAACTTTAACATCCCATTTACATCAATGGACAGATCATTTAGGTGTAAAAATTAATAAGGAAACACTGGTCTTAAATAACAACTTAGACCAAATGGACTTTATATAGAACTTTACATCCAAAAGCAGCAGAATACACATTCAAGTACACAAGGAACAGTGTGCAGTGTAGATCACATGCTAGGCCAGAAAACAAGTCTCAAAGATTTAAGAAAATTGAAATCATATCAAGCATCATCTTTTCTTGCCACAACACTATGAGACTAGAAATCAACTGCAAAAAAACAGAAACACGTGGAAGCTAAACAATATGCTACTAAACAACTAGTGGACTACTGTAGAAATCAACGAGGAAATTAAAAAATACCTGGAGACAAATGAAAACAAAAACACTACGATCCAAAATCTATGCAGTGCAGCAAAAGCAGTTCTAGAAGAGAAGTTTATACCAAAATAAGTCTAAATCAGGAAACAAGAAAAATCTTATATAAACAACCAAGCCTACATTTAAAGTAACTAGGAAAAGAACAAACAAAACCCAAAGTTAGTAGAAGGCAAGAAATTATAACGGAGCAGAAACAAATGAAATAGAGATTTTAAAATACACAAAAGAAATGATCAATGAAAGTAAGAACTCTTTCTTGAGAAAGATAAAATAATTGATAAACCTAGGGCCAGACTCATTAAGAACAACAAAAAAAGAGAGAGGGGGCAAATCAAACTCAGAAATGAAAAAGAAATTACGACTGACATCACAGAAATGCAAAGGATCATAAAAGAATACTATAAACAAGTATATGCCAATAAAATGGACACCTAAAAAAAAATGGACAAATTTCTACAAATGTACAATCTCCCTAGACTGAATCAGGAAGAAACAGAAAACATGAACAGACCAATTATCAGTAATGAAATTAAATAAGTAAAAGGAAAAACACCTCCAAACAAACAAAATCCAGGACCAGATGGGTTTTTAAATTTTAATTTAATTTAATTTATTTTTTATACAGCAGGTTCTTATTAGTTACCCATTTTATACATATTATTGTATATATGTCAATCCCAATCTCCCAATTCATCCCACCACTACCACCACCCCCCCTCACTTTCCCCCCTTGATGTCTATATGTTTGTTCTCTACATCTGTGTTTCGATTTCTGCCTTGCAAACTGGTTCATCTGTACCATTTTTCTAGATTCCACATATATGCGTTAATATATGATATTTGTTTTCCTCTTTCTGACTTACTTCACTCTGTATGACAGTCTCTAAGTCCATCCACGTCTCTAAAATGACCCAATTTCATTCCATTTTATGGTTGAGTAATATTCCACTGTATATATGTACCACATATTCTTTATCCATTCATCTGTTGATGGGCATTTAGGTTGCTTCCATGACATGGCTATTGTAAATAGTGCTGTAATGAACATTGGGGTGCATATATCATTTTGAATTATGGTTTTCTCAGGGTATATGCCCAGTAGTGGGATTGCTGGGTCATATGGCAATTCTATTTTTAGTTTCTTAAGGAACCTCCATACTGTTCTACATAGTGGCTGTATCAATTTACATTCCCACCAACAGTGCAAGAGTGTTCCCTTTTCTCCACACCCTCTCCAGCATTTGTTGTCTGTAGATTTTCTGATGATGCCCATTCTAACTTGTGTGAGGTAATACCTCATTGTAGTTTTGATTTGCATTTCTCTAATAATTAGTGATGTTGAGCAGATTTTCATGTGCCTCTTGGCCGTCTGTGTGTCTTCTGTGGAGAGATGACTATTTAGGTATTCTGCCCATTTTTTGATTGGGTTGTTTGTTTTTTTAATATTGAGCTGCATGAGCTGTTTATATATTTTGGAGATTAATCCTTTGTCTGTTGCTTCATCTGCAAATATTTTTTCCCATTCTGTGGGTTGTCTTTTCGTCTTGTTTATAGTTTCCTGTGCTGAGCAAAAGCTTAAACTGTTCATTAGATCCCATTTGTTTATTTTTATTTCCATTACTGTAGGAGGTGGGTCAAAAAAGATCTTGCTGTGATTTATGTCAAAGAGTGTTCTTCCTATGTTTTCCTCTAAGGGTTTTATTGTGTCTGGTCTTTTTAGCTCTTTAATCCATTTTGAGTTTATTTTTGTGTATGGTGTTAGGGAGTGTTCTAATTTCATTGTTCTACATGTAGCTGTCCAGTTTTCCCAGCACCACTTATTGAAGAGACTGTCTTTTCTCCATTGTATATCCTTGCCTCCTTTCATAGACTAGGTGACCATAGGTGTGTGGGTTTATCTCTGGGTTTTCTATCCTGTTCCATTGATCTATATTTCTATTTTTGTGCCAGTACCATAGTGTCTTGATTATTGTAGCTGTAGTATAGTCTGAAGTCAGGGAGACTGATTCAACCAGCTCTGTTTTTCTTCTCAAAATTGCTTTGGCTATACGGGGTCTTTTGTGTTTCCATACAAATTGTGAAATTTTTTGTTCTAGTTCTGTGAAAAATGCCATTGGTAGTCCAATAGGGATTCCATTGAATCTGTAGATTGCTTTGGGTATTATAGTCATTTTCACAATGTTGATTCTTCCAATCCAAGAACATGATATATCTCTCCATCTGTTTGTATCATCTTTGATTTCTTTCATCAGTGTCTTATAATTTTCTGCATACAGGTCTTTTATCTCCTTAGGTAGGTTTATTCCTAGGTATTTTATTCTTTTTGTTGCAATGGTAAATGGGAGTGTTTTCTTAATTTCACTTTCAGATTTTTCATCATTAGTGTATAGGAATGCAAGAGATTTCTGTGAGTTAATTTTGTATCCTGCAACTTTACCAAATTCATTGATTAGCTCTAGGAGTTTTCTGGTGGCATCTTTAGGATTATCTATGTACAGTATCCTGTCATCCACAAACAGGACATTTTTACTTCCTTTCTAATTTGGATTCCTTTTATTTCTTTCTCTTCTCTGACTGCCGTGGCTAGGACTTCCAAAACTATGTTGAATAATAGTGGGAAGAGTGGACATCCCTGTCTTGTTCCTGATCTTAGAGGAAATGCTTTCTGTTTTTCACCATTGAGAATGATATTTGCTCTGGGTTTGTCATATATAGCCTTTAATATGTTGAGGTAGGTTCCCTCTATGTCCACTTTCTTGAGAGTTTTTATCACATATCAGTGTTGAATGTTGTCAAAAGCTTTTTTTGCATCTATTGAGATGATCATATGGTTTTTATTCTTCAATTTGTTAATATGGTGTATCGCATTGATTGATTTATGTATATTGAAGAATCCTTGCATCCCTGGGATAAACCCCACTTGATCATGGTGTATGATCCTTTTAATGTGTTGTTGGATTCTGTTTGCTAGTATTTTGTTGAGGACTTTTGCATCTATATTCATCAGTGATATTGGTCTGTAATTTTCTTTTTTTTTGTAGTGTCTCTGTCTGGTTTTGGCATCAGGGTGATGTTGGCCTTGTAGAATGAGTTTGGGAGTATTCCTTCCTCTGCAATTTTTTGGAAGAGTTAGAGAAGGATGGGTGTTAGCTCTTCTCTAAATGTTTGATAGAATTCACCTGTGAAGCCATCTGGTCCTGGGCTTTTGTTTGTTGGAAGATTTTTAGTCACAGTTTCAATTTCATTACTTGTGATTGGCCTGTTCATATTTTCTATTTCTTCCTGGTTCAGTCTTGGAAGGTTATACCTTTCTAAGAATTTGTCCATTTCTTACACGTTGTCCATTTTATTGGTATAGAGTTGCTTGTAGTAGTCTCTTAGGATGCTTTGTACTTTTGCGGTGTCCATTGTAACTTCTCCTTTTTCATTTCTAATTTTATAGATTTGAGTCCTCTCCCTCTTTTTCTTGATGAGTCTGGCTAAAGGTTCATCAATTTTGTTTATCTTCTCAAAGAACCAGCTTTTAGTTTTACTGATCTTTGCTATTGTTTCCTTTGTTTCTGTTTCATTTATTTCTGCTGTGATCTTTATGATTTTGTTCCTTCTACTAACTTTGGGTTTTGTTTGTTCTTCTTTCTCTAGTTCCTTTAGGTGTAAGGTTAGATTGTTTATTTGAGATTTTTCTTGTTTCCTGAGGTAGGATTGTATTGCTATAAACTTCCCTCTTAGAACTGCTTTTGCTGCATTCCATAGGTTTTGGACCATCATGTTTTCCTTGTCATTTGTCTCTAGGTATTTTTTGATTTCCTCTTCGATTTCTTCAGTGATCTCTTGGTTATTTAGTAATGTATTGTTTAGCCTCCATGTGTTTGTGTTTTTTACGTTTTCTTCCCTGTAATTGATTTCTAATCCCATAGTGTTGTGTTTGGAAAAGATGCTTGATATGATTTCAATATTCTTAAATTTACTGAGGCTTGATTTGTGATCCAGGATGTGATCTATCCTGGAGAATGATCCATGTGCACTTGAGAAGAAAGTGTAATCTGCTATTTTCAGAATGTCCTATAAATATCAATCAAATCTATCTGGTCTATTATGTCATTTAAAACTTGTGTTTCCTTATTAATTTTCTGTCTGGATGATCTGTCCATTGGTGTAAGTGAGGTGTTAAGTCCCCTACTATTACTGTGTTATTGTTGATTTCCACTTTTATGGCTGTTAGCATTTGCCTTATATATTGAGGTGCTCCTATGTTGGGTGCATAAATATTTATAATTGTTATATTTTGTTCTTGGATTGATCTCTGATCGTTATGTAGTGTCCTTCCTTGTCTCTTCTAACATTCTTTATTTTAAAGCCTATTTTATCTGATATGAGTATTGCTACTTCAGCTTTCTTTGATTTCCATTCGCATGGAATACCTTTTTCCATCCCCTCACATTCAGTCTGTATGTGTCCCTAGGTCTGAAGTGGGTTTCTTGTAGACTGCATGTATATGGGTCTTGTTTTTGTATGCATTCAGCCGCTGTCTTTTGGTTGGCTGGAGCATTTAATCCATTCACATTTAAGGTGATTATCGGTATGTATGTTCCTATTACCTTTTTCTTAATTGCTTTTGGTTTGTTTTTGTAGGTTGTTTTCTTCTCTTGTGTTTCCCACTTAAAGAAGTTCCTTTAGCGTTTGTTGTAGCGCTGGTTTTATGGTGCTGAATTCTCTTAGCTTTTTCTTGTCTGTAAAGCTTTTGATTTCTCTGTTGAATATGAATGAGATCCATGCTGGGTAGAGTAATCTTGGTTGTAAGTTCTTTCCTTTCATCACTTTAAATGTATCATGCCACTCCCTTCTGGCTTGTAGAGTTTCTGCTGAGAAATCAGCTGTTAACCTTATGGGAGTTCCCTTGTATGTTATTTGTCGTTTTTCCCTTGTTGCTTTTAATAATTTTTCTTTAATTCTTTAATTTAAGTCTTTAATTTTTGTCAATTTGATTACTATGTGTCTCAGCATGTTTCTCCTAGGGTTTATCTTGCCTGGGACTCTCTGTGCTTCCTGGACTTGGATGGATATTTCTGTTCCCTTGTTGGGGAAGTTTTTGACTATAATCTCTCCAAATATTTTCTCGGGTCCTTTCTCTCTCTCTTTTCCTTCTGGGACCCCTATAATACAAATGTTGGTGCGCTTAATGTTGTCCCAGATGTCTCTTATGCTGTCTTCATTTCTTTTCATTCTTTTTTCTTTATTCTGTTCTGTGGCAGTGAATTCCACCATTCTGTCTTCCAGGTCACTTATCCGTCCTTCCGCCTCAGTTATTCTGCTATTGATTCCTTCTAATGTATTTTTCACTTCAGTTTTTGTATTGTTCATCTCTGTTTGTTTGTTCTTTAATTCTTCTAGGTGTTTGTTCTTTAATTCTTCTAGGTCTTTGTTAAACATTTCTTGCATCTTCTCAATTTTTGCCTCCATTCTTTTTCCGAGGTCCTGGATTATCTTCACTATCATTATTCTGAATTCTTTTTCTGGAAGGTTGCCTATCTCCACTTCATTTAGTTGTTTTTCTGGGGTTTTATCTTGTTCCTTCAACTGGTACATAGTCCTTTGCCTTTTCATTTTGTCTGTCTTTTTGTGAATGTGGTTTTCATTCCACAGGCTGCAGAATTGTAGTCCTTCTTGTTTCTGCTGTCTGACCTCTGGTGGATGAGGCTATCTAAGAGGCTTGTGCAAGCTTCCTGATGGGAGGGACTGGTTGTGGGTAGAGCTGGGTGTTGGTCTGGTGGGCAGAGCTCAGTAAAACTTTAATCTGCTTCTCCGCTGATGCGTGGGGCTATGTTCCCTCCCTGTTGCTTGTTTGGCCTGAGGCAGCCCAGCACTGGAGCCTCCCTGGCTCTCTGTGGGGCTAATGGTGGACTCTGGGAGGGGTCATGCCAAAGAGTACTTCCCAGAACTTCTGCTGCCAGTGTCCTTGTCCCCACAGTGACACACAGTCACCCCCAGCCTCTTCAGGAGACCCTCCAACACTAGCAGGTAGGTCTGGTTCAATCTCCTATGGGGTCACTGCTCCTTCCCCTGGGTCCTGATGCACACACTAATTTGTGTGTGCCCTCCAAGAGTGGAGTCTCTGTTTCTCCCAGTCCTGTCGAAGTCCTGCAATCAATTCCCACTAGCCTTCAAAGTCCGAATGTCTGGGAATTCCTCCTCCCATTGTTGGACCCCAAGGTTGGGAAGCCTGACATGGGGCTCAGAACCTTGACTCCAGTGGGTGGACTTCTGTGGTATAATTGTTCTCCAGTTTGTGAGTCACCCATGCAGCAGTTATGGGATTTGATTTTATTTTGATTGCGTCCCTCCTACTGTCTCATTGTGGCTTCTCCTTTGTCTTTGGATGTGGGGTATATTTTTGGTGAGTTCCAGTGTCTTCCTGTCAATGATTGTTCAGCAGTTAGTTGTGATTCTGATGCTCTCAGTAGAGGGAGTCCAGGACCATATGGTTTAACAGGTGAAATCTACCAAAGATTTAGAGAAGAGTTAACACCTATCCTTCTCAAAGTATTCCAATAAATTGCAGAGGAAGGAATACTTCCAAACTCATTTCTACAAGCTCAGCATCACCCTGATAACAAAACCAGACAAAGAGGTCACACATACAAAAGAATATTTCAGGCTGCCAATTAGCAAACTCAACATTAACATTAACAAACTCAAATTCAAGAATACATTAAAAGGATCATACATGATGATTAAGTGTGATTCATCCCAGAGATGCAAGGATAGTTCAGCATCCACAAATCAACGTGGTACACCACATTAACAAATTGAAGAATAAAAATCATATGATTATCTTAGTAAATACTGAAAAACCTTCTACAAAATCCAACATACATTTATGATAAAAACTGGTCACAATGTGGATATAGAGGAAATATACTTCAACATAAAAAAGACCATTTTTGATAAGCCCACAGCTACCATCATACTCAATGGTGAAAACCTGATAGCATTTCCCCTAAGATGAGGAAAAATACAAGGATGCCCATCTCACCACTTTTGTTCAACATAGTATTGGAAGTCCTAGCTACAGCAATCAGAGAAGAAAAAGAAATAAAAGGAATCCAAATTGGAAAGAAGTAAAACTGTCATGTTACTATATGTAGAAAATCCTAAAGATGCCAAAAAATATTATTAGAGCTCATCAATGAATTTGGTAAAGTTTGAGGGTAAAAAATTAATATAAAGAAATCTGTTCCATTTCCATAGAGTAACAATGAACTATGAGAAAGAGTTAACAATTCCATTTACCACTGCATCAAAGAAATACCTAGGTATAAATCTAACTAAGGGGGTAAAAAACCTGTACTAGGAAAACTATAAGACAGTGATGAAAGAAATTGAGGATGACACAGATGGAATGATCTATTGTGTTCATGGAATGGAAGAATTGATATTGTTAAAACATCCATACTACCCAAGGCAATCTAAGATTCAATTCTTATCCCTATCAAAATATTCCAAATTTCACAGAACTGGAACAAATAATTCTAAAATTGATTTAGAACCACAAAAGACCCCAAATAGCTAAGGCACTTTTGAGAAAAAAGAACAGAGCTAGAGATATCATGCTCCCCAACTTTTACTACAAAGCTACAGTAATCAAAAGAGAATAGTATTGGCACAAAAACAGACACAAAGATCAATTGAACAGAATAGAGATTCCAGAAATAAACCCATGCACTTATGATTAATCTATGACAAAGGAGGCAAGAATATACAATGGGAAAAAGACAGTCTTTTCAACAAGTGGTTCTGGGAAAACTGGACAGCCACACAGAAAAGAATGATATTACAGCATTTCCTCACACCATATACAAAAATAAACTCAAAATGGGTTAAAGACCTAAATGTAAGACCTGAAATCATAAAACTCCTAGAAGAAATCATAGGCAAAACACTGTTCAACATAAATTGTAGCAATTTTTTTTTGTACCGTCTCCTCAGGCAAAGGAAACAAAAGCAAAAACAAACAGACAAACAGAAAACCCACAAATGAGATCCAATTAAACTTAAAGGCTTTTGCACACTGAAGGAAACCGTTGACAATTGAAAAGGCAGCCTACTGAATGGGAGAAAATATTTGCAAATGAGATGATCTATAAGAGGTTAATAAAATATAGAAATAGCTCATGTAACTCAGTATCAGAAAAACAAACAGCCTGAATAAAAAGTGGACAGAAAACCTGAATAGACATTTTTCCAAAGATGATATACAGATGGCTAACAGGCACATGAAAAGATGCTCAACGTGGCTAATCAGAGAAATGCAAATCAAAACAATAGTGAGATATCACTTCACATCTGTCAGAATGGCTGTCATCAAATAGACAACAAATAACAAATGTTGATGAGGATGTGGAGAAAATGGAACCCTTGTACACTGATGGAAGGAATGCATGGCATGTTCAGAAATAAATTCAGAAAACATTTTTAAAAACTTGAATCTTTACATCAATTTGCTGCCTCTGCTCTACCCTCATCTGATTTCTTGGTTCTTGTAGGTTGGAATCATAATCAGTTTTGTGATTCATAACTGTGATGTCATCTTATGTTATAGCTTCAAACAGGGATAACAGAACACTGAGAAAGAAAAGAATCTCTTTGACTAATCTGAGAACACAACAACTGCCACCACCATGACTACAACGATTGTAGAGATTGTAGAGATTGTAGTAGATTGTAGTGGTCAACTCTCCAAGACACTGTCCATCAAGTATGAAAAGCTTTTGAGGAGAAATGAGGTAGATTACCAGAAAAATGATGTTTAACTAATTTGTAGCAGCTTTTCAATACCTGAAATTTTTAAAATAAAAAGTAATTTATTATTGAGAAGGGATATAAATATTTTAGGAAACAAGAAGCCAAATAGAAATATCTAAACATATACAAACGCAAATTTACCTGGAGTTATTGACAGTTGGTATGCCAATCTCACATGATAAAAAATGTTCAACTTTAAAAGGGACATTTATACAGTTTTGTGGTAATTTAGCACTACTGTTTCAGGAAAGTAAAGAACCAAATAAAGATAAGGATGGGACATGGGAATGTTACTTTTAAATGCAAAATTAAAATATTCTTTTGATTGAAAACAACAAGCATTAACTTCAGCAACTTCAAAAACTTAAAATATTTTAAAGAAAATAGAACAAAAATCAGGAGTGCTGTATGCCATAATATTTACAAATGATGAATATTACCTTCAATCATGTTTGAGAACAGAGCTGAGATGATTCTGTTGTGGACCAGGTACTTCCAGGGGAGGATTTTTCTTAGATAAATTTCACAAATAAAATTCGAAAATGACTAACTGAAGGAATGGGTCACTAAACTAGAAATCGGAGTTACAAAAGCTTTAAACAGATTTGAAAGTATCAATTGTTGTAAGTGATATGTAATTCAAAAAAGTACTTAGTAAGATGGAGGGAGTCACAAGAAAGGCAATGACATAAATAATATGTATCTTATAGGGCTCACTGGATTGTTAGCCAGTTATTGCCAGCTGAGAATATGGGACCTGTATTCCCATGCTTTTCAATATTTAAAATCGAAACTATCGATTTGGATTTTAATGTGTGATATTATGAGTCTTAAATTCTGCATCCAAGTTTATAATAAACACGGTACATACAAAGCATGTCTGCAGACTGATGTCATACCGTGAAATCAATTTGTCACAGATCTCTCTGGTTTAGAGCCACAGGACACCCTAGAAGTTATCTAATACTTCAAAGTTTACAAGTCAGTAAATGAATTGCTTTTCTCTGTACTCTAACTTCACCCTCCCATTTATCATTCACTTTAATCATATGGCATTTATTCATGTTTAAACCCCAGAATTTCCTCAGTATAATCTGTGTCTGCTTCTGCAAAGTGTGTGTGCTGATATTTCTATTGATTAGTTCAGTTCTACTGGAACTGGAACACTTACTTAAGCTTGTAAAACATCAGCCTTCTCCCTGTTAGAAGGCATCATCAGTCACCATAAATATTTCCATTTCTGAAACCAATGATGTGTTTGTAGAAAGTATTCATTCAGAAGACTTAAGATTATTCTTTACCAAAACTGTTCATTGCCCAGGCACCAGATATGAAGTAATTCACACAAGGGTTCTGATGATGATTTAAATTTGTGCAAGTCTGCTGAAAAAACAAGACAGCTAGACCTATGATCTTCCCTGTTCCAACCTCACTCTAATTCACAACCAGACAAAATGTAGTAGACCAAGGAAGCCTAGGTAAGATAGGACATCCAACAGCTTATGACTTGTGGGCAGGCTCTTGAAGTATCATCTACAGAGATGAAGAAAGGAAAACACAGAATACCTTCTCATTAACAATAGCAGAGCATCTTGGTAGCTGCAGTATATCTGAGAAAGGACTGTTTGTCATTCATTTCTGCTATTCAGCACATAAGAAAAAATGAAGAGAATAAATATAAAGTGGACTTGAAAATTTTGTAAATGAAGAAAGTGAAAAGACACTGCATATTATATTGAAGAGTATCAGAATTAGAACTAGCCTTGTATATTAGTCTTCTGTGGCTACTGTAACAAATAACCATAAACCTGATGTCTTAAAACAACAGAAACTTATTTCCTCACAATTCTCTAGGCCAAAAGTCTAAAATCAAAGGGGGCCATCCTCTTTCCATATGCCCCAGGGAAGAAATCCCTCCTTGCCTTTTCCAGCTTCAGATGACTCTAGTTGATCCGACATTTGTGGCTGTATCACTCTAGTCTCTGTCTCTGTGGTCACGTTACCTCCTCCTCTTCTCTGCATGTATCTATTCTGTGTGTCTCTTATAAGGACATTTGTCATTGGATTTAGGGTCCACCTAATAATATGGGATGATTTCATCTTGAGACCCCTAACATTTATAACGACCTTTTTCCAAATAAGGTAACATTCACAGGTTCTTGGAATTAGAGTGTAGACATTACTTTTGGGGGGCTGCCATTTGGCTTATTACACCTTAATTGATTAGGAAGTCTAAAAAAAATATTGACTTAACCCCTTTATATATTGAAAAGTTACGATTCCTCCTTTCTTTATAATCTGAATCACTTAGGCACTAGGGTGGATACTGCCTATGTGATTTTCACTCACATATAGAGATGTTTTTCTACCAGTATACAAATACCCATAGACTAGAACTTCTACATTCCAGAAATTTTCTAGAGAAACTTATATTTAAGGTCTTAAAGAGTTAAAACCTTGGGTGAAATTAAGGAGGCAATTATAAAAATTAAGAAGGGAGTGATGAGGTCATTGCTATTTCATTTTCATACAAGACATTTTATTCAATAGTCCTTCGATAGCACTTGGTGTCCATTCACAGTCAAACACTGACATTGCCAAAAGGCAGAAGTAGAAATTTGAGTTAAACGCTCCTTTTTCTTTTTAAAAAAGACCTGACTATATAACCACAAAAAATAGACAATCGGATATTTAACTGGAATTTCAAGCAGACCCTAAAATTTTCATGAATTCTCCTCTGAAAGTCAGTTTCAGCTTTCCCCCCATACTTGACAGCGTACCAGATAAAGCTTGAGACTTATGCTCTTTAAGCCTTATACATGCATATGCGTTGCAAATATCTCTTTGCCCACCAAGATAAAAAAAATATCTCCCTAGTATACCTGATGGTACTATATCATATCAATTTCATCTCTTGATTGCAGAATGGAGTTCATTAACTTAAAATCATTATAGTTTATCACACATTCCTCCCTTCATTTCATTCAAAGATAGTTTGAAAGAATCCATCTCTGGGCATTTGCGCTCAGGAAGTAGACTCTGAGCTAACAAACCCTTTTCAATTAATTATCAAGTCAGTATTTCATGGACAACTCACCCAGGCTCTTTATTTTTGGAGCTGAGAGTAGAGGACAAATATAGAATAAACACATTATCTGACAAAGACTGTACTAAGCATTACACACATGGTGTCTCATTTCATACCTAAAATCCTCCTAAAAGCTGGGGATAATGATGCACATTTTACTGATGAGGAAATGATGACATGACCTTAACTTACAGTACACAGCTGTCAGTAGAGGTTCTGTGATTCTAAAGCTAAAGCCATACTGAGTAGCTGGGAAATATTGAGAGAGGAAGACTTAAAGCTGTTTTGAAGAATTAGGAACAGAAAGCCTTTCCCAGAATAAGGATAGAGAAATGAAAGAACTAAGCTAGAGGAGAGTGGGCAGTGAGAATAATACAGCATGAATTAGGATTATAGAAGATCTTTTATGCTCAGCTGAGTTGTTTGGACTGGGTTGCACAAGACCTGAGATCTATTTTGGTTCTAGTAGGACCACCACTTTTACTGTAATTCTCAGTAGAACTTTGCTATGCTGCATTTGATAAAGTAACGTGTGCCTGGCACATGCATGGCTAAGAGTCCTCTCGCCCCACGATGTAGCAGCTGTTAATTTTCACTTTCGCATTCTGGTTGAGGTGGGTAATTACATTCAGCTGCCTACAACCATCCCACTGCTACTTTCCTGCAGACCTGTGACTCTTCATTTGTTCTCACGAGTAGGGTTGCATTGTGAGCTGTGAAATGCATCCAGCTGTCCAGTCCCTGGCAGAAGCCTGTTCATCATCTGCCTCTCTGCTCTGGATCTAGATGGTTCAATCACACTTCTTTTCAGCGGGGAGATTTATCTTTCTAGTCACTTTACATAGCAATCTTAGAAAATATGAAAACTCACTCTCACTCTACAATGGACAAAACTACTAAAAATGCCACTGTTTGGAGCATGAAGAAAATGGCATATTGTGAAAAAGACAAAATTTGAGAGTGAAGCTGAGGAACTCAGACCAAGAAAAAAGGTTTGACTGGCTTTTGTTAACAGCCTATGTGATGCACAATAGCAAAAGTGAGAAACAGACAGTGTGAGTTGGACTTAAAAGCAAAGAAGTCAGTGTATTTGGCTCAGGCTTTGGAGTCCAACAAAAGATAGCAGGAATTGTGGTGATGTCCTGAAACATCCCTCCAAAGCACATGCATATGTCTTGGTTCAAAAAACTTAGTGTAAAGAGACCAGCTCCCTATGGTTCATGCTTACTCTTTCAGTCATTTATGAATTTATATTTATGCTAGGTATTTATTGGTTATTTCATTGAACACCTATTTTGGACAATATTATTTAGGAAAATGAATACAGCAAGATACAGAAAAAAATGTTACAGACATTCAGAGGAAAGAGATGTCACTTCTAGATGAAAGGATACAATCACAGCATTAATTGATAAAACATTGCTGGATAAAACAACTTCTAAGGCTGGGCATTCATTTTTCTAATGTTAAGGACAAAGACTCTGTGAGCTATTTTGAAGGAGCTCTAAGAAACAGGGTATGAGTAGTGACTGGTTATGGTGTCAAAGTGCAGTAGGAACAAGCCCAGCCTAGCATCCTGACCATCTGACAGCACAATCAGGACACAGTCAGCAGGTTTGTAGGAGGGCAGGGGTCAGTAACGATAGAAAATGCGGAAATAAATAAATGGCATCAGTTAAGATTTGACTATTTGCTGATGTTCAGCCAGATGCTGTACAGTTTTAATATAACAGGTGTTTAATGGAAGAGTTTGGAGCAAAGGGATGAGGTCACAGAGCATGATTTTGATGCCACAGTGAGGCATTTGAATGAAGCCACCTGCACATAGAGACTGGAGAACAAAGTGGCAAGCAGAAGAATGAGAACTGTCACTGGAGGACAGAAGATAAAATGGAAAGAGCACATGTTTTGGAGCCAGGCAGTCCTGGGTTTGAATCCTCGTTCCGCTACATCTTAGTTCAGTTAACTGTGAACAAGATATCTATTTGCCTAAATAGCAACATCCTGGTTTACTAAAAAAAAGGGGGGGGGGGAACCACATACCTTGAGGAATTTTTATAAGATTAAGAGATATATTATGAAGTTCATAAACTTAATCGATACTCAGTGAATAATACTTATTATTAGGATAATCTTCGTTGATGCGTTTTCTCATATTGACCCCTTCTGATGCCCTGTCCCCTCTTGCTTCATCCTCTTAGACAACTACATAAATAGCTTGTCAGGGATTGGGTGATGCTTTATTCATAGTTCAAAACATCTTAGCCATATTGATGAGCCATCAGGAAAATACATAGCTTATCCAGTTTGTTTTTCCCCTCCAAGAATATGCATGGGCAACCTCAACATCTGAAGGTGCTTTTGGGGGAAAAATTCTAAAAGAATGATGAACTGCTAACAAGCTGGGTAAATTCTATAACTGCTCAGCACTTGGATTCTTCTGTCAGGCTGTGTGGGGAAGTGGAATGATGATAAAGGGGTGTATTAGAGATACACGGTTGCAAGCAAGTAGGTAATGATAAGAAATGATTACCTATTTTCCGAAGGACCAAAAATCAAAGTAAAGAGCAGTTGAGTAATTTGAAGTCATTTGATCCGATAAATATTAGGCTGCTGAAAAAGATGGGTACTGTTTCCCTTGGAAAACCTGAAAGAAACACTTAACTTTGAAAGTTACATGCAGCATACCCTATTCGTCTGCACAGTTAAGAAATTGAGGGAATTTCTGAAGAAACAATACATCTTGGTGGCACTTTTCCAATAATAAAGGATAAAAAGGGATTTTCACATTACAGAGAAGGAAGACTGAGTAGATTGACTCAAATTTTCCCTACTTGGATGGCTTCAACATACCTACCCTCGGTTCCCACCATGTTCATGTTCATGAGAGATATTAAGTGGTCTCTATTGCAGTTATCCAATCAAGCCAGATCAGCCAGTATTTACTGGGTGCCCAAGATTGAACAATATTCTATGCAGATATTAAAACAAAAGCCAAGTGTTCAGAATGAAGCTTTGTTAAAATAGGTCCCAATGAGTGACTGCAACAGGTGAGTCATTTCCTATTTTGCCCACATTCTAATACCCATTGTCTTAAGGCAAATAATCAACAAATGACTGTTCTTTCCCAGGGATAGAATTAGATAATGTGTAGATATCATCATACTGTTTTTTAGGGAGAGAAAGCAATTCATATGGCATTAAAACAGCAGGTATGAGATGCTGCAGTTATCCTTTCCAGATACTATTATCTAGATAATTTAAGGAAAAGACAACAAAAACAATTTGCTTAAATTATGTATATTGAAGCCCTGGGGCTAAAATTTTTGGAACACATATTCTGACCTGGTTTTCAGCCAAAAGTATTTATTATGCACCAACTGTGTGTTGATCAAGGAAGAAGAATGAAATAATACTGGCCCTTTTCCTTGAGGAGCTTAAAATATATAAGGAGTTATAGACTATGGATTTAAAAGCAATGTTGCTAAGTGTTGTGATAGAGGTCACCATAAGGTGCTAAGGAAGTAAAAAGGAGGAGCACCTAACTCATCCTTTGGGAAATGTTGTCATGGAAAACCTCAAGAGGCCTGAATTGAGATGGAACTATCCAAAAAAAGGCTGCAGTAAATAGTGTTCCAGAAGATGAGAACAACATAAGAAAGTCCACAGAGGAGTGACATGGTATCACAGGTAGTTTCATAGTACCTATAATTGTGAAATAGGAGGTAGGGGAAAATGGTAAGAAGGATGTTTGAAGAGGGAAGGAAGGCCAAGTTTTGGAGGGTTTTGTATGTCAATATATGGAACAATTAGAAAGCAAGCAGGGCAAATGACTTAGTAACCCAATTTTGAAGTTAAACATGGGAAAAATATTTAAGTGTTGACTTTTCAAATAAGGTCCTGGTGGCCATGACAAATTCCTGGTCCATTAGCACTTGCCACAGAGGTGGTAAGTACTCTAGAATTTTGTTTTATGTCTTTTGGAATAAAGGAGCCAAGAAGACTAAAGGATGGTAAGTCAAGCACACTTGGAGAAAAAACAACATTACTGGGGAACAAAGAGTAGGTGACCCCCCAAAAAAAAGACTGATGAAGAGACTTTCTGGTTATAATCTTTTACAATACACTCTTCTGACCTTGGCCTCTGTCCTTATGTCTTTGCTACTTTGGGTTTCTCAGGATGTAAAAGTTCTAATAGAATGTTGTCAGTGAGATTAGGCAGTTATGTCTTTGAGCAAATGGAAGAACTAGAGAAAAAGTGAAGCAAAAGTGTAAGTAATCAAGGAAGGTGTGAGTAAATTGAGCACATATCATTCCCTCTCCAATCTTCACTCTGAGGATAAAGAAAATAGAGAGTGATCTTTAAGAATCAATTATATCCCTAAGATTGTCTCTGAGGGTAAGAATGTTTCACTTATTCTCTCTTTAATGTATCAGTTTTAGGCATTCATTTGTTCATTCTTTTATGTAGTTTTCTATTCATGTATTATTCTACTTCCTTACTTAGAAGGATAATTTTAATATCTATTTAGAGCTTAAATACACCAAAAATAAACAGGAAACTCCTAAGTATCACCACAACACTAAAAAAAAGGGCTAATTATAACATTTTTTAATGACTTGCTGTGAACTAGGCATTGTTAGTAATTTCCTTAATGTTCACAATAAGTCCATGGCAATGGTAACACCATTTCACGAATGAGGGAACTGAAGCAGAGAAGTTAAGTAATATGCCTAAAACTGCAGAGTCCCTAAGAGGCAGAGCTGGGATTTGAATCCAGTAGAGGAGTTAAAACTTCAACTGAACAACCAAGCTGATTATGCTTTTCCTCCTCCTACACTAGGAAATAAATTTTTAATTATGTTTCTTCTTCTCACCTCTATTATTTTTCCTCTATGTTACCCAACATCACTTTATCCTTTCTCCTCTGATCACTAACCATTTCTGTTAGGGTCCAGAGAGGAAAAAAAAAAAAAAAAAGAAAGAAAAACACACACACACTTTAGATATTTCAAGCAGAGGGAATTTAATACAGGGGATTAGTTACACATGTGTTGGAAGGGTTCTGAAGCTAAACAGAGGAAGCCAAATCAGTTAGCAGAAGCTGGAAGTATTGGGAGGGATAACAAGAGGAAGTGGTGTTACCAAAGCACTGAAACAAGAACCAGGACCAACTGACAGAAATCACTGATAGAAAAAAGATAGGGGCTGCCCTGTTGGAATAGGGGCCAGCCCTCCTTGTGAGAGCTGGAATCACAGAAAACATAGGCACTATTGAGGACATTTATCCAAGGCAGGGAGATAAGAGAAATACCCTGGATCCTCCCCTCCTCCTACCTTCTGGTCTTCTACTGATTCCTCCCTTTATTCCAACCTACCTATAAGTCAGAGGGAAAAGGACATTTGGAGAATACAATAAAACAGGGGTAGGACTGAAAAGGAATGTGAGAACAAACCAGCAAATGACTGGTTCCCCAAATGGCTGATCAACCAGCTTGCCCCAGGAGCCATTTTCTCAGTCAAACCACAGATCTTGCCTGCCCATTAATGGTTAAAGTCAAGCATCTATTTCTGAAGACACCTATTTCTCTTGGTGACAGAGTACAGATATTTACACTCTTGAAAGAAACAGGTTCATTTCCTTCAACAGGAGCCAGTAACATTTGGCACTGATTTAAGTTAGAAAGATAAAGAGATGATATCTTTGGAACTTCATGACCTAAGAAAGGTAGGTCTCACTTTCAATGATACAGTTTGAAATATTATGTCATTAACTTTTTTATATATTCCTCCAATAACTTCTAAAGTATGCTCCCAAAGGGCATCACTATTCATTGTAGAAATGATTTATATTTTGTCATACTGAAACAAAATGGCAACTCATGCACCATTTCATAAGGGCATTTTCAAATAAAATATGGTGCCTGAGCAAGAGTTAGAAACACGTGCTATTGAAGGACTGACAATATACTGAAGCATTTAGACACAGAGTTAGATTCCTTCTTGAAGAATTTTTGCAGTACTACAGAGACCCCAGGATGTCTGAAATAAGACTCAATAAAAGAACCCATTTATTCTCGCCCTGAAGAATTTAGTATTTGGCTACATGTACACTTTTGATTACCACTGTTGGTGTTGCTGTCAATAAAAGTCCTGATTCAAAAAAAAGAAAAATAACAACAACAACAAAAAAAAAACACATATGCCTGATCAAAAACAATAAAATACCTAGGAATAAACCTAACCAAGGAGGCAAAAGACCAAAAGACCTGTACTCTGAAAACATAAGCTGTTGAAAGAAATTTAAGATGACACAAAAGGATGGAAAGATATGCTGTGTTCTTGGATTGGAAGAATCAATATTGTTAAAATGGCCATACTATCGAAAACAATCTATAGAGTCAATGCAATCTCTATCAAATTACCAAAGGCATTTTTCACAGAACTAGAACAAAAAATTTTAAACTTTTAATGGAAACATAAAAGACCCCAAAATAACCAAAGCAATCTTGAGAAAGACGACAGAGCCGGAGGAATCAAGTTCCCTGACTTCAGACTATACTACAAAGATACAGTCATCAAAACAGTAATGGTGGTGGTGGGGGGAGCTTCAAGATGGTGGAAGAGTAAGATGTGGAGATCACCTTCCTCCCCACAAATACATCAGAAATACATCTACATGTGGAACAACTCCTACAGAACACCTACTGAACGCTGGCAGAAGACCTCAGACCTCCCAAAAGGCAAGAAACTCCCCACGTACCTGGGCAGGGCAAAAGAAAAAAGAAAAAAACAGAGACAAAAGAATAGGGTCGGGATCTGCACCAGTGGGAGACAGCTGTGAAGGAGGAAAGGTTTCCACACACTAGGAAGTCCCTTTGTGGACGGAGACTGCAGGTGGCAGAGAGGGGAAGCTTTGGAGCCATGGAGGAGAGTGCAGTAACAGGGGTGCGAAGGGCAAAGCGGAGAAATTCCCCCACAGAGGATCAGTGCCGATCAGCACTCACCAGCCCAAGAAACTTGTCTGCTCACCCGCCGGGACGGGCGGGGGCTGGGAGCTGAGGCTTGGGCTTTGGTCGGATCCCAGGGAGAGGACTGGGGTTGGCTGCGTGAACACAGCCTGAAGGGGGTTAGTGCGCCACAGCTAGCTGGGAGGGAGTCCAGGAAAAGGTCTGGAACTTCCGAAGAGGCAAGAGACTTTTTCTTGCCTCTTTGTTTCCTGGTGCGTGAGGAGAGATTAAGAGCGCCGCTTACAGGAACTCCAGAGATGGGTGCGAGCCGTGGTTATCAGCACGGACCCCAGAGACTGGCATGAGACGCTAAGGCTGCTGCTGCAGCCACCAAGAAGCCTGTGTGCAAGCACAGGTCACTATCCACACCTCCCCTCCCAGAAGCCTGTGCAGCCCGCCACTGCCAGGGTCCCGTATTCCAGGGACGACATCCCCAGGAGAACACACGGCGCGCCTCAGGCCGGTGCAACCTCATACCGGCCTCTGCCGCTGCAGGCTCACCCTGCACTCTGTACCCCTCCCTCCCCCAGCCCGGAGTGAGCCCGAGCCCCCGGAAGCAGCTGCTCCTTTAACCCCGTCCTGTCTGAGTGAAGACCAGAAACCCTCAGGCGACCTACACGCAGAGGCAGGGCCAAATCCAAAGCTGAATCCCAGGAGCTGTGCAAACAAAGAAAAGAAAGGGAAATCTCTCCCAGCAGCCTCAGGAGCAGCGGAATAAATCCCCACAGTCAACTTGATGTACCCTGCATCTGTGGAATACCTGAATAGACAACGAATCATCCCAAATTGAAGAGGTGGACGTTGGGAGCAACGATATATATATTTTTTCCCCTTTTTCTCTTTTTGTGAGTGTGTATGTGTATGCTTCTCTGTGTGATTTTGTCTGTATAGCTTTGCTTTTACCATTTGTCCTAGGGTTCTGTCTGTCCGTTTTTTGTTGGTTTTGTTTATTTTTTTTTAGTATAGTTTTCAGCGCTTGTTATCATTGGTGGATTTGTTTTTTGGTTTGGTTGTTCTTTCTTTCTTTTTTTAAATTACTTAAAAATTTTTTTAAAACTAATTGTTTTTTATGTTAATAACTTATTTAATTTTATTTTATCTTTTTGTTTATTTTTTTCTTCTCCCTTCTATTCTGAGCCGTGTGGATGACAGGCTCTTGGTGCTCCAGCCAGGCATCAGGGATATACCTCTGAGGTGGGAGAGCCAAGTTCAGGACACTGGTCCACAAGAGACCTCCCAGCTCCATGTAATATCAAACGGTAAATATCTCCCAGAGATCTCCATCTCAACACCAAGACCCAGCTCCACTCAAGGACCAGCAAGCTACAGTGCTGGACACCCTATGCTAAACAACTAGCAAGACAGGAACAAAACCCCACCCATTAGAAGAGAGGCTGCCTAAAATCATAATAAGGTCACAGACACCCAAAAACACACCACCAGACGTGGACTTGCCCACCAGAAAGAAAAGATCCAGCCTCCTCCACCAGAACACAGACACTAGTCCCCTCCACCAGGAAGCCTACAAAACCCACTGAACCAACCTTAGCTACTTGGGGCAGACACGAAAAACAATGGGAACTATGAACCTGCAGCCTGTGAAAAGGAGACCCCAAACACAGTAAGTTAAGCAAAATGAGAAGACAAAGAAACACACAGCAGATGAAGGAGCAATGTAAAACCCACCAGACCGAACAAATGAAGAGGAAATAGGCAGTCTACCTGAAAAAGAATTCACAATAATGATAGTAAAGAGAATCCAAAATCTTGGAAATAGAATGGAGAAAATAAAAGAAACGTTTAACAAGGATCTAGAAGAAGTAAAGAGCACACAAACAATCATGAACAACACAGTAAATGTAATTAAAAATTCTCTAGAAGGGATCAATAGCAGAATAACTGAGGCAGAAGAATAGATAAGTGACCTGGAAGATAAAATAGTGGAAATAACTACTGCAGAGAAGAATAAAGAAAAAAGAATGAAAAGAATTGAAGACAGTCTCAGAGACCTCTGGGACAATAATAAACGTGGCAACATTCGAATTATAGGGGTCCCAGAAGAAGAAGAGAAAAAGAAAGGGACTGAGAAAATATTTGAAGAGATTATAGTTGAAAACTTCCCTAACATGGGAAAGGAAATAGTTAATCAAGTCCAGGAAGCACAGAGAGTCCCATACAGGATAAATTCAAGGAGAAACATGCCAAGACACATATTAATCAAACTATCAAAAATTAAATATAAAGAAAACATATTAAAAGCAGCAAGGGAAAAACAACAAATAACACACAAGGGAATCCCCATAAGGTTAACAGCTGATCTTTCAGCAGAAACTCTGCAAGCCAGAAGGGAGTGGTAGGAAATATATAAAGTGATGAGGGAGAAAAATCTACAACCAAGATTAATCTACCCAGCAAGGATCTCATTCAGATTTGATGGAGAAATTAAAAACTTTACAGACAAGCAAAAGCTGAGAGAATTCAGCACCACCAAACCAGCTTTACAACAAATGCTAAAGGAACTTCTCTAGGCAAGAAACACAAGAGAAGGAAAACATCTACAATAACAAACCCAAAACAATTAAGAAAATGGTAACAGGAGCATACATATCAATAATTACCTTAAATGTAAATGGTTTAAATGCTCTAACCAAAAGACACAGACTGGCTGAATGGATACAAAAACAAGACCCATATATATGTTGTCTACAAGAGACCCACTTCAGACCTAGGGACACATACAGACTCAAAGTGGGGGGATGGAAAAAGATATTCCATGCAAATGGAAATCAAAAGAAAGCTGGAGCAGCAATTCTCATATCAGACAAAATAGACTTTAAAACAAAGACTATTACAAGAGACAAAGAAGGACACTACATAATGATCAAGGGATCAATCCAAGAAGAAGATATAACAATTGTAAATATTTATGCACCCAACATAGGAGCACCTCAATACATAAGGCAAATACTAACAGCCATAAAAGGGGAAATCGACAGTAACACAATCATAGTAGGGGACTTCAACACCCTACTTTCACCAATGGACAGATCATCCAAACTGAAAATAAATAAGGAAAATCAAGCTTTAAGTGATACATTAAACAAGATGGACTTAATTGATTTTTATAGGACATTCCATCCAAAAACAACAGAATACACTTTCTTCTCAAGTGCTCATGGAACATTCTCCAGGATAGATCATATTTTGGGTCACAAATCAAGCCTTGGTAAACTTAAGAAAATTGAAATTGTATGAAGTATCTTTTCCGACCACAACGCTATAAGACTAGATATCAATTACAGGAAAAAAAAATCTGTAAAAAATACAAACACATGGAGGCTAAACAATACACTACTTAATAAACAAGAGATCACTGAAGAACTAAAAGAGGAAATCAAAAATACCTAGAAACAAATGACAATGAAAACACGACGACACAAAACCTATGGGATGCAGCAAAAGCAGTTCTAAGAGGGAAGTTTATAGCAGTACAATCCTACGTCAAGAAACAAGAAAAATCTCAAATAAACAACATAAACTTACACCTAAAGCAATTAGAGAAAGAAGAACAAAAAACCCCAAGTTAGAAGAAGGAAAGAAATAATAAAAGTCAGATCAGAAATAAGTAAAAAAGAAATAAAGGAAACGATAGCAAAGATCAATAAAACTAAAAGCTGGTTCTTGGAGAAGATAAACAAAATTGATAAGCCATTAGCCAGATTCATGAAGAAAGAAAGGGAGAAGACTCATATCAATAGAATTAGAAATGAAAAAGAAGTAACAATTGACACTGCAGAAATACAAACGATCACGAGAGATTACTACAAGCAACTATATGACAATAAATGGACAACCTGGAAGAAATGGAGAAATTCTTGGAAATGCACAACCTTCTGAGAGTGAACCAGGAAGAAATAGAAAATATGAACAGATCAATCAAAAGCACTGAAATTGAAACTGTGATTAAAAATCTTCCAACAAACAAAAGCCCAGGACCAGATGGCTTCACAGGCGAATTCTTTCAAACATTTAGAGAAGAGCTAACACCTATCCTTCTCAAACTCTTCCAAAATATTGCAGAGGAAGGAACACTCCCAAATTTATTCTACGAGGCTACCATCACCCTGATACCAGAACCAGACAAAGATGTCACAAAGAAAGAAAACTACAGACCAATATCACTGATGAACACAAATGCAAAAATTCTCAACAAAATACTAGCAAACAGAATCCAGCAGCACATTAAAAGGATCATACACCATGATCAAGTGGGGTTTGTCCCAGGAATGCAAGGATTCTTCAATATATGCAAATCAAACAATGTGATACACCATATAAACAAATTGAAGGAGAAAAACCATATGATCATCTCAATAGATGCAGAGAAAGCTTTTGACAAAATTCAATACCCATTTATGATAAAAGCCCTGCAGAAAGTAGGCATAGAGGGAAATTTCCTCTACATAATAAAGGCCATATATGACAAACCCACAGTCAACATCATCCTCAATGGTGAAAAACTGAAACCATTTCCACTAAGATCAGGAGCAAGACAATGTTGCTCACTCTCACCAGTGTTATTCAATATAGTTTTGGAAGTTTTAGCCACAGCAATCAGAGAAGAAAAAGAAATAAAAGGAATACAAATTGGAAAAGAAGAAGTAAAGCTGTCACTATTTGCAGATGACATGATACTATACACAGAGAATCCTAAAGATGCTACCAGAAAACTCGTAGAGCTAATCAATGAATTTGGTAAAGTAGCAGGATACAAAATTAATGCACAGACATCTCTTGCATTTCTATACACTAATGATGAAATATCTGAAAGTGAAATTAGGAAAACATTCCCATTTACCATTGCCACAAAAAGAATAAAATACCTAGGAATAAACTTACCTAAGGAGACAAAAGACCTGTATGCAGAAAATTATAGGAAACTGATGAAAGAAATTAAAGATGATACAAATAGATGGAGAGATATACCATGTTCTTGGATTGGAAGAATCAACATTGTGAAAATGACTATACTACCCAAAGCAATCTACAGATTCAATGCAATCCTTATCAAACTACCACTGGCATTTTTCACAGAACTAGAACAAAATATTTTACAATTTGTATGGAAACACAAATGACCCCTAATAGCCCAAGCAATCTTGAGAAAGAAAAACGGAGCTAGAGGAATCAAGCTCCCAGACTTCAGACTATACTACAAAGCTACAGTCATCAAGACAGTATGGTACTGGCACAAAAACAGAAATATAGATCAATGGAACAGGATAGAAAGCCCAGAGATAAACCTATGTACATATGGTCACCTTATCTTTGATAAAGGAGGCAAGAATATACAATGGAGAAAAGACAGCCTCTTCAATAAGTGGTGCTGGGAAAACTGGACAGCTACATGTAAAAGGATGAAATTAGAACACTCCCTAACACCATACACAAAAATAAACTCAAAATGGATTAAAGACCTAAATGTAAGGCCAGGCACTAACAAACTCTTAGAGGAAAACATAGGCAGAACACTCTATGACATAAATCACAGCAAGATCCTTTTTGACCAACCTCCTAAAGAAATGGAAATAAAAATAAAAATAAACAAATGGGACCTAATGAAACTTAAAAGCATTTGCACAGCAAAGGAAACCATAAATAAGACGAAAAGACAGCCCTCTGAATGGGAGAATATATTTGCAAATGAAGCAACTGACAAAGGATTAATCTCCAAAATTTACAAGCAGCCCATGCAGCTCAATATCAAAAAAACAAACAAACCAATACAAACATGGGCAGAAGACCTAAATAGACATTTCTCCAAAGAAGATACACAGATTGCCAACAAACACATGAAAGAATGCTCAACATCATTAATCATTAGAGAAATGCAAATCAAAATTACAACGTGATATTATCTCACACTCGTCAGAATGGCCATCATCAAAAAATCTGCAAACAATAAATGCTGGAGAGGGTGTGGAGAAAAGGGTACCCTCATACACTGTTGGTGGGAATGTAAATTGATACAGACACTATGGAGAACAGTATGGAGGTTCCTTAAAAAACTAAAAATAGAACTACCATATGACCCAGCAATCCCACTACTGGGCACATACCCTGAGAAAACCATAATTCAAAAAGAGTCATGTACCACAATGTTCATTGCAGCTCTATTTACAATAGCCAGGACATGGAAGCAACCTAAGTGTCCATCGACAGATGAATGGATGAAGAAGATGTGGCACATATATACAATGGAATATTACTCAGCCATAAAAAGAAACGAAATTGAGTTATTTGTAGTGAGGTGGATGGACCTCGAGTCTGTCATACAGAATGAAGTTAGTCAGAAAGAGAAAAACAAATACCGTATGCTAACACATATATATGGAATGTAAAAAAAAAAAAAAAAAAAGGTCATGAAGAACCTAGGGGCAAGATGGGAATAAAGACGCAGATCTACTAGATAATGGACTTGAGGACACAGGGAGGGGCAAGGGTAAGCTGGGACAAAGTGAGAGAGTGGTAGTGTATATATGGACATATATACACTACCAAATGTAAAATAGATAGCTAGTGGGAAGCAGTCCCAGAGCACAGGGAGATCAGCTCGGTGCTTTGTGACCAGCTAGAAGGGTGGGATAGGGAGGGTGAGAGGGAGGGAGATGCATGAGGAAAGAGATATGGGGATATATGTATATGTATAACTGATTCACTTTGATATAAAACAGAAACTAACACACAATTGTAAAGCAATTAGACTCCAATAAGAATGTTAGAAAAAACCCCAAAACAGTATGGTACTGGCACACAAACACACATATATATAGATCAATGGAACAGGATAGAAAGCTCAGAAGTAAACCCATAAACTTACAGTCAATTAATCTACTATAAAGGATGCAAGAATATACAATGGAGAGAAGACAGTCTCTTCAATAAGTGGTGCTGAGAAAACTGGACACCTACATGTAAAAAAATGAAATTAGAACAGTCTCTAACACCATTCACAAAAATAAACTCAAAGTGGATTAAAGACCTAAATGTAAGACTGGATATTATTAAATTCCTAGAGGAAAACATAGAATACTCTTTGACACAAATCACAGCAATATTTTTTTGGGCCCGTTCTTCCTTAGAGTAATGGAAATAAAAACAAAAATAAACAAATGGGACATAATTAAACTTAAAAGGTTTTGCACAGTAAAGGAAACCATAAACAAAACAAGAAGACAACCTTTCATTGTCTTTGTAAGAAAATATTTCCAAATGATGCAACTGACAAAGGATTAATTTCCAAAATATACAAACTTCTCATGCAGCTCAATATCAAAACAAACAAACAACCCAATCAAAAAATGGACAGAAGATATAAACAGACATTTCTCCAAAGGAGACATACAGAAGGCCAAGAGGCACATGAAAAGATGCTCAACATCGCTAATTAATAGAGAAACGCGAATCAAAACTACAATGAAATAGCACCTCACACTGCCCAGCATGACCATCATCAAAAAGTCTACAAATAATAAATGCTGGAGAGGATGTGGAAAAAAAGGAACTCTCCTACACTGTTGGTGGGAATGTAAATTGGTACAGCCACCATGGAGAACAGTATGGAGGTTACTTTAAAAACAAAAAATAGAGTTACCATATGATCCAGCAATCCCATTTCTGGGCATGTATCTGGAGAAAACTATAATTTGAAAAGATACAGAAAAAACCACAGTTACAGAAAGATAGACAAGATGAAAAGGCAGAGGGCTATGTACCAGATGAAGGAACAAGAAAAAACCCCAGAAAAACAACTAAATGAAATGGAGATAGGCAACCTTCCAGAAAAAGAATTCAGAATAATGATAGTGAAGATGATCCAGGACCTCGGAATAAGAATGGAGGCAAAGATTGAGAAGATGCAAGAAATGATTAACAAAGACCTAGAAGAATTAAAGAACAAACAAACAGAGATGACCAATACAATAACTGAAATGAAAACTACACTAGAGGGAATCAATAGCAGAATAACTGAGGCAGAAGAACGGATAAGTGACCTGGAAGACAGAATGGTGGAATTCACTGCTGCGGAACAGACTAAAGAAAAAAGAATGAAAAGAAATGAAGACAGCCTAAGAGACCTCTGGGACAACATTAAACGCAACAACATTCACATTATAGGGGTCCCAGAAGGTGAAGAGAGAGAGAAAGGACCAGAGAAAATATTTGAAGAGATTATAGTCGAAAACTTCCCTAACATGGGAAAGGAAATAGCCACCCAAGTCCAGGAAGTGCAGAGAGTCCCATACAAGATAAACCCAAGGAGAAACATGCCGAGACACATAGTAATCAAAGTGGCAAAAATTAAAGACAAAGAAAAATTATTGAAAGCAGCAAGGGAAAAATGACAAATAACATACAAGGGAACTCCCATAAGGTTAACAGCTGATTTCTCAGCAGAAACTCTGCAAGCCAGAAGGGAGTGGCATGATATATTTAAAGTGATGAAAGGGAAGAACCTACAACCAAGATTACTCTACCCGGCAAGGATCTCATTTAGATTTGATGGAGAAATCAAAAGCTTTACAGACAAGCAAAAGCTAAGAGAATTCAGCACCACCAAACCAGCTCTACAACAAATGCTAAAGGAACTTCTCTAAGTGGGAAACACAAGAGAAGAAAAGGACCTACAAAAACAAACCCAAAACAATTAAGAAAATGGTCATAGGAATATACATATCGATAATTACCTTAAACGTGAATGGATTAAATGCCCCAACCAAAAGACATAGACTGGCTGAATGGATACAAAAACAAGACCCATATATATGCTGTCTACAAGAGACCCACTTCAGACCTAGGGACACATACAGACTGAAAGTGAGGGGATGGAAAAAGATATTCCATGCAAATGGAAATCAAAAGAAAGCTGGAGTAGCTATACTCATATCAGATAAAATAGACTTTAAAATAAAGAATGTTACAAGAGACAAGGAAGGACACTACATAATGATCAAGGGATCAATCCAAGAAGAAGATATAACAATTATAAATATAGATGCACCCAACATAGGAGCACCTCAATACATAAGGCAACTGCTAACAGCTATAAAAGAGGAAATTGACAGTAACACAATCATAGTGGGGGACTTTAACACCTCACTTACACCAATGGACAGATCATCCAAAATGAAAATAAATAAGGAAACAGAAGCTTTAAATGACACAATAGACCAGATAGATTTAATTGATATATATAGGACATTCCATCCAAAAACAGCAGATTACACGTTCTTCTCAAGTGTGCACGGAACATTCTCCAGGATAGATCACATCTTGGGTCACAAATCAAGCCTCAGTAAATTTAAGAAAATTGAAATCATATCAAGCATCTTTTCTGACCACAACGCTATGAGATTAGAAATGAATTACAGGGAAAAAAACGTAAAAAAGCCAAACACATGGAGGCTAAACAAAACGTTACTAAATAACCAAGAGATCACTGAAGAAATCAAAGAGGAAATCAAAAAATACCTAGAGACAAATGACAATGAAAACACCACGACCCAATACCTATGGGATGCAGCGAAAGCAGTTCTAAGAGGGAAGTTTATAGCTATACAAGCCTACCTCAAGAAACAAGAAAAATCTCAAGTAAACAATCTAACCTTACACCTAAAGAAACTAGAGAAAGAAGAACAAACAAAACCCAAAGTTAGCAGAAGGAAAGAAATCATAAAGATCAGAGCAGAAATAAATGAAATAGAAACAAAGAAAACAATAGCAAAGATCAATAAAACTAAAACCTGGTTCTTTGAGAAGATAAACAAAATTGATAAGCCATTAGCCAGACTCATCAAGAAAAAGAGGGAGAGGACTCAAATCAATAAAATCAGAAATGAAAAGGAGAAGTTACAACAGACACTGCAGAAATACAAAGCATCCTAAGAGACTACTACAAGCAACTTTATGCCAATAAAATGGACAACCTGGAAGAAATGGACAAACTCTTAGAAAGGTATAACCTTCCAAGACTGAACCAGAAAGAAACAGAAAATATGAACAGACCAATCACAAGTAATGAAATTGAAACTGTGATTAAAAATTTTCCAACAAACAAAAGTTCAGGACCAGATGGCTTCACAGGTGAGTTCTATCAAACATTTAGAGAAGAGCTAACACCTATCCTTCTCAAACTCTTCCAAAAAATTGCAGAGGAAGGAACACTCCCAAACTCATTCTATGAGGCCACCATCACCCTGATACCAAAACCAGACAAAGACACTACAAAAAAAGAAAATTACAGACCAATATCACTGATGAATATAGATGCAAAAATCCTCAACAAAATACTAGCAAACAGAATCCAACAACACATTAAAAGGATCATACACCACGATCAAGTGGGATTTATCCCAGGGATGCAAGGATTCTTCAATATACGCAAATCAATCAATGTGATACACCATATTAACAAATTGAAGAATAAAAACCATATGATCATCTCAATAGATGCAAAAAAAGCTTTTGACAAAATTCAGCACCCATTTATGATAAAAACTCTCCAGAAAGTGGGCATAGAGGGAACCTACCTCAACATAATAAAGGCCATATATGACAAACCCACAGCAAACATCATTCTCAATGGTGAAAAACTGAAAGCATTTCCTCTAAGATCAGGAACGAGACAAGGATGTCCACTCTCACCACTATTATTCAACATAGTTCTGGAAGTCCTAGCCACGGCAATCAGAGAAGAAGAAATAAAAGGAATACAAATTGGAAAAGAAGAAGTAAAACTGTCACTGTTTGTGGATGACATGATACTATACATAGAGAATCCTAAAACTGCCACCAGAAAACTGCTAGAGCTAATTAATGAATATGGTAAAGTTGCAGGATACAAAATTAATGCACAGAAATCTCTTGCATTCCTATACACTAATGATGAAAAATCTGAAAGAGAAATTATGGAAACACTCCCATTTACCATTGCAACAAAAAGAATAAAATACTTAGGAATAAACCTACCTAGGGAGACAAAAGACCTGTATGCAGAAAACTATAAGACACTGATGAAAGAAATTAAAGATGATACCAACAGATGGAGAGATATACCATGTTCTTGGATTGGAAGAATCAACATTGTGAAAATGAGTATACTACCCAAAGCAATCTACAGATTCAATGCAATCCCTATCAAATTACCAATGGCATTTTTTATGGAGCTAGAACAAATCATCTTAAAATTTGTATGGAGACACAAAAGACCCCGAATAGCCAAAGCAGTCTTGAGGCAAAAAAATGGAGCTGGAGGAATCAGACTCCCTGACTTCAGACTATACTACAAAGCTACAGTAATCAAGACAATATGGTACTGGCACAAAAACAGAAACATAGATCAATGGAACAAGATAGAAAGCCCAGAGATAAACCCACGCATCTATGGTCAACTAATCTATGACAAAGGAGGCAAAGATATACAATGGAGAAAAGACAGTCTCTTCAATAAGTGGTGCTGGGAAAACTGGACAGCTACATGTAAAAGAATGAAATTAGAATACTCCCTAACACCATACACAAAAATAAACTCAAAATGGATTAAGGACCTAAATATAAGACTGGACACGATAAAACTCTTAGAGGAAAACATAGGAAGAACACTCTTTGACATAAATCACAGCAAGATCTTTTTTGATCCACCTCCTAGAGTAATGGAAATAAAAACAAAAATAAACAAATGGGACCTAATGAAACTTCAAAGCTTTTGCACAGCAAAGGAAACCATAAACAAGACGAAAAGACAACCCTCAGAATGGGAGAAAATATTTGCAAACGAATCAATGGACAAAGGATTAATCTCCAAAATATATAAACAGCTCATTCAGCTCAATATTAAAGAAACAAACACCCCAATCCAAAAATGGGCAGAAGGCCTAAATAGACATTTCTCCAAAGAAGACATACAGACGGCCACGAAGCACATGAAAAGATGCTCAACATCACTAATTATTAGAGAAATGCAAATCAAAACTACAATGAGGTATCACCTCACTCCTGTTAGAATGGGCATCATCAGAAAATCTACAAACAACAAATGCTGGAGAGGGTGTGGAGAAAAGGGAACCCTCTTGCACGGTTGGTGGGAATGTAAGTTGATACAGCCACTATGGAGAACAATATGGAGGTTCCTTAAAAAACTAAAAATAGAATTACCATATGACCCAGCAATCCCACTACTGGGCATATACCCAGACCAAACCGTAATTCAAAAAGACACATGTACCCGAATGTTCATTGCAGCACTATTTACAATAGCCAGGTCATGGAAGCAACCTAAATGCCCATCAACAGACGAATGGATAAAGAAGTTGTGGTACATATATACAATGGAATATTACTCAGCCATAAAAAGGAACGAAATTGAGTCATTTGTTGAGAAGTGGATGGATCTAGAGACTGTCATACAGAGTGAAGTAAGTCAGAAAGCGAAAAACAAATATCATATATTAATGCATGTATGTGGAACCTAGAAAAATGGTACAGATGAGCCGGTTTGCAGGGCAGAAGTTGAGACACAGATGTAGAGAATGGACATATGGACACCAAGGGGGGAAAACTGCGGTGGGGTGGGGATGGTGGTGTGCTGAATTGGGCGATTGGGATTGACATGTATACACTGATGTGTATAAAATTGATGCCTAATAAGAACCTGCAGTATAAAAAAAAAAAGAAAAGATACATGTACCCCAATGTTCACAGCAGCAATATTTATAATAGCCAAGACATGGAAGCAACGTAAGTGTCCATCTACAGAGGAATGGATAAAGAAGAAGTGGTATATATACACAATGGAATATTACTCAGCCGTAAAAAATGAAATAACATCATTTGCAACAACATGTATGGACCCAGAGATTATCATACCGAGTGAAGTAAATGAGGCAAATATCATACAATATCACTCAAATGTGAAATCTAAAAAAATGATACATATGAACTTATTTATAAAGCAGAAATAGACTCACAGACAGAAAACAAATGTTTGATTTATATATATATATATATATATATATATATATATATATATATAAAATCACTTTGCTGTACACCTGAAACTAATACAACATTGTAAATCAAGTATATTTTAATAAAAATTTAAAAACATATATGCATGAAGTAGCCCTCCTACCAAACTTCCTCATTAGCATTGCATTACCCTGGGCTATGACCTGATGCTATCCTTTCTAATTTTACTTCCAGGTTCTTTTATTTTTAGTTGTGTTCATCCAAACTGTTATTGACCAGCATGTCTTTAATGGCTCTGAGTTCATTAGAATTCCCTCCAATTTGGTTGGTCAGAAGCCTCTATGAAGGATCCTACACTTAAGAAAATAGGCTCTTTCTAAGGATAACCTAGAATACAAACATGAACAGTAATTTGTTCCAGTGAATCCCCAATATATCCTTAGTGTGGTATTGGTTTTTTCCCTATAAGTCTAGATTTGTTGAGCAACTGCTGCATCTCTACACTTCATTTTGCCTATGGAGACAGCTTGAGGACATTTGACATGATTGAACAATGGAATGAGAAAAAGCTTGCATAGAAAATTGGCTGAATTTCTGAAATAGGAACCTATTTTCCTTTCCTCCCTCAGTTTTCTGAGTCTGGTTTTGTTTTTATGGAAATCTATAGTTTCTGTCATTGTGAAAGCCTTACTTGAAAGAGATAATACTAATAAACCATAGTGAGAATATACTACAGGTAGCCCTAATAAATGGACACACCTGTTCTCAGCCTGACTTTAGAAGCAATTGAGCAATAGAAAAGAAACAAAATTTAAAAACAAAAAAAAAGTTATATTATGAATAGAACTGTTTGGAGAATGTGACTTGGGTCTACAGTAATACTGAGCTTCATAAAATTGATTCCCAGAATTAAATAGATTTACCCACTTACTATTGGATAATAACTCCCACATATGAGCACTTGCCCCTGTGAAATTTAATGTACAGAGGAGCAGGGTAGAATGTACATTGCCTGCAGAGAGACTAGTGCCAAAACTCAAGGAGGAAAGAAGGGGCTGAGTTTTGCATAGACTCAGCTTCTTTCCTTAACTGACTAATCATATTAGTAATTCCTTCCCTCTTGGGAAGTAGCAAGTAAATGGGCAGAAGCCACCAGGTGCTTAAACAAGGCAAGAGTAGAGATACATATTGTCTATTAGTGTCATCCTTTGTTTAATTTACAACTTGATCTCTCCTTTTCTCCTCCTTTCTTTCCTCTTTTTATTCTTTTTCTCAATTTTATTTAATTCATACAGCAAATACTTATTGAGCACCTGCTCTGGGCTGGCCTATGACAGGATTTTTTCATTCTCCATTTCCTGCTCCATGCTTACCTGTGCTTTAAGCCTACCTGTTACTTACATGGGCACTGCCAATCTACTGAAGTAACAGCAGGGTAAATGAAGCTTTTATATACATTTGCCAAGTTCTCTGTTGAGTACTATTTTAAATTCATTCACTTAGTCATTCAAAACATTTATTGAGCACTTAGTGTGTGATACTTTTCAAGTACTAGGGACAGAACAGTAAACAAGCCAGGAAGAGCCCTTGCCTCAAAGTGTTTATATTACAGTTAGGGAGATAATAAGCAAACAAATATGGCATACATAATATGTCAGGCAGAGATAAGTGCTTTAAGGAAAATAGCTCAGGGTAAAGGAGATGAGAAATGAAGCCTGTTTGGGGATAGTGTCATGAGGGAAAGTCTCTCTAAGAAGAGAATCTGTAAGCATAGGCCTGAAAGGAGTGAAGTAGGTGGCCATGAAAATGTATGGGGAAGAACCTTCAAAGCAGATGCAACAAGTATAAAAGGTGTGGTATAGAAACAAATTGACCTAAAGGAAGTATTCAATATATAGAACATTGTATCCCCAAACCTCAGAACACAAATTCTTTTCAAGCACACACAGTATTAACAAAAATTGACCATATGCTGGTCCATAACTCATCAAAATTTTTTAAAAGATTGGATTATATCTGATATATCGTTGGAATACCATGTACTTAGGTTAAAAATCAATTTAAAAAACATTACTATGTGTGTTTGTAAGTTAAGGACTATTTCTAAATAGCATATGGGTCAAAATAAGAAAATCTTATTTGTCATAATGGTTATCAACACATATTAGAGTATATTTTGAAGTGAATAAAAATACTGCATGTTAAGATTTATGGGCTGTAGCAGTTGGGTAGAGAGGAAATTATAACCACATATGTATACATTAGAAAGAAGATTAGGGACTTCCCTGGCGGCACAGTGGTTAAGAAGCTACCTGCCAATGCAGGGGACACAAGTTCGAGCCCTGGTCCGGGAAGATCCCACATGCCGCAGAGCAACTAAGCCCGTGCACCACAACTACTGAGCCTGCGCTCTAAAGCCTGCGAGCCACAACTACTGAAGCCCGTGCGCCTAGAGCCCGTGCTCTGCAATAAGAGAAGCCACCGCAATGAGAAGCCCGCGCACTGCAACGAAGAGTAGCCGACGCTCGCAACAAATATAGAAAGCCCACGTGCAGCAACGAAGACCCAACGCAGCCAAAAATAAATAAATTTATAAAAAAAAAAAGATTAAATTTGACAAGAACCCAACTCATGAAGTTAGAAAAAGACAAAGATTGTGAAAATTAAAAGGAAATATTTTTTTAACTGAAAAATAAAAATAAAGCAAACATTTAAGAGAAAGGATTAACACAGCCAATAATTCTTTGAAAAGACTAGTAAACCGCCAAACCTCTGATGAGATTTACCAAGGTGGGAGGGAGGAGAGAAGAGGCACATATAGTTATCATCAGAAGAGAAAAAAAAGTAACATCACAAGAGTGGCTGCAGTCCAAAAAGAAAGAAAAAAGCGGGGGCAAGATATCACAAACACTTACAAACTAATAAATATGACTTATCAAAATTGGCAAAAGTAGATGACCTGCATATCCCCTTTATATCCCCTTAAAAATGTAAATTCATGCTAAAATACTTCTTAGAAATTAACTCTAGGCTTACTTGATTTCATCAGGAAATTCTCCCAAGCACTCAAGGAAGAAACCATTTTAATCTTACATAAACTCTTCAAAAAAAAAAAAAAAGAAAATGTGTGAGACTAGCATAACCTTAATACTGAACCCCAATATGGATACCATTAAAAAAACAGAAGTTCACTGTGAGATAATAGAAAATACATATTGGTCTCTGCCCCCAATTCCTAGCACAGGGCTCCTGAAACCCTTGTAATTTACTAAGTGATAGGAGACTAGAAGCATCCCTTGTTCTAGTATTTGATCTCTGACCCCATCCCTGTCCTTGACTGTTGGAAGAGGTCATTGAGGAGAGGTGACCAGGGGTTGACCCTCGAGCTGGACCTGGGCAATCAGAGGCTCTTCACCCCCTCCCCGCCCACTGTTCCCACAGCATGAGTGAGCTGTTTCAAGGAAGCAGCCTTGAGAGAACAAGGTGTTGTCGACTCTAGACCATCCAGACTGTGTATGTGACTGGACCCATTTAAGATTCTGGCAGGCAGGTGCAGAGAACTATTTGTCTTGTGACTGTTGAAGGCAAGCCTCATATGTAAGTTCCTTTGCTTATTAAATCGGCCACCTACCAATCTGGAGTGGTCTGTCTCTTTCTTTGTTCTCTCCTTGCCCTCCTGGTAAGGAGCCAGCTTCAGATTTCATCTGGGGAACCGCTGAGTTTGCAAACCAATACTGACATAGGACTCTTAAAACCCTTGTAAATTCCTAAGTGATAAGAGCACTAGAAACATCTTTTCTTCTAATGAAGCAACTCTGGGTGGGCTCCTGGATGGGAGCTGGTCACCAGAAAAGTTCAAGTCATGATTAGAAGCTTGGAGTTTTTAGCCCTACTCCCCCATTCTCCAAGGAGGGGCTGGAAATGGAGCTAATAATTGATCATGCCTATTTGAGGAAGCAACCATAAAATCCCAATAGTATGGGGTTTGAATTGCTTTCAGGCTAGTAAATACATCCTCACTGGGAGGTTAATGCATGCCAACTCTACTGGGATGGAAGCTTCGGCACTCAGGACCCTCCAGACCTCACCCTACGTTATCTCTTCATCTGGCTGTTCATCTGTATCCTTTATCATATCCTTTAATAAAGTGGCAAATATATGAGTTTCCCTGAGCTCTGTGAGCCACTCTAACAAATTAACTGAACTGAGGTGGGGGTCATGGAGACCTCCAATTTGCAGCCAAATTGGACAGAAGTTGTGGGTAACCTGGGGACCTACTTGTGATTGGCATCTGAATTGGGTGGCAGCAGTCTTGTGGGACTGAGCCCTTAACCTGTGTGATCTAACAGTATATCCAAAAAGATATCAGAAAAAAGTGTCAGAATTGAGTTAAATTGTAGGACACCCATCTGGTGTCATGGAGAATCACTTGCTGTGGGGAAAAACCTCCACACATTTGGTGATCAAAAGTGTCAGAAGTGAAGTGTTCTGTGTCAGTAACAAAGGACACTCACAGGAGAAGGACTCACAGGAGGAAAAACTACGTTTTTCCTTACGGTCACCCTTAACCAATCCTAAGCATAATATTAGAAAACTGAATTTTAAAATATGTGAAAAAATACATCTTATCCAAGATTAATATCTCAAGAATGAAAACTGATTTAACTATAGCACATAAATTGGTATAATTCATCTTATTTACAGATTAAAGGAGAAAAATCATCTCAGTATCTCAACAGAGGTAGAAAAATTGCTGGATAGTATTCAAGATCCATTCATATTAAAAGAAAGTATCAAGCTAAGAGTAAAAGGGAATTTCATTGACCTGACAAAGCATATCTACAAACAAACTACAGCAAACAATATTAAATAATGAACCATTAAAAAGTTTCTTTTTGGTGCCAGGATCAAAGCAATGATATCCACCATTACCACTTCTACTTAGCATTATATTTGCGTTTTAGCCTTAAACTAGGAAGAAAGTGATACTAAAAATATAAGAATTAGAAAAGAACATATCAAATTTATCATAATTTTAATTGATATAATTGTATTATTAGAAAATCCAAGAGTCTATAAAAGAATTATTAGAAGAGGCAACTTGTTAAAGACATTGTAATAAAATATAAATTACTAGAATATAGTTTGTTATTATGAGTTATGCCAAAGTTGTTTATGAAATCAAGATAGAAAGATAAATTTAATACTACATTCCAACCACAAATAGGTTAAAAAAGTACTAAATACAATATGACAGCACCATCAAAATCTATATAATATCTAGCACTAAGTCTAACAAAATTTGTGAAATTCCTCTAAGGGGGAATAATAAATTTATTGAAAAAAATAAACACAAAGTGAGAGAAATACTGTGTTCAGGGATATGAAGAGTCAATATTTTAAAGTTATCATTTTTGCCCAAGTTGGCATAAGGAGTCAATATTATCCCAATCAAAACCCCAACAAATGTTTTAGTAGGTTTGCAAAATGATTCTATGATTTTTATGAATATTCAATGACCAATAATAATCAAGACATACCTGATGAAAATAACAAGGTAAGAGACTTGTTCTGTCAGATGTCATAAATTACCATAAAGAAATAGCAATTAAGACAGTGTGATATTGACAAATAAACCAATAGACAAAATTAGAAATAGATCCACACTTATATGGATTCAAATTTTAACAAAAGTGATACTGCAGAGCAATAGAAAAGAGATGGACTTTTCAATTAACAGTGCTGTAGGAATTGGGTATTCAAATGGAAAAAAATAAAGTTGATTCACTACTTTACATCATACACAAAAACAAATTCCAGATAGATCAAAAATTCAAATGTGAGCATATGAGACTATCTTCACAATTTGTTGAGACAAACTACAAAAAGCACTAAGCATAGAGTAGAAAATACATTTGGCCATATTAAAAGTAAAATTATTCTTCATCATAAGACACTATAACAATGTGAAAAGACAAGAGAGGAGATATTTGCAACATGTGTAATCACCAGAGGGTCTGAATTCAAAATTTATGAAGACATTTTATAATCCTCTAAGAAAAAGACAGAAACCCCAAAGAAAAATTAGCAATTAACTTGAATAGGGATTCCACCAAAGGCTAAAAGTCAAGGTCAATAGCATATAAAAGAAGGCTCAGCCTCATTTGTTGTCAGGAAATTGCAAATTAAAGTCACAAGGAAAAAAAATAGTAAAGTCACAGGAATGATAACTATACCCCTACTAAACTGACGAATTTAGACAAATAGCAAGAAATGTTTAGGTTATGGAAATAATCATACACTCCTGTTGGAAGGCTAAATATTTACAACCTTGTAAAAATTTATTTGGCATTATCTTCTAGTGTTAACCATCTGCACATTCTATGACCCAGGAATTTCAGTGTTAGATGTTTAACCTAGAGAAACTTGTGTGTATGTGAACCAGGACACCTGTACATGTAAGAATGTTCATAGCAGCACTGCTCAAAATACTCCCAAACTGGAAATGCACTACAGATCTAACATTGGTGTGAATTTTTAAAAAAATGTGATTTATTTGTACCAAGTGAAATTCTGTACATCAGCGTAAATGAACGAACATAGCTGCACACAACATAGTTCATCTTAGATACATACATTTGGTTCCACCTACATAAAGTTCAAAACTAGAATTACTGTGTATATACATACATATATTTAATTAAATAAAATTTAAAATCTAGGTAATATTTCTATAAAGTGAGAAAGGGGTTTGTAAGCAGAAAGGGGACATGGGGGAACATCAGGACTTCTGATAGTGGTTTTACAGGTGTAATGATTCTATAATCATTGTCTAAACTACACATTTATATATTATGATGTTTTCAGTAAACAAGTCTTATTTTAAATAAAGATCATTTATTATCCCTTCAAAAAAATAAAGGAAAAGATGCAGCCCTGCCCTTGAAATATTTATAATCTGATTAAGGGACACAGTTGAAAGAACAATTACTTGGTTCTAGTTGAGTTTAATTAAGACTGTAAGATAGGACTATTCCTTGTTCTGAGATGTCACATAGAAGTGACAAATTAAAACTTAACTCTGTCTGAAGCAGGAGTCTAAGTATTAAATAGCTTGTTCTTTCTTATACTCCCTAAATACCAGGATAAACTCTTTCATGAAACTAGATAGAAGGGCACCTATTGTGTTAGTGTGGGAAACAATATGCATTCCAAATTATTGACTTCCACAATTAAAATCCTTGAGCAGTTATAAATCTGGAAGTATTAGGAAAGATACATGATCATTACGACTTAGTTTTTGCCCCTTTTCTGCTCCATACAATCTAACCAGAGATAGCTTCCATGATCTGGGAGTACAGAGGCAACTGGATAAGAAAGGGGTGCTGGCTAGTTGTTGGTCTGTCTCTATGCTCCAAAGATAGCTCATGAATCAATGCAAAGAGGACCTGTGCCTCCCTAGTCCTATCTGGAACTCTTACAGTCAGAAGCTTTATCAATGTTCTTTGTGCCACACTAATGGAAAACAATAGAGCAGAGATGGCTGCTAGGGATGGTAGGGGCAGTATGTTTGCCCTGCTCTAGATCCACCTGCAGTCGTGTTCTGCACCAGTCTCAGCCTATCAATAATCAGTGCTGTGGTTGAACTGGCCCTTGTGATTCTTATTAAGATTCCAATATGTCCCTCATCAATCACTTTGAACTTTGAAAAACAAAAAAAACAAAGGTTTATTACTTACAAGACCTGGAAATTACAAGGCACACCTGGGGCCACTCTGTGAGGTTGTGGGTAGAGATTGTGCATAGGCCTGGTATTCTCCTTTGATTGGGGTCGAGGGTGAGGGCATACAGTTTTGAGGGCTTACTGTTTACTGGTGAATTTAAAACCCAAGAGTGGGAATTTAAGTGCTGGAAGAGAAAAAAAATAGCCCAAATGGTCAGTTATTGAAATTAACCAAGATCTCTAAAACAAAGGAACCTCAGCCTGGCTCTTTATCTAGTTGTGTGGCTGGAAATATGTTTACTGGAGACGGCCATCTTCGAAGGGAATGCGTCTTTGAAATGGAAGCCTTGACAATCAAAGTCAGGCACTTGCGTTGTAAAAACAAAAACAACTGTCAGGGCTCACACTAAAAGTCCCAAAGTGACACAAAATAGCAATTGATTCTTCCCCCACCTATGGAAAGGGGCACAGAAGATAGCTGAAAGAGGAAGCCTGCAGACCAGAAGGAGAATCTGAAAGAGAACAAGGAACTTGACAAGAAGTTACAAAGGCTGTCCCATCTCTGTGCTTCTGTATCTCCAACTTGTGCACTGTCTGCCTGAGGGAGACATGTATGAGACAAGATGGGGCAAATGGCATCTCAAAAGATGCTAGCACAGAATTATAAGGTTAGAATAGATGTCTTCCTCCAACATTGGTGTTAGCCTCTTAGGAACTTGTAGTGAGTCCCAGCAAGAGGAAGGGAAGATTGGGCTTTGGAGGAGAGAGAGCGACCGAATTTAAAACGTGAATTGACTAAGAAAAGGTACAATTTTAGTGAGTCTCCTTGGAAGTTACTAGTTGGCATTTTGTGTATCTGGCAGAATAAAGGCTTGAAACATCAATTAAACTGAGTTATATAAAACAAAGACATTATTTCATACACTTGGGCTTGGGGCCATTAAATTTTTTACCTGAAATGTATCCAGTGATTTCCATCTCAGTTTTTAGGTTTGTGTAGTTGGTCCTTTGTCTTTTGTGTACAGGTTCCTTTGTCCAACATGCAGCAAGCCAAACTCCAAGGCACTGAGTTTTTCAGCAGAGAAAACGTGTATTCACAAGGCAGCCAAGCTCGGAGACAGGAAAGCAAATCTCAAATCTGCTTCCCGAAAGGGGAGGGGCTCGGGATACTTATGGGATAAAGCTGAGGCGTGGGGAGCATGGGGAAAGGTGATTGGAGATAAGAAAAAGGTGAAGTAAGTGTTGTTCTGCCCAGATGCAACTAAGCTACAGGTTTCTTAATGGGACGCATGGTCAGAAAATAGCAGCATTAACATGCTTTGAGGGTGGAGGTTTTGGCCCTATGACATCAAAATCTCACCAAGTGGACCCTCACATATGCCCAATGGGAGGGTTAGTGGTCTTAACCAGTTTCAACCAGCTTGAGTTTGAACTGGACACAGCTGACTAACTTCCTGAAAAAAAAACAAAAAAACTTGGGCAAACATCTTATTGTTTAGGCTACATGACACTTTGAGGACATGCAAGTTTTTATAAAAACAATTAAAGGGAGCTTGATAAGTGAAAGCAGGTTATGGGTGTGATAGCTCTAACTGATGATTACCCTCAGCTTCAATCTCAATGGCCGCTCCAGAAGCAGTGTCCTACAGGCTATGATGAAATATCTAACTGAGGCTTCCTACGTAGAGCCAATGTTTACTTGAGCAATCTTATTTGAGAAAAAGCTGTGTGAGATGGACTTTGTCATTTGACAATTTAGACAAAGCCCTTGTCTTTGCTGATACATTTATAATGTCTTGTAATGTTGGTTTTCCCTATGGCAAAGGAATTCCCTAGCATTTAACCATTTACATTTTAGAGATAGGTACTTAAGAAATAATTTTCCTGTGGTGATGTTTGTGGTCTTATCAAATGAGTCAGCTTCTAGCACAGCAGTAAAGTTGCATCCAAATTGAACGTGGTTTACAATAATGGAAGCAGATGGTTTACCGAGTTAGGGAATGAGAACTGATTATTGATTTGCTATCCTTGTAACAACATCAGTGGAGAGTGATAATGAACTGTATCACTTGTAACAGAGTAAATATCCATTTTTATATTACTTGCTTTCTTGCAAATTGGCTACTAGCAGTGAGAGAAAAATATATGGCTGTCTCATATCTCAAAGCGCTAAACAAATTGCACTAGAGGAATGCAATGAAGCACGGTGGAGCGTTTGCTGATATTTATAACTTGAGCTCAGGCTGAAACTCTGTATTAAAAAGTTCACAATTCTCCCTGTTTATTTTCTGCAGTCATTTAGATATTGCTTCCACAATTCTTAGATCTGCAGTTATTTTGGAATAATGCATAATTGTCTTTTACCTCACAGCACTAAAGTGCTCTGGGGCTCTTATCAATTTGTCATTTTCATGAAAAAATATAGGCTATTTTCTGGGCTTGTATTTCTTGAAAAAGGAAAAGTATCTATAGCAAAATAAGAAAAAAGGAGGATCAATATACAGGAATGCAGCTTTACAATGATTCTTGAATACAGACTTTGAACTGATTTGAAGCAAAACTTGGATTTTTAGTTTTGTCTCTTCTCTTTAATCAGGACTTTATTTCCACTGCTTCCTCTCAGGTAACTGGCATTCTGTCAGTGGAAACTATCTAGAAATACTCATCTCTGAGTCACTTTTCCAACATTTTCTCTCTTCCTGTCGGAGGTGCTCTGAGTCTGCATACATTTTGTTATGAATTCTATTTTTAAGATGGATGATTTTGTGTAATACTGGACTCTACAATCTCCTTGTGCCAAGACAAACAGGTGTTTCCACTGTTGGCATCCACAGTGCACATACCTAGGAGGATCATTTTTGAATCTGGGAAAATATTTTAGCCACTAGCCAGAAGAGTGGATTCATATTCAAAAGTCAGTTTATCCCCATATGTAGTAGCTGTATCACTGTTCAGAACAGGGTTCCCAAACACTGTCATATCAACGTGGCAGTGCACCTTGTATCCTCAGAGAACCCTGTTGCTGGAGACAGTAAATGGATGCCCTTTCCCCTTTATTCCTTTTGAAGATCATTGAATAAATTAGTGGAAGTGGTATATGAAGAGAAGAATCTAAAAGCCATATGCAGGGATGACAGAGTTTTTTCACTCTGATCTATTGGTGATAGCTTTCTTGATTCTCCTGTTGAGAAGGATTCTGAGGAAATATCTAGGCTTAGTGGGAAAGCAGTGTCATATTGAATTGTGATATTTCCCTAGGCACAGAATATAGAAGAGAGTGTCTCACATGGTTCCCACCCATGACACATAAGAATTCCTTGCATTTGTTTGAAGTTTCACAGCTTTTGGAGCATTTTCATGTGTTGCATTTTGAATAGAAATCATATGTTCTCTTTTCTTTCTTATTTATTTATATATTTATGTTTTATTTTATTTATTTTAAATTTATTTTTATTTTTTTATTGAAGTATAGTTGATTTAAAATGTTGTGTTAGGGCTTCCCTGGTGGCGCAGTGGTTGAGAATCTGCCTGCTAATGCAGGGGACACGGGTTCGAGCCCTGGTCTGGGAAGATCCCACATGCCGCAGAGCAACTAGGCCCGTGAGCCACAATTACTGAGCCTGCGTGTCTGGAGCCTGTGCTCCGCAACAAGAGAGGCCACGATAGTGAGAGGCCCGTGCACCGCGATGAAGAGTGGCCCCCGCTTGCCGCAACTAGAGAAAGCCCTCGCACAGAAACGAAGACCCAACACAGCCAAAAATAAATTAAAAAAAAAAAAATGTTGTGTTAGTTTCTGGTATACAGCAAAGTGATTCAGTTATATATATTAATATATATATATATACATTTTCACATTCTTTTCCACTACGGTTTATAACAGGATATTGAATATAGTTCCCTGTGCTATATATAGTAGGACATTTTTGTTTGTCTATTTTATATATAATAGCTTGTATCTGCTAATCCCAAACTCCTAATTTATCCCTCTCCCATCCCCTTTCCCCTTTGGTATCCATAAATTTGTTTTCTATATCTGTGAATCTGTTTCTGTTTTGTAAATAAGTTCATGTATATCATATTTTAGATTCCACATATAAGTGATATCATATGCTATTTTAACCAGAAATAGTAACTATTATTGAACATGCAGCCATGCTCTTACAGTAAAACCCAGAATTTTTTAAATAATAAAAATATATCTACATAGGTACACTGATTTTATAAAAGCATGTTTCTTTGTATAGTTCAGTGATTTTCAACTGGAGGTGGTTTTGTCCCTCAGGGGACATTTGGCAATGTCTGGAGACAATTTTGGTTGTCAAATTGGGGACCAGAAAACTGTTACTAGACCTAATGAGTAGAGGCAAGTATACTGCTAAATGCACAGGGCAGCCACCCAAAGAATTATCTGAGATTGAAAGACCTGCTCTAGCTCATAGTATAAAGCACTCATCTTGCATATCACACTTGTAAACATTTTTACTCGTCTTCTACTTAACCTAATTGAAGATCACAATATTCCAAAATCAGCCAAAAATCACTATTAAAATGTATCTTTATAAACTTAAGGTATCAATAGTCTTTATCACTAATATTTACCAAAATAGGCTAAATGCTGTGACATAAATGAAGGCTGAAGATACTTTAAGGATGAAATCATATATTCTCTGACAACAGTGGAATTAAACTGTAAATCAGTAATAGAAAGATAAAAAGAAAATCTCCAAATGTTTAATATTAAAGCAAAATACTCTATATTACCAATGGATAAAAGAGGAAATAAAAAGGAAAATTATAAAATATTTTGAAATAATGAAAATGTGACATATCAGTATAAAGCAGTTCCTAGGCAGAAATTTATAGCTTTAAACGTCTATTAGAAAAGAAGAGCAAATGAAAAACCAATAAGCATTTATCTCAAGAAGCTAAAACACAGATACAAAAATCCTTAAAATATTACAAATGAAATACCAGCATATATAAAAAGGCAAACACCTTAAGTGAGGTTTATTCCAAGAATGCAAGATTAGTTTAACATTTGAAAATCACTCAGTATGATTCATTATTTTAACAGAAAAAAAAAAATAGGGGGAAAGCATATGGTCATCTCAATATATGCAGAAGAAGCTTTGAAACAATTATTCAATACCTGTTTGTGGGTATAAAATTTTTTTTCTCAGTAAATTTGAACTAGATGGGAAGTTATTTAACCTGATAAAGAATTTTTATCTTAAAAACCTACAGCTTATATCACACAATAAAAAAATTAGTGTGTCCTTCCACTTGAATTTGGAAACAAGTCAACAATGTCCATTGTTATAACATCAAATCAAACTTGTACTTGGTACCCAGCTTGTTCTTTTGTTCTTTGTTTTTTGGAGTGATGCTCTCTTTCTCTCTTTTCTTCTCTCTCTTTTTTTCAAGTTCTTTTTAGCTATTGTTGAAATAGGCTATGTGGAGTAAGTAAAAGAATAACTTACTTCACATAAGATAATGAACACTGAAAACTATAAGATAATAATGAAAGAAACTTTAAGAAGACACAAATAAATGGAAAGAATTCCACATTCATGAATTGGAAGAATTAGTATTGCTAAAATGTCCATACTATTCAAAGCCATTTATATATTCACGGGAATCCCTATCAAAATTCCAATGGCATTTTTTACAGAAATAAAAAAATATTCTAAAATTTGCATGGAACCACAAAAGACTCTGAATGGCCAAAGCAATCCAGTGAAAGAAGAACAAAGCTTAAGATATCACACTTCCTAATTTCAAACTATATTACAAAGATGTAGTAATCAAAACAATATAGAACTGGCATAAAAATAGACATGTTGACCCATGGAACACAATCGAGATCCCAGAAATAAATCTTCATGTATATGATCAACTAATATTTGACAGGGAAGCCAAGACTACTCAATAGTGAAAGGATAGTCTCTTCATTAAGTGGTGTTGGAAAAACTGAATCACATGCAGAAAACTAAAATCGGACCCCTATTTTATACCACTCACAAAAATTAACTTGAAATGGATTAAACACTTGAACATAAGATATGAAACTATAAAACTCCTAGAAGAAAACATAAGGACAAAACTCCTTGACATTGGTCTTGGTGATGATTTCTTTTTTAATATGACACTCAAAGCACGATCAACAAAAGCAAAAATAAATTAGTGGGACTACTACTACATCAAACTAAAAATCTTCTTCATAGCAAAAGAAACAACAAAATGAATAGGCAACCTACGTACTGAGAAAAAATATTTGCAAGCCATATATCTGAGAAGGGGTAAATATCCAAAATGTATAAGAAACTCACACAACTCACTCGCAAAAAAACAAACAATATGACTGAAAAATGGCCAGAGGATCTGAATGGACACTTTTAAGAGGAAGACATACATACAGCCAACAGGTACATGAAAAGATGCTCAACATCACTAATAATCAGGGAATTGCAAATCAAAACCACACTGAGATATCACCTCATGCCACTTAGTTAGAATGTCTATCATCAAAGAGACGAGATAAAAAGTGTGGCAAGGATGTGGAGAATAGGGAACCCTTGCGCACTGTTGGTGAGAATATAAATTCATACATCCACTATGGCAAATGGTATGGAGGTTTCTCAAAAAATTCACAATAGAACTAACATATGATCCAGCAATCCCACCTCTGGGTATATATCTAAAGGAAATGAAATCAGGATCTCAGAGATATTTAGACTCATGTTTATTGCAGCTTATTCACGATAGACAAAATATGGAAACAACCTAAGTGTCTATCTACAGACGTATGGATAAAGAAGAAGAGAAATATATACCTAGGTGTTTATATATACAGTTGACCCTTGAACAACATGGGTTTGAACTGCATGGGTCCACTTATAATCAGATTTTTTTCAATAAATATGTACTACAATACTACACAATCCATACTTGGTTGAATCTGTGGATGTAGAACTACCAATAAGGAGGGCTGACTGTAAAGTTATACTAGATTTTTGACTGCTGGAGAGGTTGGCACCCCTAAACAATAATATTCCTAATTGTTCAAAGGTCAACTGTATACCCTGCACACAATGGAATATTATTTAGTCACGAGAAAGAAGGAAATCCTGCATTTTGCGACAACACAGATGAAACTTGAGGTCACTGTGCTAAGCGAAATAAGTCAGACATAGAAAGATAAATATTGTATAATCTCACCTTTATGTGGAATCAAAAAAAGATAAACACAGAAACAGTGAGTAGAATGGTGGTTACCAGGGGCTGGAAGGTGGGGGAAATGAGGAAATATTGATCAAAGGGTATAAACTTGAAGGTATAAGATGAAAAATTCTGAAGAGCTAACATTCAGTATAGTGATTATAGTTAACAACACTGTACTATATACTTGGAGTTGCTAAGAGAGTAGATCTTAAATATTCCTACTACAAAAAATAAATGGTTATCATGTGATCTGATGGAGGTGTTAACTAGCCCTACTATGGTAATCATTTCTCAATATATAAGTGTATCAAATAAACACATTGTACACCTTATACTTACAGAATATTATATCTCAATTAAATCTCAATAAAACTGGGGGGAAAACTTATTTCAGATTCTTAACGCTGCATGAATCAATTCCTGAGAAGGCCCCTTATTTGAAACAACTCAAGATGCTTGGTGCTATGTGCCTGCTCAGAAAATATTGAAGAAATACTTTGCAAATGCATTTAGGAGAAATAACAAAAGACTTTGGCAGTGATCAGACAGCAAGGTTTTCCTATTTTTTCCTATCAATCCAGACATTGATCCTGGAATGCAAAAACTAAAGAAAAAACAATCTCTTAATTAAGAAACTTTGAAAAATTCATACCTTATATTAAGGTTTTTATCTTATTTCATCTAATTTCTGTGGGATCTGTAAGACACTTGATAATAATATTACCTCACAGGAGTGGAAATTAACAGTCTGAAAGATTAAAGAAATGGTTGGAATTTCACGGATAACTTGGGATTGAGAAATATCATATAGTCTAGGCTTTAGGAATACAAACTTGGGGAACTAGTCATATCTGGGCTTAAATCTACTTTCAATACTTTATCTGACTGATTATGAATAGTTATTAACCTGTCTGAGCCAATTTCCTTTTCTTCACCAGAAAGCTTTGTAGTGACGCTAATCATTGTTGTCCTAGTTACACATCTTTCTAAAAATTCAGAAACAGTTTCTCAGTCCTAAATATATGTATTAGTATTCTGTGATCATGGTCATAGCTGAGATAATTGTATTAGAATCATTTCCAAAAGCAGATGTCTGCAGAAGGAACTAGAGTGCATCTGACAGTAGTGGCATATCAAGGGAGGCAGAACTGGTAATAAGAGGATGCTTTGTGTGTAGGTCATTTACAAATGATAATAAGGCTGACAAAAAGTTCTGTTTATTATCTCTGTGAACTAGCCATCCTAAAGAAAGTCAAAGTCAGTGAAAAAATACTCCTTTCCATTGGAACAAACTGCTCCCACCAAATCCCCAACACCTAATTTTGGTACATCATTACCCAATGGGCAGATACATATTTATATTCACTGTAGGTATTCTCTGGATTGTGTATATTGACAATACACAGGCAACATGTCAAGCATGTTAAGATGGAGATAATCTTCACTGGCGTTGCCACTACTCTTGCTGTCTGTTTCTCAAAATTCATTGGACAAGAGGACTCTCAGCTCACTAGGGGTAAGTCCTGGGATATGGTAATGAGATACACAGAAACTGTGGTAGATTTTTTTATCTGAATAAACCAGAATTCTCAATTAGAGAAGAAATGTTACTATTATGGGAGAAGATGGTAGTGGGATTAAATTCTCATTAGGGAAAAAAAAACACAGCATATTCATTGATAAACAGTAAGAATGATAGCTGACTATTCATCAGAAACAATGCAAAAGAGAAAAAACTATTAAATGACATCCTTAGGGTGCTAACAAAAAACAAAACAAAACAAAAACCCTGTAAACATGGAATCCTATATTCAGCAACTTACACTGCAAATTGTTCAGGGAAATAAAATGCTCATTTGCACAATATTTGCAACTATTTTGTAGGGTGGAATTGTATGCATGTGGTTTGTGTGCGTGTATTCCTTAGGTTAAAGGTAAACGAAACTATACGGAAACTCACTACACATAGGCATGCATATAAAGGTAAATATAAAATGTATATAATGTATAAACGTGTAAATTTATAAATTTATATGAAATATATATAAAGGTAAATGTATATTTTCCTGTTACTATAAATAATTGACCACTTAAAGTGAAAATAGTAACAATACACTGTAGGGTTCATAGCTTCTGTAGATGTATGGCAATAGTAGTGCAAAAGACTAGAGGGACAAAATGGAAGGATGCTGCTTTAAGTAACTCATATTACATGCAAAGTGGTGTAATATTTTTTGAAAGTAGATTGTGGTTAACTAAAGATGCATATTTTACTCTCTAGAGCAACTTTTAAAAAAGGCAGTATGGCTGATAACCCAATAGAGAAGATAACACATAATACCAAAATATGTTTTAATGAAAAAAAAGTCAAAAAAAGAGATTCAGCTAACACTAAAGAAATAACAATGTAACATAAAGCCAACAATATCAATAATTACATTAAATGTAAATGAACAATTGAAAGGCAGAGATTATCAGACTGGATAAAATACCAAGTCCAAACTAAGGGCTTGTTTTTTTTTTTAAATAAAAAATGCACTTCAGGTTTCAAAATACAGGGTAAAACTAAAAGGATAAAAAAAGATAAATCAGGGAAATTAATTAATCATAAAACGTAAAGCATAAGAAAATTGGAGCAGTTTTATGAATACTAGACAAATTAGAATGCAGGAAAAAAGTAGTCCTAAATGCAGAAAGTGATATTTTATGATAAAAGAGGCTAGTCATCAAAAAAGACAGAAATATGAAATATGTAAAGACCAAGTAACTTCAAAATATACGAAGCAAATCTGACTGAACTAATGGGAGAAATAGACAAATTCATAATTATAAGTGGTGTTTCAAAGCTTATCTCCCAGTGGTTAATAGAATAAGTAGACAAAAATTATTAAGATTATAGAAGACTTGAAAAATCTCAACCAATTCTTCCTCAATATTTATGACACTCTGCCTTCCAATAGCAAAATAGCCATTCTTTTAAAGCGTGCACAGAACATTGGTTATATAGAAGATATGATAGAATATAAAACAAGGCTCAATAATTTTAAGGGTTTTGAAATAAATAGAGAATTAAATTAAAAACTAATATCAGTAGGATATATGGAAATTGACCCAAATATTAGAAAATTAAGTAACACTTCTAAATAACCCCTAGTTCCAAGAAGTTACCAAAGAAATTAGAACATATATTTTTTAAATTTTTAAAAAGTTTTTGGCTGCGTTGGGTCCTTGTTGCTGTGCGTGAGCTTTCTTTAGTTGTGTCCAGCAGGGGCTACTCTTCATTGCAGTGTGCGGGCTTCTCACTGCGGTGGCTTCTTCTATTGTGGAGCAGGGGCTCTAGGCATGCGGGCTTCAGTAGTTGTGGCACGTGGGCTCAGCAGTTGTGGCACGCAGGGTCTAGAGCGCAGGCTCAGTAGTTGTGGCACATGAGCTTAGTTGCTCTGAGGCATGTGGGATCTTCCCCGACCAGGGCTCAAACCCGTGTCCCCTGCATTGGCAGGCGGATTCTTAACCACTGTGCCACTAGGGAAGCCCTAGAACATATTTTGGACTGAATTTTGATGAAAAAAAATTTTTAAATTTTGTAAGATGAAGCTAAAGCAGTGTTTAAAAGGGAAATCCATAGCTCTAAAAAAATGCTTATAATAGAAAAGGAGAAAGATGTAAAATGAGTAATCTCATTCTCATTCCACACTGAAAAGTTAGCAACAGAAGAGTAATGTAAACCCAGAGCAAAGTGACATAGGAAATAATAAAGATGGGAGCAGAAATTACTGAAATACAAAGTGGAGAAACTGTTTAAAAAAATAAAGACCTGGTACTTTGAAAAGGTTAATAAAAATAGCAAAATCCCTAACTTTATTATTAAGAAAAAAGAGCGAGAACACAAGTTAGCAATATAAGCAAGAAGGAAAGCAGTGACACTACTACAAATCCAAAAGATTGTACATTAAATGTATATTGTATATTAAAGAATTATAAGAAAATATTATGAGCAATTTATGTCAATTACTTTGATAACTTAAATAAAATGAAGAAATTTCTCGAAAGAGACAAATTACCAAAACCAACAAAAGAGAAACAGAAAATAAATTAAGTTCATAATTGAACATTTTCTTAAAGCAACTACAGTTCTAGCCTTAGGTGTCTTCATTGTGAATTCATCAAACATTTAAGAAGTAAATTTAAAGAGTAAATAATATCAAACTTTACGAACTTTTTCAGAAAATAAAGCTAGAGGAAACATTTCTCAATTTATTTGGCCAGTATAACCCAATTTGACAAAACTTATTACACATTCATGATAAAACAAACAAACAAACAAAACCAAACAAACAAAAAAACTCAGCAAGATCCTCAAACTGATAAGGAGGATCTGTGAAATATCTTTAGGCAACATTGTACTTAACAGTGAAAGACAATGTATTCCTTCTAAGATCGAAAGAAAGCACCTTTGCCCACTCCCACCACTTCCATTCAACATTATGCTGAATAGAAGTTAACTGGAGGGTCTAGCCAGCACAGTAATGTAGATTGGTAAGGAAGAAATAAAGCTATATTTTTTATAGGCAATATATCACTTATGTAGAAAATTTCAGTTACCTGCCAAAAAAACTCTACTTCAGCTAACGAATGAATTTAGCAGTATTGCAGGAGACAGGCTGGGCTTCATTGCTATGTAATCTATGCAGTTGCACTGGGTCCCATGTTCAGAAATGCCCTGCACTTGCTTTAATGCTCTACTGTCACTATCTTGAAATTTGAACAAAGGGCCCCCAAATTTTATTTTGCACATAGCCCTGCAAATTATGTAGCAGGTCCTGGCAGGAGACGAGGTCAATATAGGCAATCTATTGTACTCCTAGTTACCACCACCACCACCAAGTGAAAAATGAAATAAAATTGCAATAAATTCAAAATACATAAATGAATTAGGAACAAGCTTTACAAAACATATGTGAGGCACTGAAAGACATAAAACATTGCAAATTAAATTAAACAAATGGAGTGATATATAATTTTTATGGGTTGTGAGTCTCAGTATTTTTAAGATGTCAGATTTCTCCCAAATGACCTACAGATTCTGCATAATCCCAATCAAAATATCTGCAGATTTTACTTATTGTAAAATTGGCAAGCTTATTCTAAAATATCATATGATATTGCTTTTATGTGTAATCTAAAAAATGATACTAATAAATTTATATACAAAACAGAAATAGACCCACAGACATAGAAAACAAACTATGGTTACCAAAGGGGAAAGGGGGGGAGGGAAAAATTAGAAGTTTGGGATTAACATATACACACTACTATATATAAAACAGATAACCAACAATGACCTATTGTATAGCACAGGGAAGTATACTCAATATTTTGTAATAACCAAGAAGGGAAAAGAATCTGAAAAAGAATATATGTACATATATAAACTGCATCATTTTGCTGTACACCTGAAACTAACAGAACATTGTACTTCAATTAAACAAAAATTTAAATAAAATTTATTTGGAAATGCAAAGATCCTAGTCTAGCCAAAATAATCTTAAGCAAAATGATCAGAGTTGAAGGACTACCTTATTTGTAGCATTTATATAAATATATGGTAATTAAGATTGGGTAGTAGTTGCATACAAATTGACAAATAGAGTTATGGAACAGAACAGACAGTCCAGAAGTAGACCCGCACTTACATGGTCAATTGACTTTTGATCAAGGCCACAAAGCATATCAATGGGGAAAGGAAGGTCTTTTCACAAAGTGGTGCTAGACCAATCGGCTATGTTTTCAAAAAGGGAAACTTGACTCATACCTCCTAGACCATATATAAAAATTAATTGAAAAAGAGTATAGACATAAACACAAAAATTAAAAATATTAACCTTCAAGAAGAGAACATAGGAGAAAAAAGATTTTATAAACAGGACCCAGATACACAGACAGGACTTTTCAGAAAAGAAAAATTTGATAAAATTTATCAAAATCAAAAATGGGGGCTTCCTTGGTGGTGCAGTGGTTAAGAATCCGCCTGCCATTGCAGGGGACACGGGTTCGAGCCCTGGTCCGGGAAGATCCCACATGCCGCGGACCAACTAAGCCTGTGCGCCACAACTACTGAGCCTGTGCTCTAGAGCCCGCGAGCCACAACTGCTGAAGCCCACGCGCCTAGAGCCCGTGCTCCACAACAAGAGAAACCACCACAATGAGAAGCCTGTGCACTGCAACGAAGAGTAGCCCCCGCTCGCCACAACTAGAGAAAGCCCACGCGCAGCAACGAAGACCCAATGCAGCCAAGAATAAATAAATAAAATAAATAAATTTATTTAAAAAATCAAAAATGTTTGCTCACTAAAATACATTAAGAAAATAAATGAGTGAGCCATAGACTAGGAGAAAATATTTACAATACATATGTCTTATGGGTTACATGTATTCAGAATATATGAATTCCTATAATTCAATAATAAAAAGACAATCCAATAAAAAATAGGCAGAATACTTAAACAGTTACTTTACAAAGGAAGATATATGTGTGGCCATTAAGAAAATGAAAAAGTGCTCAGCATCATTAGTCAAAGGGGAAATGAAAATTAAAACCACAATGAAATACCATTACATACCAAGCAGAATGGCTAAAGTAAAAAAGACAGAAAACAACAAACACTGGCAAGGATGAGAGCAACCAGAACTTTTATGTTATTAGCGAGAGTGTAAAATTATCTAACATCTTTGACAATTTGTCTGGTAATTTTTCGTAAAATTATGAAATATTCCTGTCCTATGAGCCAGTAGTTCATCTTCTAGATAGATTCCCAAGAGAAACAAAAACATTATGTTCACAAGTTGTACAAGAATGTTAATAGCGGTTTTACTCCGAATAGCCCAAAGCTAGAAGAAGCCCAAGTGTCTAGCAGCAAGATATGGATTAAAAATATTTGGTGTATTTATAAAAATTAAATGCTACATAGCAATAGAAAGAAAGGTACTACGGTTACTTGGAATAGCATGGATGAATCTCAAAAACCTTATATTGAGCTAAATAAGCCAAACACAAAAAGGTACTTACTGTATTATTACATTTATGTGAAGTTCTAGAAGAGGTAAAACTAATAACGTAAGGGAAGAAAGTCAGTACACTAGCTGAAACTGGAGGGTTGGAAGGACCTGCGTGGAAGGGGAGAGGCAGCACGTGGAAAGGAGGGCCTCTGGAGTTCCAGAGTTTGGAGGTTTTATGGCACTTGGACATCTTCCAACGTAGCTTTAGGCAGCTTACAACTGACAAATGCATGGGAGATTCCTGCATCTTTTGTGCTCTCAAGGAGACATGGGTTCGAGCCCTGATCTGGGAAGATCCCACATGCCATGTAACAACTAAGCCCGTGCACCACAACTCCTGAGCCTGTGCTCTAGAGCCCGTGAGCCACAACTATTGAGCCCATGTGCCACAACTACTGAAGCCCATGCGCCTAGAGCCTGTGCTCTGCAACAAGAGAAGCCAGTGCAATGAGGAGCCTGCACACCACAATGAAGAGTATCCTCTGCTCGCCGCAGCTAGAGAAAGCCCGCACACAGCAACGAAGACCCAACGCAGCCAAAAATAAAAATAAATAAATAAATAAATTTATTTTTTTAAAAAAGCCAGTACTAAAATTTTCCCATTTTCCCATTCCCTAATATTTCCCATTATCACATGTAATAATCAATAGATTCTTTATATTGGTTCTCTACCCTCCCCCCCCCCCAAAAAAAGAAAGAAACTGGAGGGTTGGAATAGAGAGGGGAGGAGCAAGAGGATCTTTCTGGCATGAATGAAGGTATTATTTGATACCTTGATAAGATCTAGATTTTACAGGAATGTGCTGACAACCTGACTCTCAGCAGCAAAAAATCCCCCAATTTGTAGCATTTGTAGATTTTTCTTTTGGTATTAATACTCCTACGAATGGTTGAATAGCTGACTTGAAGAATTTTTATATATTTAATGATCAGTCCTTGTAATCTGGTTCTAGCATACTGCTGAACATTGATGTGTGCAATTGTCAAAGTTCACCAAGCTATACCCTGAAGATCTGTACATTTCACTGCATACAAATTTTACCTTAAGAAATATGAGAAAATACGAGCTTATCAGCTCTACAAGATAGTCTAGCTAAGTACAATTTTCTCAGCAAGCCACATCTTCAATATAGCTTCTCTTTTCCCATTGTTTTGCATAGACTCTCCTGGAGCATAGTTACTTTATGTTACTTGCCTGCTCTCTAAGAAAATTGAATGGCTCTTGTATACTAGACTTTGTATCCAAGTGGATTATGTCCAGATACCAGGATCTGCCTACCTTTATGCTAGTTTAGAGGACCAACACAAGCAGGTAATCCATGATTTTGTTGACTGGGTCTAATCACATGAGCAATCAAATGGCTCTCTTAAGAATTTCAACTGCTACACTCAGGGACAAAAACACCATTTGTTTGCTGGAGCTGAATTTTTCCTGAAGTAGGTTTTGCTGAAGGCATCCACAAAAGACCATGTGCAAGGTGAAATTACAAAGAAAACCACTGACAGAGTGAAAGTAATACAGCAGAAGCACAAAGAGGAAGAGAAACACTATGAGCTGATGTTCATACAACACATAGATGGTAATAATCGCAGGTAACATCTATTGTGCCATTACTTTATGCCAAGTTTTGTTATACGTAAGCTTATTCAATCATTACAAGATTACAAACGTAGAGATATTTCAGTTAGTCAAGACCAAGGAAAACAGAGTCCTTGTAAATATTGAGGAATAGGCATTTGTTATATGAATTAGACCTCACACAAATATGGGAGGAGGTGCGAAAGTGAAAGTCTGGAAGAGAGGGTTAGGAGGGGATCAGAAAGGGTTAGAGAAACCATTGCTAACTAGTCAGCCTGAAGCGGAAAAGTCAGAGCTTGCAGATAAATGTAAGAAGCCAAGCACATCTGGCCACTGAAGTAGAGCTGCATAGGTGTTGCTCTCTGGGAAACTGTTGCCTCTGTGTAGCTCTTGCTTTTGTAAGTCCACAGCCAGGCACTTGGTTGTAGGCCTGCTACCACTCTTGCTCATCAAAGCCAGCAACTAGTAAAATGAGTTAGCTGGGGAATGCAGGATTGAGAGGGCACACTGACACTGCCGGGCATTTCCACACGCACCCATCACCATGTCGAACCATGATGATCTTCTGAAACGAATGACTTCTGCTTCACTTCACCTACCTAATCCCACGTAAGTTCCTCTTCTGACCAGCTCTAACCAGGAACCATACTGTGAAGAGGATCTTAGGAAATACAGATCTTACCTTTAGCCGAGTATATACAAAACAAAGTAACACAATATAATTTCCCAATTTACAGATAAGGAAAAGAAAGATCAAGCTGGTGAAACAATTTGCCCAGGTTTCTATACACTTAGTAAATGCCTGAGCTGTGACCCAAACCCAGGTGCACCTGATGCCAAACTCTGTTTCTTAGCATCATTCTACGGCTATCTTCATGGATAAGGTTGTTTACTTCAAGGGCTTTCTGGTTCCAGCTCCACATTGTGGAGCCTTCATTTTTATTTTGGAGGTTTTAAAAACCTCCATTTTTATTGAGGGGTTTATGTACCTTTGTAACCAAGCAATCTTATATATGGTTGTAGTGAAGATTAAATGAGGCTGTATAGAAAGTGTATTTAATAATACTTTGCCTGTGAGCTCTTGGTACCTTGTGGCTATTGGTGTAATGATGTCGCTGATGATGATGAATGGTCTTTACCTTCAGGAAGCTTAATAAAGGAAAAAGCATGATCCAGGGTTTCTGGAAAAAAGTTTAGCTTTGCTGTTTAATCTCTGCTCTAGCCATAACTTGTGAATTTCAGTCTTTTAAATCTCTAAATGAGGATAATACTTTCTTCTCTGACTACTTCCGGGATTTTTGTGAAGATAATACAAATACACATATATATATATTTTTTCATATATATGCATATTTTTATATATACATGATTTTTGTTGAGACTGTGTTTCCTGGGCCTGTTCTCTTCCAGTTATCCCACCATCCCACACTACCTTTGAGAGCAGTTTGGGCCCTTCTTTTCTAGAATTAAGCCTCTAACTCTAATAATCTCTATTATCCAGGGGGGTTTTGAAGAAGACACAAGAAAAATGTGTGCAAAATATAATCTACAAACCAACATGAAGCCTTATTATCACCGGATCACCTCACTTTTGGTGGTTTCCTTTTGAAAACATTGAAAAGGTAAGCTTGTTGTTATGCCCACCTAGTCTACCCCCACTCAGTCTAACCCCACCCCCATCCTGATGAGAGCTTTGAGCTGGGCTATCTCTGCAAATTCTCTGAGCGCACACTGCTGTCTCCACGTTATACCCCAGCATGTACGCAGAAGGAGATTTCAGCGTGGTTATCTCTGAGTTTCCATTCCTTTAAGAAAGCTGTGTTTCTTATCTGTGGCGTGATGACCTTTTGCTTACCCTGTTAGATAAAATCACAGGCTCCCTTATCAGTGCAGAGCTGAGACAAGGCTTGCAAACTGAATATGGACTTCACCTGTGAGCAGCACGAAAAATCAACTAAAACTAGTGCATCCTTGCAAGTAACACTCATTGCCAGTCCAGTGTTTCTCTAGCCGCAGCTCATGCCAGCATTTGGAATGCAATCTTGCCTCCTCCAAGTTAAGAATTTAGCAACATCTCAGCTTTAGAGAACTCACAGAAGAAAGTCATTTATACTACAATCTTTGGTATGGTTAAAAAAATAAGAAAAGGGAAATGCATGGGATATTGCCTCATCACAGACAATCAAGCATTTTTACCTGGGCTGTTTTTCCCCTAAAGATCTGAAATAACACCCAGACAAGTATCCAGTATGTATGATGTCTCTTAACAACTTGTGCTCCCAATACTCACTACACTGTGTAGGGTAGTAGGTGGCATGATGTGATGGAAAGTGTATGGATTTTTTTGGCTAATTAGACTTGAATTCCTGGATCCAGTATTCTTTTCTGGATAATTTTAGGTATATTCTTATTTATGCTTTTCTTTCAGAAAACATTGCCCACTTGAGAGTTTCTTTTCTTTTTTTTTTTTTTTTAATATATTCTGATAAGGAGTAAGGGTTGAATATCTCTTTGCTTCCTTGTTTTCCTGCTTTCCTTCTAGAGAGCTGTACATGGAGAGACCAGCTTTTTGAACTGGTAAATGGCTTGTGCTCAATAACACCCCAGGAATCTCTGAGAAGTTTCTTAAGGACACTTTTGTACCTGAGTCTCTGGACTCCTCAAGATAAAAGCTCCGAACAGCAAGGACTCTGTAGCTACATCCACATGTGATGATATTGAATGTAGACCAAAGACAGAGCAGGCTGTGCCGACCATTAAATATGCACCTATAAGCATGAAAATTAGCTTTGGTCATAACTGAAATTCCCAGAAGCCCCCCAGGCCTCCTGAAAGGTGAAGTGGATTATCAAATCTTCTCGGAATATAAAGAGGAGTCAGGTGTTAGGTACCTGAGCTGATTACCTAAGAAGACCACCTGAGACTAAATCAAGTGTTTTCTGATTAGCAGTCAGTGCAACAGCTCTAATCTAATAAGCTGACGATCAGGGAGAATGAGAGCTGTGAGAGGGAGAAAGGTCGTTTTTCCATCCAAGGGTCCATTCTGAGGCCTGCTATCACCTAGACCTTCTTTGTCTGGGTTCCATAGCACTGGGAGAAAGCTAAGCATAAGCACATTTGCCTTCGAGGGTCACATGAATTGTATGTGTTAGTCTGGAATTCTGAAGCCTCTTTGGGAGGCTTCAAAAGGAGAGTAGTTAATTAGTTTGAGGTGAGATGTCTAGGTGCTCAGTTTAGAGAGTGGAGGACTACTGAATAGCTCTCACCTGCTGCACTGATTTGTCCTGCATTACATTCCTGGGGCAGTCAATGAGTTTCCATCTTTCAGCACCTCTATGCTCTGTTTTATGATGGTGGGACTTTGAGTGTACAAACTACCTTTTTGCAAGAAGAAGGATAAACTTGCTCCTTCCTTTCTGTTTCCCGTTCTTGTGATCGTCACCCCATCAATGCTTCTTCACCCTTGAGGTAGCAGTTGCTTCCATAGGAGCAGCTGAATCTGGTTTTCAGTCTTTCCAACATTCACAGAAATAGCCTCATCGAGCACTGTCAAAGATATCGATAGCAGCTACCTGGTCTTCCATCCTCAGAGGTCTGGATCCCAGCCTCACAGGACTCTCCTGGTATCCAGAGCTACCAGCACATGCCAAGCAATAGTTCTGAGTTTCAGCTCCAAGTAACCCCTCCTTCAGGCTTTAGTAAGTCCTACCTCTTGCCTTTGTTGCACAGTCCAATCAGAGTAGATGTTTCCTGCAGTTATTATCTTAGAATTCTCTCTCTTTTTGTTTTCACCCTTTCAGTCACCTAGTTAGCTGAATTCTAGTTAACCATCCCTTAAGTAAATTCTTTCCATTAAAATTGCTATGTGATTTCTATCCCCTCTCACAGTTATAGAAATTGGTACCAAAAAACCACAGACCACCCAAAACAAGGTTGTGAATTGGTTCAGAAGTGTCCTTGAGTTTGAATTCAGAGTTAAGCACCTTGCCAAAAGGAAATGGGATGCTAGTAATGCATGGCATGCAGTGGCATCACAATTAATTAAACTATCACCTGCACTAAATGGTAATGATATGCCTACTGAATAGTTCTGCCTCCTGATGGGAACCTAAATGATAGAGTTTATTTTGGGGGTTTCTTCAATAGAAAATTTTACTTGCCTATTGCTTTCCTTGGCTCTTAGAATAAAATCCAAACTTCATCCCATGGCTTTTACTTCTCCACTGTATCTGGTCCCTTTCCAACATTGTCTCCTACCTGTTTCCCCCTTCCTTACAAATCTTTAATCTTCCTTCTTACTCTAAGGGGAGGAAGCTTTACCTCACTTAAGGGCCTTTGCCATAGTGGTTCCCTCCAGCTGTAATGCTCTCTACCTGATCTTTGTATGGCTGGCTTCTTCTCATTATTCAGGATGTAGCTCTAAGGTCACCTTATTGGAAAGTCCTTCCCTGACCAGACAACTGCAGTGTCTATCTGGAAAAGATGGCCAGCACCTTTATACTTGAACATCACTCAAATTAAATGAGAAAAATATCATCGTCTTTCAAATGGATTACAGATAAGTAATGCAGACAAGAACATACAATCGTTAATCATTGTTTAAATAATTGAAACAGCTACTTAGTTTCAGATAATTGTTCCTTTACTTTATGTATTTCCATTTTTGTAAATAGAAACATCCTTTTGTGGGGGCAGGGGATCAATAAATAGCACCACGGGGCTTCCCTGGTGGCGCAGTGGTTAAGAATCCGCCTGCCAATGCAGGGAACACGGGTTCGAGCCCTGGTCCGGGAAGATCCCACATGCCACGGAGCAACTAATCCGTGTGCCACAACTACTGAGCCTGCGTTCTAGAGCCCGCGAGCCACAACTACTGAGCCTGTGCTCCACAACAAGAGAAGCCACTGCTCGCTGCAACTAGAGAAAGCCCACGCACAGCAATGAAGACCCAATGCAGCCAAAGATAAATAAATAAATAAATATTTAAATAAATAAATAAATAAATAGCACCACGAAATCAACAATGCCTATCAGCTGTTTATCAACTTAACATGTCTACCGATATTTGCTCTGGTCATTCTCCCAAAACAGAATTGTGCCCATTAGGAGTGCTTGCTGAACATGTAAGTATGTAGAATTAGTGTTGGTTAGAATTCTATAATAATTGTACAATCTCAAAAGTAAGTTGAAAAGTCAGAAGTAATAAATAACACATTAAAAAGTATGGAAAAGTTAGGTATTTGGATAGGCAAAGTTGAAAGTGCTCTTTAAAATGGTGAATTGTTAGCAAAAAACACTTGGAGTTAACTACCCCTTTCATAACAGGACAGATATGTATTAAAAAAGTAGATGAATTTGTGGATGCTCTTTTAATATTAATATGAACAGAAATTTGTCCAATACTGGATTAGTATTAACAAGAGAGAGGATGAAATTTTAATTTAGAGTATCTCTTATGGTTCTGGCAGCTCCTGACACCCTCTGGAAGACCCAGCATTCCCCAGAAATCCCTGGCAGCCCTTCTAGGTTTTCATCACACACCAGACATCACGGTGGTAGAAAGCACCTGGAATTCTGCAATTGACACAGCTGGGGAAAGCTGGGAGCAACAAAAACAGAGAGAAACAAGGAAAGGTTAGCAACTAGAAAAGGAAAGCATGGATTTCTTGGTAGGTACTAGTTAGATGATACATGGTAAGAGATTCCCTGTTCACTCACAAAGCCCAAATGCTCAGCCAGGCAGCCTTCTGTTCTGCCAAAAAGCCAGAATGACGTTCAGGGAGAGATTTTTTTTTTCTTAATTCTGGAAGATTTCTAGGACATAAGGCTGTGATTTGCTCTTCCCACAACTCCTAGGTTCAGTTCAGCATACCTCAGAAATATGTTACATAACTTCCTGGATTACAATGTCATTTTCTTTACATTAGGAGTGTAGGTCATTTCAAGGACATTATTAAAATACTGATAAAGATATTGAAAATGCTCACTTAACCCTCCACCAGGCACTCCTCACCACCATACACATACATACTTGCTATGCTTTATAATTAAATTATCTAAAAACACCCCAATGGTCTCCACATTGGCTACTTTGCTTGGTAATCTGATGATGGGCCAGTTATATCTTCATATTAATATGGAACAGATTTAACCCAAGGTCTTCCTTCCATATAGTCTGATTGAATTGGATTAGGATTAGATTTTAAAATTCACTTCTGTGAAAAAACTCCCCTGGAGGGGTGGGGGGGAAAGACAGCAGATATATTAAGTAGTTATAAAACAGAAGAGATTTATATCTCTATTAGGCTTATTTCTTGCTTACAATATTCTGTCCTATTGAACATGTAAGACACATTAGCAAAAGAAAAACTTTCATGGGAAAGGCAGAGGAAAGAAAGACAAGGGTAAGGAAGAGTTTGATGATCTCTAGTAGGTAATTTTTGAGTCGCATGTTTTCTCTTTGTTCTGCAAAGCCAGTGTACTTGTGTTTTCAAAGTGAATAGAGACAAGAATTTAGAAACACTTCAACTTTCCAAACTTCTGAAATTGGAGGATAGATCCTCTTATTTATATGAAAAGCAGTGTCGAATCAGATATTTTACCTTATAACACAAACAATAGAACCCTCTATTTAGATTATTTTTAGTTTGTTGATCAGTTGGTTTGAACAAAGCCCACTTTGTTCTCAAAAGGATTTAAGATAGTTAAAATAACATACATGTTAGATGTAGGAACTTTAAATAGAGAAGACAATTGAGGCAGAAGAAAATGGAGGGTAGAAAATTAAGGTAGGGTCAAAACTGAGTTTAATACAGCAATAGTTTTCTTCTTACCTTTCATTAGGTAGAGAGCACAATTGTGTTCAACCTTTCTAGCCATCAATGGGCACAGAGAAACATTACTGTTTATGTGGTTCAGAGTGGCCAAAAGATGGAAAATAAACCAGTCACTTCAGAAAAGAGTACTACCTGGTATAAAATAACACATTTTCTCCCATATTTTTTAAAGAAAGGGTACCCTGTAACATAATGAGTGAAGTCTTTATTCTAAATATAGAATACATTGCAAAGTATTGTTTCACATAATGCCTCTCAGTGTAGACTGGCAGCAATCATTCCACTTATAATTTACCAGAGTTTGAGGTTGAGTGATACGACGCAGCAAAAGAATGAGAGTCTAAGGATCCAGCTCAAAAAAGAGGTAGATAATATATAATTTAGACCAGTCGTTCTTGCCCTGACTGCGTGAGGTGATTTTAAAAAATGCTGATGAACATGTGCCATCCCAGATAAATTAAATTAGAACCTCTGCAGGTGAATCCCACAAAAAAGTATTTTTTCAAAGTTTCTCAGATGAGTCTAATATATTTCCAGAAACCACTGAGAAGAATGAATGAACTGCAAAGCCTTTGGTCAGTGCCCATAAGTAGTACTTTTCAGCCACATTTTGGTAATTGAGTCATGGTGGGTCTGATATTTTACTCTTCAAAATGTACTGGGAGCGTATCTAGTTATATGGCAAGATGAACAAAGAGCCATGTGCTCCAGCTGTTTTCATTTAAAACTGGATGATCAAAACACAGCTCTTCTGTGCAGAGGGAGCGCCTGTGGACAAAGCCAAATTTCTCTTAGGGAAATGGGTACTGGTCAAAATGCATGGATGAAGAGCTGCTGGTTTCCCTCACATTGGGGGAGCTCTTTCCTGTCCATAAAGCACTTTCACACGCATAATAGCAATTGAGCCATAGAAGGGCATTTGAAGTAGGTGCATTATTTACATTTTATCAATTATTTAACTGAGTTCCAAGAAGTCAAGTAATTTGCCTAAGGTCAGTTAGCTAGTGCAGACCAAGAACTAGAAGACACCTCTGCTGACAACTAATTCAGTACCCTTGAAACATGTATTTCATCCCTCTAACTTCAAACCTCCAAAACCTGCTTTGCTGGATCAATCACAATGAGGATGCTAAAGAAAGATGAAAACAAAATGAATCTCTTTTGATTCCATGTCTTCCTTCAGCTACTGTCCCATTATTCTGCTCCCTTCTTCTGTAGAACATAATGAGAGACATATCCATACTATTTGTCTCTACTTCTTCATCTCTCATTCTCTATTCATTGTAACCTAGTTAGGCTTTAGTCCCCAACACTGCACTGAACAGGTCTAGAAAACTCACTGTGGTAGCCAGCCTCCAAAACAGTCCCCCATATTTTCCGAGTCCTACTATTTAGTCTCTGTGTCCCCTTTTGCATTGTACCAAAGTTGGTCTGTGTGACTGATAAGACACGGTGGAAATTATGGCATATCACTTCTGAGATTGGGTTATAAAGACTGTGGCTTTCATTTGGGGCATGTGTGTTCTCTCTCTCTTGGATCACTCACTCTGAGAGAAGCCAGCTGTCATATTGTGAGAATGCTCAGACAGCCTATATGGAAACTTCCCACATGGTGAGGAACTGAAGATTCAGGCCAACAGGTAGCAAGGAACTAAACGTGCCAACGGCCCTGTGAGTGAGCAGGACATTAGATCCTCCTCGGAGAACCTTCAGATGACTGCAGCCCCAGCCAATATCAAAACTGCAACCTCATGGGAGACCCTCAGCCAGAAGCACCCAGTTGAACTGCTCTCAGATTCCTGACCCTCAGAAAATGTGTAAAAATAACAAATACTTGTTGTTTTAAGCTACTAGGTTTTAGTACCCCATCCTCCTTCCCACATAGCCCATCTCGGCACTTTGTAGTTGTCTGCACCTCTTTTCCTCTTGAGCTTCTGTTGCTGATCCTGATACTTCATGTTCAATTGGAATAAAACATTAATGGGTCCAGATTCTCACAAAGTTTAATTTGTTTTGTCCTGAACTACACCCCTGTCTTGGGATGACTGTATATGTCCAATAATATATTGTGAATGCCTCTTTGTTGCAAAATGTTTCTTCACTTGTTTTCACTTGGTTATTCATGATTATTCAAGATTCAACTCCAGCATGTTCTCCAGGAAGCCTATTTTGAATTCCTACCCGGGGCTTCTGCTGTGTTTGCATAGTGTAGCATCCTGTGTATTCTGATTACATTCACTTATCAAGTTAAATTGAAATTCTCTTTGTACACCTTTATATTTCTTTCATTTGTTCTTAAGTCTCTCAAAGGCAGAGGTCCTCATGTAACACTGCTGCAGCAACATCCTCTAGTTTACTTCCTACCTCATAGGAGATGTTCACTAAGTGTGTGACTATCTCAGCTGAACAAGATTTATGTAAGCTAGAGTAATAAGTTCCTTTTGCATGCCTATAAATGAATACTGCAGATCTGAGTAGCAGAATTTCAGGTTTTTTAGATCTCAGAGTAGTTACAAGGGCCAATAGGGGTCATGACCTATAGGAGCCAGACAAGGCAAAGGAGGGTTGGTTTAAGGCTGGTGAAGAGTGATATGGAACGTGGAAAAGTGGATCTAAGATTGCCATATGCTATGCCTTAAAAAAAGTCCATAAATATGATTTATAAGGTGAATACCCATTTTTAATGCTTTCTAAAATACTATATAGGCCAACCAAACTGGCAAGACTTTTGGTGAGCTTGTGGGTTTTTTGTAAGTGTGCTTTTTTTAAAACTGCAATTTTGTTTGTATCAAATATATAAAAATTCATTGTAGAAAATCTGAAGCATCCAAAGACAGATATAATAGTAATCCTACCACCCCTAATCTTACCATCTAGACCTATACATGCCCAAACACTATATTATATATACATTATATAATATATATACATATATAATAAATTCCAATTTTAGATAATTCTGTGTTGTTCTTTAAAAACAGATGTAAGGAGTAAGTTTTCTATGTCTTTTAAGTATTTACATATTTATTCAATAAATATTTACTGATCATTTTGAATGTACCAGGAACATAATAACACATCCCATATTTAATTAATCCCTTATTGTTGAACATAAAACTTATGTTCAGTGTTTTGCTCTATAAATGCTGATGTGGTGAACATTCTTTTGCATAAAATTCTGGGAAAGGTTTAATTTTCAACAGCTCCATCACACTATGTTTAGAGATATACAGTTTTTAAAAAGGGAAAAGATAACCTCGAGTGCCTTCTTAGGTTATGAGATGTTGCCATCCCCTCAAAATCACAATTCTGACAGTTGCTTTAGGAAAATACTGCAGGATTATTTTATATAAAATTCACATTGAACCACAACCCCCCATGCATTTTCACTAAAAAGAATGAAGACACGAGGAAAGGCTTCTCCAAGCGAAGACCCCAGGCGCTTTCTGATATAAATGTAGGTCAAAGCATGAAGTTGAGAAATCTGCCATTTGATTTATCACCCACCACACAGTCCTTTGAACCAAAGGATGCCTAAAGACCTCACATCCTTGCTGCAGCTGAGAGGGTTATGGCCAAGAAGGGAAAGAGAAGAAATCTTATTAAGTAAGTACTGTTTTGAAGCATTATGCTAAATCCCTTAAAAACACAGTGCCTGACACATTACAAGTTTCAATAAATATTTCCAAAATAAAGAACTGTGGTCTTATTAGCTCTTTGTTCTTGGAAATCTGATTAACCTTTCACCATCTCAGTTTCCTTTTCTGTAATAATTATTATCTGTAAATTCCTACAAAAGCCCTGTGAAGTTTAGACAAATCTTATTTCACATATGAGAAAAGTGAATGTGAGATTTGCTAAGAGACTTGCCCAAGCTCATTAATTAAATGGTGGCTGAGTTTGCACTTAGATCACAAAGTCAGGTCTAAGAATAGCACACACTAGCAATCTCTTAGCCTTGTTTCAGGAGTCAAGTTCATTCGTCTGCCAGTGGAGATATCCAACTATCAGTGGGGCAAACACCTCAAGATACTACAGGGTTTGCATGCAGTCTCGCTAATGGCTGGGGATGCTGGTGGATATTGAGCTAGTTGTGGTACATCACTGACTTGTTGGTTCTTTCAGGGTCTCTGGTTCAAATCCAACCTCATCTAATGCTTGAATTCCCAGTAAGACAGCTTCGCCATGTGGCTACAATCTCTGCTTCAAACCTGTTGGTGCAAATCCTGAGGTAGCCCCTTCGATCTTTAGCCTGATCTAATCTCAGAATTCCCTGTTGGATTTAATCAAAACAAGACCATGCCAAAAATGGTATACAAAATCACATCCACTCCTTCAAGAATGAATATAGGTGAGGTTTTCTGCTAGGTTTTTAAACTGCATTACTTCATTTAATTCTCTTAATAAACCTATGGGACAAACACTCATAAAAGTTGCAGCTTAACAGTGACTTTCTTAAGGTCACAGAGTTAAGACATAGTCAAATTGATAGTATATGTGAGCTCTATATTGGATTCTGAAGCCAAAGCTCTTAAATACTGGGCCAAAGTTTTACAAACTTTGGATGCCAACCCATTAGTGTGAGGGGCACGGCACTGCCTTGTGCAATTCCAGGGGGCACTGTCCACTTCTATGCATTGGACTGGGGCTCTGAGTGAGTCTCAACTTACATTAAAAAATACAAAATAGAAAATAAATACACAAGTGTATCACACATAGTAATGTAAGTAATGTTCTATAAAATGTGTGTGTGTGTGTGTGTGTGTGTGTGTGTGTGTAGCAACAGCATGTTATGGTTGAGAACACAGACTCTGGAGCCAGATTACTTGAGTTTCAATCCTGGATCTGCCCTTTGCCAACTGTAAGACCTGTGTAACTTACTTTACTTCTCCACACCTCGGTTTTCTTATCTGTAAGTTAGAGTTAATAATAGTGAACACCTCATAAGGTTATTGAGAAAATTCAAGGAATTAATGTATATAAGGCACTTAGCATGATGCCTGGCACATAGTAAGTACTCATTACCATTGAAAAATTTTATCTACAATCGCTACTACTAGTATTATGAGGTGTGTGTGTACTGGATCATGATGTAAGGTACTTTTATTAGGATAGGTCATGGCCAAAATATTTGAAGGCCATTGCACTCAACTATTTGGCCTCCCTTTTGAGTAGATACTACTGAATTCGCAAAACTGGCCCGGGAAGATCCCACATGCCACGGAGCAACTAAGCCTGTGCGCCACAACTACTGAGCCTGTGCTCTAGAGCCCACAAGCCACAACTACTGAGCCCGTGTGCCACAACTACTGAAGCCTGCGTGCCTAGAGCCTGTGCTCTGCAACAAGAGAAGCAACCGCAATAAGTCCACGCACTGCAAAGAAGAGCAGCCCCTGCTAGCCACAACTGTGCAGCAACAAAGATGCAACACAGCCAAAAATAAATAAATTAATTTAAAAAATACAATTACATAAAACATGTATTTTAGTTTTATAAAATGTCATAGTCTCTTTAATGTCTCATTTTCCCACTCAATTTTCTATCTGCCCAGAACATTTTTCATACCCCACCTTCTCCCCATGGCATTATAATCAAATATTACCTTATCTTGGAAGCATTTTTATCTCCCAAGTCCATTTATGTATCCCATCACAGAGTCCCTGTATTTCCCTTGCTCTAAGGTATTAAATTCATTTCGGGTTACACTTGACTCTTTCCCTGTTTGTACTGGTAATGTTTAATTTGTCACTGACAAATTCTCAGTATTTTTCAGCCTCTGGAACATAAGAGTTGCTCAGTAAAAGCACATTGATTCAAAAAACTATTATTTATATTCATGTCTTCAAATAAATTATGATCATATCTTGAGTGATGGGGACTGTAAACCAGGAACAAATTGTTGCGTGTTCAGACATGAAGATGGTAAATTAGGACAGCAAGCCAAACTGAAAGTAACAAGCCACTATTATAGCAACAGTGCAGGCAAGAGGCAAAAGGAAAAAGGCGCTGACTACTCATTATTCCATTTTCCCCCATAGAATAGCACTGCTCCAGGGAGGGTCCAATGACATGCAGCACAGCTGGGTTGGGGAAGGTGTGGGAGGGATATGTCTTACTGATGAAGAGCATCTGACAAGGCCCCCGCCTTTTCATGAATTAGGGCGTTGGGAGAAGAGAGAAGGGGAAGGCCTAGGAGTGGAAAAGTACTGAGTCCAAGTGGAGGAATGTGCCTCAGCCATAGCTTCTTATAAGGAGGCCTCTGAGTGGAGGTGCCTGGGCTAGGAATGCAGCCATGCACATGAGCATAGCTGGCCTGGGTCTGAATCCTTGACCACAACTCCCTCCAGAAAGCTGCAACGCATGGCTGTGCCCCAAGCCTGTGCAGGGTGGGAGTTTCCTCCCATGAGGCATGCTAGGCAAAGCCTTATATTGTCTGTGGTCAGACCTGAGGATCACACATAGGATTTTGGCCTCAAGCTGGACCCTCAACTCCACACCTTGATACTTTAGGGACAGCCCAAGTGAGAAGCCTAGGCTACCTCATCATAGACTCAAACATGTTGAACATTGAGGGTATTGGTCTGTTGGCTCAAAGAAGCTGTCCCTGAGACAGAATTTTTAGCCTAGGCCAGGGGCTGGCAGATAGGACAGCTTTCCATGCTGTCTTGGCATCTTCTGATGACAGTGGTAGCCCATGCATGTAAGCCTGGTCTTAGGACGATGTCTAAATTTCCCTGGGCCATACTCTCATGGATCCAGGAGGCAACTGGCTGCACATCTGCTTGCTCTGGGGCAGACAGAATTAGGTCTCCAGGTTTAGCTGACCCAAGCAGTTTGCTCGGGTCAGTGTAGGGGCTTTTCTGATAAGCATCCACACGGGTTAACAGCTCTGTAAGGGGCAGAGCTGATTTTTATCCAAATGTCTCATCCCCACAGTGGGGCTTGTTTTATATGCCAAGACGTGTTAGTAGCCCAACCAAATGACCAGTCCATTAGCCACAGAGCAGAGTCAGGTAGGACCAAGGGCTTCCACACGCTCCACTAAAATGACCCTAACTGCAGCATTTTTCCATCAGGCCTTAGGAATGAAGGCAAGCAAAAATGCACATAGATAATATATCTACAGCAAAAAGTATTCAGTAGTGGGAGCCATAACAATGGAGACTGTAGGGCCTTGAAGGAACCCACTACCCATAGCTGGCCCTGGGGAAGTGTCCCAGTGGTGGTGGCCTCAGTTCTAACACTGGAGAGCATGACCTTTTCCCCCTTCATCCTGGTGCCAGAGGATGCAGGGATTATAGTCACCTATGCACCAGTGTGCCCAAGGCCCAAGAAGGTCAGTTCTCTCCCACCCCTCCATTGAACTCTGACCTTGGCATAGTGCCTCTGGTCCCACCAGGAGACAGAGAGTCCTCAACCTAACTCCTAGTCCTGTTTATTCCTGAAGGCTGAGAGGCCTAAGTAAAGGTTGGCAGAGCTGTCTGACTCACCTCCAGGCTCACTGGGCGAGGCAGACGGAATAGTATTTGCGTCAGTCACAGAGGCCCTTCATGTAAAGACCCCAGAGCAGCTGCCCACTGGGCGCCAATGGCCTGGTTTCTGGCCATACATTACCTGGCGGAGGCAGGAGTGGAGAATTGGGTGGGCCAGCAGGCTCGGGGCAGGCAGCCAGGCAGCTGTTCCCTAGCTGGGACTCCTGGAGGTGGTACAGGGTGGGACAGTTTGGGTGGAGCCCCAGCTTCCACGGAGGGGGGGGGCAGGGGTTGTTGACACTCAAAAGCCTATGGTTGGAGGGCACATATTCCCTACCTACAACTGGTGCTGCACAGCTTTGGGTTGGGAAAACCCGGTTACCGCTGTTACGCTGCCCTCTCTCTGCTGATAGTCTTTGAGGTGATTACAAGGAGCTTCCTCTCCGTGGCATATTGGAGCCTGAGTGAGGCCAGCATGGGCCTGTCCCCCTGCTAGACCAAGTGGCGACTGTGCTGCCCTGGTCACCACTGCCACTGCTGCTGAAGCTGTGCCATCTCGGTGGTGGCGGCCACTCTCAAGGCCCCCTGAAGGAGGGATTCTGCAGCAACACCGCCCACAAGACGCCGCACTCCCTCACTAAACATAACAGGATTACCTCCTTTATCATGGAGGCATGAGATGATTTAGACTAATCAGATCTCTAAGGTCTCTTAGGGCCTCTGAGTGAAGCAATCCTAGAGCACCGCATTCTCCTTCACCAACGGCATGAGCCTCGACAACTTCCTGTGCTACCGGGAATCACCAGCGCCAGGGACCTGCTAAAAGTTAACAATAGCTATTGCACACCACTCAGCTGGGCCTCCAATGGTCTCTGGTCTCCTTATCAGAGGATCATAAGCAGTGTGTTAGGGAACTGCTGCCTAGTTTTCTTGGAGCCTCTTTGTTGGATTTCTTATTTGATCCACTGGGTGAGCTCAGCCAGCGTGTCTGGGGCTAAAGAGAAGGACCAGTGGTCCCCCTGTGAACTGCAGAGTGTTTGTAAACAGTCTGCTAGCACTGAGGAAGTGCTCTGAGGAAGGGTCTGGGTTTTTGCTCTTCCAGACGGCATGGTGCTCAACTGACCACCCTGCTTACTGTGCCGGTATGTCAAGGTATGAAGGTGGTGACTTAGGGCAATAAGCCAAGCCAGCTGAAAGTAATAATCAAGCCTTTGTTCCCTCAGTGTGACAACGCAGGTAAGAGACAAAGAAAAAGGCACTGGCTCCTCAGTATTCCATTTTTCCCCAGAGAAAGGCACTAAGTGAGGGTCAGATGATGTGCAGTGCGGATGGGAGATTATCTCACTGCCAAGGAGCACCAAATCAAAGGCCTCTGCCCTTTTAGGAACGCAGGGGAGCAGGAGGACACAATAAAGGGCTAGAAGTGGAAAAGTACTGAGTCAGAGGGGAGAAAAGTACCTCAATCAAGGCCCCTGATAAGGAGGTGTTGGTGGAGATACCTCCACCAAGACACCCAATAAAGAGTGCCATTAATGGAGGGTCTGAGTTAGGAATGCAGACATTCTATTCCTGTGAGCACAGCTGGTCTGGGGGGTTGGGGGGCTGAGTCCTTGACTGCAGCTCCTCCCAGAAAACTGCAGTGCACTGGCTCTGCACCAAATCTGGTGTGGGGAAGGCAGCTTCCCCCGTGAGGCCCACCAGACAAAGCCTTGTAATTGTCTGTGGTCAGGCCTGAAGAATCACTTGTAGGATCTCCCTGTGGAGCTGGACTCCTCACAAACAATGAAGAGACGAGGGTAGAAGTGGGAGGGAGAATGAATTGTTGCAAACAAATACAAAGCCAGAGACAGATGAGGCCCTGCCCCTGCTCCATAGCACATTTCGTCCCGCCCCCCCACCCCGTTCAACACCAGTTTCAATGTATCACTCCCATAAATCTATTTTTTTCTCTTATTCCTGCTTCCTTGTAAGTTGGACAAGGAGTGATAGATACCCAAGTAGGGCTGATACCCAAGAATGAGAACCAGGAATCCCCAAGGGGTTCAAGACCAGATCCAAAGTCAAATGAGACAAACACTTGTACTGGGAAGCCCAGATGAGGATATTGAAGTTGTATATACCTCTCAGGGCATTCCTATCACTGGCTCCTAAGGAGTATAGTTCCTGACTTCTAACTCACTTCAATCTTCTGTCAGAAAAATTAAAATATGCATTTGAAGAATGTTGTGCCCAGCAGCACCGAGAGGTTGGCCATCTCTTTTTCGTCTCACAGCAGTGCCTGGAGCCTATACCAGACATTCTAGCAAAGAACACATGCCAGTTATTAGAAATTCAACAAAGAAGGGAGGATGGCCCAGCAAGAGAGGAAGAGTGGAAGAGATATCTTACGATTTACTGAGATATGAGCCCTGGCACCCTGGTTTTTAATTTTTAAAAGTACTGTGTAATGAGCAATATAGATGTAAGCTGTTTTCCTTTCTTGGATTTCTCTTAACTCATTTGCCACTGGTCTCAGCACCCCAGGAGGATAGAAATAACTTTGTTTCTGCTGCCTCAGGCTTTCTTCCTATAAATAGTTGGAGAAAAATGGGAAAATAGTATTTTATTTTCTTTATGAAGCTATCACAGGATTTGTAGCCTTATAACCAAAGAACTAAGTGACAAGAAGTCAGGGAATACAAAGCATCTGCAACCAAATGAAGGTTCTCAGGGGGGATTTGAAAACGAGAGCAACTGAGAAGATAAGAGTTCACAGAAAGAATATCAGCTCCTGCTTTGGTACTGCTCTAATCATCTCTCTCATCAATTATTTACAGAAGGAAGATCCACATTAAAATTAATCATGAAATTCTGAATTGCTCCTTTACATTAATAATGAAACAACTGCACCAAATGCAAACAGACACCAATAATAGAATTTGAAATAATGCTTAACGCACAAGGGGAAAGGGCCTATTTAAGTAAAACACTCAGTGGCTAATTATTGTACTGTCAGGAGGGCTATGGTCCATGACCCAGATCAGCAGCCTTTACCTGTCAAAAAATGTTGTTCTGTTTCATCTGCAGTTGCCATATTTAGAGCTACATTCAGACCTCCCCCAGCTCTTGAGTACCAGGGAGTTTGCGGGTAATTTGAATCATAGTAAATGGCCTAATAGAATTTTAGGATGATACATGGACATGACATCTCAGCCTGGCAACCTGGAAAATACAACTCTCAGATGGAATGCTTCTCCTTTCCACCTCTTCTTATTATCCAGTATGAGCTTTCCGTACCATTCTATGTCACCCATATGAATTTACCCTTGGTCATCTCTGTTCACAAGGACCTTCTTTTTTTGAAATTTCTACAGTATATTTCCCTGTCACATTCCAGTATTTGGTAGTATGGTATCCTGGAGTCCTAACTGCTACTGACACTAGATTTTCCTATTTCATCCTAGGATGTATTAGATGTGATCTCTACTCTCAAGATTTTTTCCCCCAGTTGAGGCAGGTTTCCAATCATCTTTTTTGACTATGCATTAAAGAATTTCTGTGGTCCTGGAAAAGGGCTCGAACTATTGGGTCCATGGTAACACTGAACCTCTATCTGAGAAGAATTTAGGAACACGAGAGATTAGGAAAAAATGAAAGAAGAAAAAAGAGGCAGGGTGGCATGCCAGGAAGTGAATGGAATTTCCACAAGAAGACCAGAGTTTGAGTCTGGCTTTAATCACTTGCTACTTAGGCAATTTGGGGCTATTCATTTAATCATACTGAGTCTTGGTTCTTCCTATATAAAATGAGGAGTAAAACACTGTTGCTCAACCTCACAGATTGTCTGTATTGCTGAACATTAAATGTTTTGTATGTTGTATAAAGCCACTCACAGCTACCTAAGAGCCTCTTTGACACAGTGGGTAAGGACATAGACTCTGGGTCACACCATGTGGGTTTATATCCTGGTTCTGCAACATCCTAGTATGACATTAACCTCTCTGTGGCTTAGTTTCCTAATTTGCAAAATAGGGATAATTATAGCATCTCACAAGAACATTGTGGAAATTAAATGAGTATCCTATGTATAGTATATGGGAAAGTGTCAGTAAGCAAGCACCAAATATATGTTGATTGTTACTGCTTTAGAAAATAAATAGGAACATGCTTGTATAGCTTTTAAGGTGGTACCTAGCACAGAGTGAGGTCTCAGCAGATGTTATCACCACTGCTGCTATTACTGTTCTAACAATGTTAAGAGACAGGCTAAGTGTACAGGATGACAGCCTCAGGTTTGAGTTTCTGGTGAGCAGAACCTTAAGCATGTTTCTGTTTTTCTCAATTAATGCTTTATTTAAGTAACTGAAAACGTTCTATGGTGGAACCTGTTATAATATTCTCTCTACTGCACTACAAATCATGCACATTTTATTATGCTGTGGTCAGAAGACTTATAACGTCCTCAGAAGCCATTCCTGGCTTGTTGAGGAACTGAGGAAGAAAATTTGATGTTTTATCCAAATCCAGAGGTACAGAAAGTTAAATACCAGCAACCAAAAGTTTAGTGATCGAATCCCATAAGGGGAAGAAAAAGTGGTCGTGATGAAATAACTCGGAAATGCTTCTGCAAAGATGAATGGTTCTTCTACAAGTCATGACCCTTGTGGAAAATACTGATGGTCACTAGGCTAATCCATGGTCCATTGCAAACAGGTTTCCTATGTTGTTTGTGGCCAAAGCTCCCCTGTTTTCATGTTTCTGTATAGCAGGTGGGAACCTCAGGGTGTCAACCAGGGTAGGCAGCAATGTGACAAACGATCCACACCTGATGTTATACAGAGAAAGGTCAAAGGTGCCATAAACCCTTCTTTTGGAGCTCCCATGAACCCACACCCTTCCTCATCCCCCTGTTCATAGTGGTTGTAGTAAAAGAACAGAACTCTGCCAATAAACAGACAGAATCCTAGTCCTTTCCCAGAAATTTTACAACTACTCCTTGAATGATGCCCATAAACAGCAACTATCTGTCAGAAGCATGTGAATCAGGTCTAAATATTCATCCTTGTTCTCCCAGGCAATGCTGCCTCGCGGCACTTTGCTTCAGTGGAGACTGCAAGACTCATGACCAGCAGTGGCTAAGCCTGGCCCGTGCTTCTGTTATCTGCCTCTCGTTCTCCTGCAGAGCTGCTGTTGGGCAGGCTGGAAGAAGGGGCGTGAAAGTTAAGGACCTGGGTGTGCAGTGGAGGTTGCCGGCTGCTCCTCTCACACGTCTAGACTGTGACTCTTTAGGCTAATTTAAAGCACATTTTCCCAAAGTGCGTGCTCCAGAATGATATTTGATGTTGTGTGACAAAGAATGCTTTGCACAGTCCAGTGGTCCTGTATGTTTGGAAAATTCTGGGTTGTATGAAGTTAAATAGGTCTTTTAATGGAAGACTTCCTCGGAACCTGTAACGAATTGAGACATGTTATATTTTAGTGTTCTAAGAAAATTAGCTGGTCTCTTGGCCAGTACATATATCAGGTTTACTTGGAATGACTTCTGGAGTGTTGTGCTGAGAAACTTGGAAACAGTCCATTAGAGGGAGGGAGAACTAGAGAATGTCTCTTCCAGGGTTCCTCCCATCTCCTGGCTCCCACGGGTCAAAATCCTCCTTTCAGGGAGTTATCTGCTCTGCATTTCAGGGTTGCAACATCCAGCTAGACGGTGAGTGGCAGCCAGAGCCACACACTGCGGGACAGCAGGACCAAGTGGAGACTCCTGTTTGCAGCCGCTGGGCCTTGGGTGACTGACCGAATGGCTAGCGTGCAGCCCCACTACTGAGGCACAAAGGCAGCCAAGAAACAGCCGAGGCCTGGGAGGGAGAGGCATGAAATCAGGTGAGAGAATCTGAGAAAGTTGTGTCTGACTTGACTCTCTTTTCATTTGTGACACATGCTAGAAGACTGGTGTAGAGCAAAACCAGTGACCAGAAGACTGCAAGGGGACCCCAAGAAAGTAGAAAAGATGCTGGACACATGCTTCTGTTCTCAAAGAGTCTTAGGTGGGAAGGTAGTGAAGGTACAAGAAACCACTAGAGAAGTGTCTAAGAAAACAAACGCATACTAGCAAGGAAGATTCGAGTGCTGGATTGTGTGTCTAAGTGCAAAGCGAAGGGTGGCTCTGTAGGATTTCGGAGAAAGAAAATATATAGGATGGCTTTAAGTAAAAGACCTTCAATGAAATGTGGAAGTCAGATTGGCTAGGAGGTGGGGTAATAAAAAGAAGAGGGTATTTGATGGAATCCAAAACTAATAGTGAATTTTGTTTAGGACTTTCATTAAGACAACTACCCAGCTTAAGTTTGCTTTTTCTGACTCAGAAACAAGTATTTCTCCTTTGCACCCTCATATGTCTTGTATATACCACTGTAATTTTTTTAACATGAATTAGTTAACATATCCAAAACTGAATTTCTGTGAGTCTCCACTTTTCTTATACCTGTTTTTCCTGCAGTTTCCCCCATTTAAGATAGTGATGACCCTCTGTTTAAAGCTGCTTAGACCAAAACATCCTGTTTCTCCTTTGCCTACTCTCTCATACTCCATATCCATTCTATCTGGCAGTCCTCCTGGCTTGACCTGTGAAAAGTATCCAGAATCTGACAACACCTCCTAATCTCAACATAGTGACTCTCTTTAAGCCACCAGCATTATTGCACCAGCCTCGTAACTGGTCTTTTTGCTTTTATTTTGGTTTATTTGCAGTCTGTTGGCCACCCAGAGACCAGAATGAGCCTGTTAAAATCTGTCACTTTTCTGCTGGAAACTCTTCAATGGTTCCCTGTTTTACTCAGAGTAAGAGCCAAACTCCCAACAATGATCTTTAGCTGTACATGATCTGGCTCCTGTTTACTTCTTGGTGTCTTCTATTTTTCCTCCCCTCCACCCCTGTTCATTCTGCTCCAGCCACACTGGACTCCTGCTAATCCTGACACTTCAGGCACATTTCTCCTCAATGTCTTCAAGTAGGCCAATCCCTCTACCTGCGATGCTTTTCCCCAGATATTTACATGCCATGCCTCTCCTCCTTTAATTAATTAATTAAGTTATTTATTTTTGGCTGTGTTGGGTCTTCATTTCTGTGCGAGGGCTTTCTCTAGTTGCGGCGAGCGGGGGCCTCTCTTCATCGCGGTGCGCGGGCCTCTCACTGTCGCGGCCTCTCTTGTTGCAGAGCACAAGCTCCAGACGCGCAGGCTCAGTAGTTGTGGCTCACGGGCCTAGTTGCTCCGCGGCATGTGGGATCTTCCCAGACCAGGGCTCGAACCCGTGTCCCCTGAATTAGCAGGCAGATTACCAACCACTGCGCCACCAGGGAAGCCCTCTCCTCCTTTAAATGTTGACTTATGTCAATACGTCAAAGAACTTTCCTTGACTATTTAAAATTGCAACATTTTAACTAGAACATCCCTGTTCTTCTTCGCTGCTTTCTCTCTCTCGCAAGCATTTATCACCTTCAGTATAAGATATGACTTTCTTCTGCCTCCTTGCCAGAACGTAAACTCCACGAAGGCAGGGTTTTTGGGCTGCTTGCCCACTGCTGTTTTCAATGTTCAGAAAAGTAGCTGATCCATCGCAGGCACTCTATCAATACTTAATGAACAATGAATTACATAAAATTTGGTTACTTTCACATGTCTGTCTACTACCATGTGAGCTTCTAAAAATATGGAATATTCTATTTTCATCATTAGCCCTGAGCACACGACTTGGCTCTTCATAAGCCCTTAATAATATTTTGGGCAGGAATGCAGGAGAGAACACTGAGTTAACTTTAAGCAGTTGTTATATAGAAACATGTCCTTTGGGGAAGATTGGTCCCAAAGGAGGTAGGTGAGGGAAGAGGGAGGAAACAGACATTTGCTGAAGACTTGCTATCTAACTTGTATATATTTTCAAAATAACCACTTGAGATAGAAAGTGGTTTATGTCCAGTTAACTGATGAGATGCCTCTGTATCAGAGGGTTAAAGTAACTTGTCTATAGTCACACAGCTAAAGAGGCAAAGCCCTTAAACTTTCTAGTCTGTCACATGATGCCAGTGTGAACTGATGCTTACCAAGCCAAATGCTGGATTTGAACAAAATATCCCCACGGATAAAATAACCTTCATTTTGCCTTAATGTTTGGACTGATCATTTCTTCCCCTTTGTTTGTGGATATTTTTCTCTCTAGTGAAGGAAGTCAATTGTGTCTTAAGCCAAATTTTAAATTTCACTAGATAAATGTTCAATTCTCTTAAACCACTCACTTACTGCCCAGTCTTTCCTGCTTTTCCTGGAGATTTAACCTCCACCACCATCAAGGAACCTTCCTCAATTATTTGCATATTTAGTTATTTATGATTAAATGAAACCATCATCTTTATTTAACTTGCAGAGGCTTGTGGGATCTGGTACCAAGCCAGATGTGTGCAATTAAGCTGGATACCACAAGGAACACCCCAGTCAGCAGCATGCGGGCTGCAGCCTTGCTCATTAATGTTTCTCTTTGCTTTCTTCAAGTTTATGTCTGGTAGTTACTTTGTGGGAGATCTGACCTGGCAAAATGAAGGTCTTTATTTTCTTTTTTTAATCCCAACTGATCTTTGAAGTTTTCTATATCAGTTCACCTAGTCAGAAATGGAAAAGTCACTGGGTCTGAATTAGAGATTGCTTTACTTGGGTTCTGTTTCCTAGTGAGATATAAAAATTAAACTCTTTCTCCAGCACACCCTCCCCAGCTCCAACAATCACAGCTAAGGAAGGAAGCCTTGAGCAATCAAGTCTATGTGCCTGAAAATTATATCATATCACCCCTTAATGCAATGCCGGTAGAGATGCATTTAGGCAGAGGGACTCTTGATCATGATCAAGGCAGTTATGCAGAAGAGAGACATGAAAAAAGGGAAAGGTGCTTTTAATTACACAGGAAACAGCTAACATCTAACCAGAGCATCTCCCTGGAAAAAAAAATAATTGGAATTAAACAGACCAGCTGCACTATCACTGATTGGAGAAAAGGAGTAAAATTCAATTTAATTTTACAAGATGACCATGGAAGCAGTAGCATTGTGAAGAAGCACCTCATTAATAACATGAGTAAAGACAACCCAACTTTACAATTTTCTTTTTTCATGGACTTAGTGGAGAAAAAAAATGTGCTTGACTGGTGACTTACTTTCTCCATGACCTTGTCATTTTTCTACAAGGGGCTGTAGTGCTTAGTCAAAGCACTAGTCAGTGGATCATCTCAGGGAGTGGATTATCTCAGAGAGGTTGGATGATAAACCACAGAGAAGACAGCAGAAGAATTGAAACTGCCCCCAAACAGTTGAGAGGGGTACTAATAGCAAGCACTGAGTCTAAAAGTCAGATTAGGGTTGTAAAAGGAGAATTATGAAACAAATAAGCAAAAAACTCAGACGCACATATAGGGATAGATTAAAAATAGTAAAAGCAACACAAGCAAAAAGCAAATTTTTCATGCCAGTCATTATGTTAAATGTTTACATATACAGTCATCTCTCCATGTCTGTGGATGTGGAACCCGGGGATACCGAGGGCCAACTGCTCTGCATCATTTTATATAAAGGACTTAATATCCATGGATTTTGGTGTCTGTGGGGGTCTCGGAACCTGTCCCCCAAGGATACCAAGGGACGACTGTATTAGCGTATGTTAATCCTCTGAGGGAATTTATGAGCCACACATGTATTAGGATTGATCAAATCACAGCTGAGTAATTGGGAATTAGAGATGCTACATAACTTGCCTAAAGGTCATGCAGCTCTTAAGTATCCAAAGAGGGATTCCTATCTAGATTTATTTCGTACAAAAACACATGTTCTCCTTCAGTGTTTTAAACTATCTGTCAAGTTGGGAGAGTCCTGAGTTATTTCTGTGAACACTGTTTGTGTGATCTGATATGTCTTACTTCGTGAACGAGTTACCAAAACTGGGTGGGTTAGTTTGGCTTAAAGGTACATGGTTAGAGTGCACAATATAAAGATGTTAATAAACGGGGCATTCCAAGTCAGAAATTGTTAATATTTATCCCAGATCTATGACAAATATGTGTGAATTTGAGGAAAGTCATTTCTTCCTTCTAGGCCTGTTTCTCCATGTTTACTACAATGGGAGTGAATCTGCTTGTCTCTAGGGACACTTTATGAATAAATATTCTATGATTCTGCTATGTGCATATCCATGACATGTGTCTCTCAGATCATTAGGGATTAAAATAAGTGATCCAAGTAGTATGGCTTATGTCAAAATATACACTAACACTTATTAAGTTATATATAGGATGCTGTTTTAAAAACTTTATTTAATCCTTTCAACAAAATTATGAGTTGAGTTCTATTATTCCTCCCTTGTTACAGGTGAGGAATCTGAATGCTCAAAGACTGAATAAATTTCCCAGTGTCATACAGTAACAGTTGTAAACTCCAGGATTCAAATCTAGATGTTTTAGTTTGAGAGTTTGGGCTCTTAATTTTTGCCCTTCTCTGCCTCTGTCATCCCAAGATGACTGTAGCCCATATCACTCTGCTGAGTAATTACACATTCTAATGAGACCTGAAACATAGGCAATGGGGCTGGGGTGCTATTTGATCTCCTTGGAAAAAGCCACTCCCGAAACATTTTGAAAACTGATTTAAATAGTGATTTGAATTCCATTTGTCTAATCTGAATCAGCTTGAACCATATGCCAAAGATATTAACACGGTGATTTCCTACCTAGAATTTTCTTCAGTGGCAAAATGTTTAATTGTAATGCTAATCTTACAAATATGGATGCAAACCCTCAACAAAATACTAGGAAATTGAACCCAGCAATATATAAAAAGGATCATACACCATGACATATGGAATCTATCTTCGTAATGCAAGGTAGGTGAACATTTTAAATAAGTTAATGTAATACACCACATCAATAGAATAAAGGACAAAAACCACATAATCATCTCAGTAGACACAGAAATTCAGCACCCATTCATGATAAAAACATTCAACAAATTGGGAACAGAAAGGGATTTCCTCAACCTGACAAAAAGTCATCTAAAATAAAACCAGAGCTAATAGCATGCTTAACAGTGAAAGATTGAATGCTTTCTCTCTAACATCAAGAAAAGGACAAGAATGCCTGTCTGCACTTGCCATTTCTATTCAACCTTTGTACTGGAGGTTCTAGTCAGGGCAATTAGGCAAGAAAATGGAATATAAGGCATTCATGTTGTAAAGGAATTAGTAAAACTATCTGCTATGGTCTGGATGTTCGTGCCCCCCCACCCCCAAAATTCATATGTTGAAATCCTAATGCCCAATGTGATAGTATGAGGAGGTGGGACCTCTGGAGAGTTAGTAGGTCATGATCTCTATCTAGAGATTCAAAACAATTCATATCAAAACGCCTGATGACTTTTTTACAAGAATTTGCAAGCTGATCCTAAAATTCTTATGGAAGTTCAAGGGGCCTAGAATAGCCAAACCAATCTTGAAAAAGAAAAACAAAGTTGCAGGACTCACACATCTAAGAATAGAGAATTGAGAACAGAAGTAAACCCGCATATTTATAATTCAATTGATTTTCAATAAAGGTACTAACACAATTCAGTGGGAAAGAGCATTCTTTTTAACAAATGATATTGGCACAACAGGATGTCAATATGCAAAACTATAATTAGGAAGAAGCATAGGTTTAAATCTTGGTGACTATGGATTAGACAACGGTTTCTTAGACATGACCAAAAGCAAAAGCAACAAAAGATTTAGATCAACTGGACATCATTCAAAATAAAGAACTTTATCCTTCCAGGAACACCATAAGTAAAGGGAAAAGACAACCCACAGAATGGATGAAATTTACTTCAAATCATATATCCCATAAGGGACTTGTATCTAGAATATATAAGGAACTATTATAACTCAATAATAAAAAGACAAATAACCCAATTTAAAAATGAGCAAAGGATTTGAATAGACATTTCCTCAAAGAAAATGTAGAAATGGCTAACATGCACATAAAAATACACTCAACACCACTAGTCATCTAAGAAATGCAAATCCAAACCACAATGAGATGCCACTTCATACTCACTAGGATAACTATAACCATAAAGATAGATGATAACAAGCGCTTGTGAGAATATGGAGAAATTGGAAACCTCATACATTGCTGATGGGATATAAGATGGAGTAGCTGCTTTGGAAAACATTTTGGCAGTTCCTCAAGTGGTTGAGCACAGAGTTACCCTATAACCCAGCAATTCCACTCTTAGAAATATACACAAGATAAATGAAAGTACATGGTCACACAAAAATATGGGCATAAATGTTTATAGAAGCATTATTTATAATAGCTCCAAACTGGAAATAATCCAAATGTCTGTCAACTGATTAATGGGTAAATAAAATGTGGTATTTCTATATATGGAATATAATTTTGTAAGAAAAAAGAAAGTATTGCTACATGGTATAACATGGATAAACCTGGAAAGCATTATGCTAAGTGAAAGAAGTCACAAAGGACTACATAGTTAATGATCCTATTTCTATGAAGTGTCCAAAAATAGGCAAATCTTTAGAGGCAGAAAGTAGATAAGCAGTTGCCTAAAACTACAGAGGTGAAGAAATTGGTAGGTGATCACTAAGAGCTACAGGGTTTCTGAAGTAATGAAAATATTGTAAAATTGGTTGTGATGCATATACAATTCTATGAATATACTAAAACACATTGAGTTGTACCCTTTAAACAGGTGGATTGTATGGTATGTTAATTATATCTCAGTAAAGCTACTGAAAAATAGTAAGTCAAAACAATTTGAAACAAATAGTAATATGCTACAGATCTCATCATTGTTGGTTGGTTTTACCCTTTGAGATCAATCGTTTCTTGGAAATACCACTCCTTCATTCCTCAATTCTTTTTCTGACACATAGCCTGTAACTAGATCTCCATCTCCATTTTTTAAATGTAATTCCTGTCTTTGCTCAAAGAACTCAGAAAGTAAAGAGGATATTACATGTGGGAGGAGTTAACAAATGTTTCATGGAAAAAGTCACCCTTTTTAGAAATAAAATCACTAGATTAGGTAGAATTTCAAAAAGTATTTCATTTGTCCCATTTATTCTCTACTGATTCATTGTCAAAAGATATCAGTTTATACCCCTGTCACCAACTGACAAGTTAGTGGTTTATACTCACCTCCCAAAGTGTCTCACTTTCTTTTTGACTATTCTGCAGAATGGTTCATCCTTATATTTAGCAGAAATCTCTTTCTCAATAAGTTGAAATGTAAATCCTTCTGCTTTTATCACTTGGGGCCAAAAGATCAGTCAAGTTTCTATTTCATCATGACTACCCTTCATTGATTTGCAAGTATCTATCATGCCCAGAAGCAAAGAAGTGAAGGCAAGGAGGTGAAGTAAGGAGGAATATGAACTAGAATTTGATCCAGATAGATGGGCCTTGGACAAATTACTTAACATCTCTGAGTTTCACTTTCACATCTGTAAAATGAGAACAATAAAATCTACCTTGTAGAATTCTTAATGAAATTTGTTGGATAGCGTTTATTTCTAAGTGCCTGGCAGAAGGTAGGTATTCTAGAACATTAGTTCTTATCTCTTCACCATTGCCTGCTTCTACCTTTTTCCCAGTAAACTTTTCCAGCTATTTTGATCATCTGTAGTGTAAAATGAGTATAAAACATGTGTAAACTATACTTGACCTGTAAGCATAGGTTAAAATGGAGAGGGAGCAGAAGGGACTCCTCTGACTTCATAGGGATTTAGAGAGCCTACTTACAAAATTCACTATATTTTGTCTGCTTTCTAGGCTGAACATGTACCTTCCTTCCACTTGCCGTTCATTAAGAAATTCTTGTTTTGTAAACAAACCCTAACCTGCTCATTTGGCCAAGAAACAGGGATTTTTTCCTCTCTGAATTCCTTTCAACCCTACAGAGAGTTTGTGTTTTGAACATACGTAGTTCAGAGTTTTTGCTTTCCTGGTGGTTCTTGCCTTTATTCATTGATAGGCAAGAATTTATTTTAGAAACAAAATTGGATGTTCCATCATGATAGTATGGTATTTTTAGGACTAGGAAGAAACTAACCTTTCTTAAGTATGTTCAGTAAATGTCATCATTGTACTCAGTACTTTCCTTGTGATGATCTTAAGCATTTACTGCTATATATCTGCATTTTACATTTGAGAAAACTGAGTCACAGAAGTAGAGAGACTTGCTAAAAGTTTCATAAACAATGCCATTCTGTCCCCAAAGCTTCCCTCTCCATTACACACTGCAGTAGCAGACTTGGGTAGCAGTTATCCTGATTTTACATAAGAATTAGTGTTGGCACCAGCAAAACTCCTGAATTTTATTGTTGTGGTTTGACTCCTTTTCCAGGAAAATAAAAATGAAATACATAAAAGAACACTTGGTTAGTGAATGAGGAAATCAAAATTCTCATTCTAGCTATGCCAATAAATGACTGTGGGATCCTCGGAAAGCGACTACTTTGGAAAATAATATTTATATTTATATGGAGATCATTAATTATATAGAATCTTAAATGACTTTTAAAAAATTCTTGAATCTTCCACATCCTTTCTGCCTCCTTCTCTACCTATTCTTTAGGGATATATGACATTGAAAAGTCATATATCTACATAATGGCTATACCTTTTTGGTTTGTTTGTTTTCTCTTCAGGATTAATTTATCTAAGACTGATTCCAAGCAGGCTTCCTGACAGAACAGGACTTAGCCTCCTGCAGAGCTCCTTGGAAACGTGCCACTGTTCTAAATTGTGATCCTGAATCCCTGGGTGTCCCAAAGCTCTCTCAGGGGGAGAGCCATCAATATTGTTTCATAATATTCCAGATGTCACTTGTCTTTTTGACTCTCATCCTTTCCTAAGTACCTGGTAGGGTTAGACTGTCTGACAAGGGACATCACAACAGATTGAACGCAGAAGCTGACAGGAGAATCCAGGTGTATTTCAATGTCAGATAGTCAAGGCACTTGCAAAAATGTAAAACATTGCCACTAATTTGTCTTTTTGCTAATTTTTGCTTTGTTTTGGAAAATATGATATTAATTAAATATTATTGTTTATGTTAACATAGAATGGATTTATTATTTTTTAATGAATTAATAAATATTTTTGAAAATTTATCAGTTTTAAATATTTTTAGTATAGTAAATATAAACATATAGAACCCACACAAACATATGTTTTTTTAGACATTTGAAAAATTTTTAAGAGTTTAAAAAGCTCTAGAGACCAAAAACTTTGAGAACCACAGGCTTAAGGCAATCAATCCTGATAGGTTGCTGAGATGGGCTTGGGTCACAGCCTTGCTCATGTCAGAGAAGGGGCAGACATTTCTTCAAGACTTGCTACATCCATGTGTGCTGTCCCTCACAGCAATGGACAATGGAAAACCCCTTTATCCACTACTGCTCCTATCTCAGTAAACTACCACCAGTACACCTATTCCAGGCAGAGTGTATTCACTTCTTGGTCACTCACATATACTCATTCAGCATCGATTTAAATTTCCCGTTAAACAAACATGAGTCCAAATATAAAACCCAATTAGAGTTTCTGAGAAATGAGTGAGCTGAAAAATATGAAGAAAATATGTCTCACCTATTTAGATTCTTGAATTTTAGGTTTTTCTAGTTTTATACGTGGAGCCTAGGAGGAGAATCATTAACCATATGAAAGTGTAAAATTGCAAACCTCTTTGATACTGTTCTCATTACTCCAAGTCCCAGGGATGGTTATTATGTTATGTTGGTAGGAGGAACAATGGGAAGATTGCTTGGAAAATATGACATTTTGTTGCAGTGACAGACTCTAATTTGTTTATTCTTGCTGGTATCAGTGCCCTTACAGAATCCACAAATACACTAGCTCTGGTTTGGCCACGTGACTTGCTTAGGGCAATGGAACAATAGCAAATATGATGCAAGCAGAGACTTGAAGTTTTCACATTTAAGCTTGTCCTCTCTTGCTGCTCTTGGAGCCCCAAGTCATCATGTCAACAAGCATGGGTTGGCCCGCTAGATGATAAGAGACATGTGACATGTGACCCAGTTATACGCATCACTCCAGCTGAGGGCAAGTCAGCTATCAGATGTATGAGGGAGGACATTTGGGATCAGCTAACCCTCAGCCATCCCACCTGTAACCACAGGTGCATGAGTAAGGCCAGATGAAAGATTCAGGTACACCAGAACTGCCTAGTGAAATTGGTAGTCAAATAAGTGGTTGAGGTTTTAAGCTTCTGAATTTTGGGTTGGCTGATTTTACAACTGTAGAGATCTGATATCAAAATTTACTGTAATTTTAATGCTTGTAAACATACTTATAGAAACTTCTTTGATACAGGTTTAGTCTGTCATATTTCCTGACTTCTACGAGGAAGTAAAGAAGCCATTAAGATCTAAAATTCCTTTCTTAATTTGTGTTACCCCAGAGCCTTAGAATCTTTTGCTGTAAATGTGCTGGCAGTGAAGGTTGTGGGAAGGCTGGGGGTAGGGTGGGAAATGAGTTTGGAGTAGGTGCACTTGTTTGGTTAACTGTAACTGAGGTAGGCGGTACATAGGCCCCTGGGCTGGACAGCTGGTGTCTGTCAAACAGAGTAAAGCTGAAGCTTTGTTTTCCCTGACACTCCAAGGACAAAGTTAACGGCAGGAGCTGAGCTCTGCTGGAGTAAAGAGATAAGACGATCACTCCTGAGGTCAAGGAAACCTCCCTGTCTGCACCTGCGCAGGAAGGCTCCCTGGGGGTCAAAAAAGGAGGGGGTGCCATCCCATAATAAGTGTGGACATACACCCACAGGCCTCAGCAGTGGAATCCATCTAGCAAAAAGTTGCGCACGCATGTTGGGGAGGGTCCTAGGGCAGGTCAGGTGTGGAAAAAGAGGGAGGTAGTTGGGCAAAGGTAAACAAAGACCTGAAAGAACTGCCCTATAGAAATGATTTAACTGCCTCTTTACTGTACTCCTCCTCATTATGCAGGAAGCCCACACCCTTTCTCTCTGGGTGTGAATTTCTGTCTTGCTTCAGTCTTTTTTTTTTAAATTTATTTATTTAATTTATTTATTTTTGGCTGTGTTGGGTCTTCGTTGCTACATGCGGGCTGTTCTCCAGTTGCGGTGAGCGTGGGGCTACTCTTCCTTGTGGTGCACGGGCTTCTCATTGTGGTGGCTTCTCTTGTTGCGGAGCATGGGCTCTAGGCACACAGGTTTCAGTAGTTGTGGTGCACGGGCTTCAGTAGTTGTGGCGTGCGGGCTCAGCAGTTGTGGCGCACGGGCTTAGTTGCTCCGTGGTATGTGGGATCTTCCCGGACCAGGGCTCGAACCTGTGTCCCCTGCACTGGCAGGCGGATTCTTAACCACTGCGCCACCAGGGAAGCCCCCTTCCTTCAGTCTTAAATAAACAAATTGTTTCTCTGTGTGCTCTCCCACTTGTTGTGCTGTGTCTCTAATAATAAGCTTTGTACCTGTTTTTACAGTTTTTGCCTCTTTGAAACATTCTTGCTTTCAAATAGGGCAAGAGCCAGGGGCACTTTGCTTCTAGCCTCTAGCCCCTGGTGGTCTGGTGAATAGGATTCCTGGTTTTCATCCAGGCTACGCAGGCTCAATTCCTGGGCAGGGAACTAAGATCTTGCTTCAGGACTGCTCACTGCTGTCTCTCTGAGGTCATAACAATTTTCTCATTCTGAGGTTTGGTTTCTCTAAGGAATAAGTTGAATGACTGAAATTTTCATTTTGTTTCCCCTACGGAATTTTGAAAGATATTCTCGGCTATGGGACAATAAATAATAATAATAATAAAGATTATTTGATAATATAGAGATAAATGGCTTATTAGGGATATCAAACTGGTAGCAGAACTTGAAGCATTGAAAGGCAAGATACAACTGTTAGGGGAGAACTGGTAGCAGAGATTCAGGCTGGAGACTCAGTGGGAGGAACAACAAAAGCTACTTACTTAAGTCTCCCTTAAGAACATTTTACATTTTTACAATGTGATGCACACAGTGAATGTCAGTTACCTTACCCCAGGCCTGACATAAGCCTTGTTAGATTAGGAACAGGACTGCTCTCTCTAAACTTATATGCTTGGACTTTAGAGAGGGTAGGAATTAGAACCAAATCTTAGGTTCAACACTTACCAGATGAGTGACCTTCTCCAAGACATGATCTATAAAATGGGGTAATACAAATATCTAAAAAAAAAAAAAAAGAAAAAGAAAAAAAACCCCTACATTTGAAAATTGTGACAACGACCTGCGCCTTCTCTCTCTCAGTGACACTACAATCTATGCAAAGAAAATGTACCTTTTTTTCAGGGCCACATAATGATGTTTGTGGGCCTCTAGGCAATTTTGCTTTCATGGTCCCCTTCTTTCATAAAAACATACTACAAAGTATATTTTATGACTGCATTGGTATATAGACAAATATAATCCTTGATCTTAAAGGTTAATTTTTTCTTCGGACTTTAACGGAAATTAAAACATTTTTGTGGGAAAAAAACCCACAAGAGATCTTAAGCATTCTCACCACACACACACACACACACACACACACACACACACACACAAGAGAATTAAGGAGAATTAACCATGTAATTGTGAGGTGATATGATGTGTTAATTATCTTGATCTTGGTAATCATTTTATAATGTATATGTATACCAAACCATCATGTTGTGCCCATTAATATATACAATTATATTTGTCAATTATTCCTCAACAAAGCTGGAAAAAGAAAAAAAATGATAGAATTTTTAAGGACTTCTGTGAAGATGTTGGGAAGGAGAAAAGGTGCGGAAAAGTCCATTTGAGAAGGTAAGTTTTTTCCTTGGTGGAGTATTTATGAAAAAGGAATGAGCCTGTAAGAGAAGAAGATCATTGCTAAGTTTAAGGCTGAAGTACTTTTACTGCTACTCAGCAGTGCATACATGCTTATGTCGGGGCAGGGGGAAGCTAAGCATAAGGAAGATTAGATCAGTTGTAGGAAAAGAAGTCAGGGCTGACATATCAATTAGGCATAGCAGACACAGTACTTAGGAACCAGACTACTTTCTTTCATAAACACTGTTCAACACAAGTCTCCTTGGGCCCATTATCCACATGGTCTTGGTCTAGATTGCCAACATTCCATGAGGAAGGAAATAATAAAGACAAAAGCAGAAAAAAATTTAAAAAGCAAACCACAAAAATAGTTCACTGTTAAATATATATTCAAGATCTAGATCTCTGGAAAAAAATATTAAAATATATACTCTTCTGACAAACCTAAAAAAATAAACAGAAAGAAAGCACAAATAAGCAAAAAGAGAAAGTGCTGGGATGGTAGTAATCATGCAAAAAGGATGTAAAATTATATACTGTGGGCACTGACATGTGAAAATCCTAACAAAATGGCAGGAGGGAGGTGGTTCTGTTAATCTACTAATATAAATTAGCAAAATAGGATAAAATTGAAAAGCTGAATATAAGAACACATGACAAATACTTTAAAGGTTATCTGAGAATTATTTCTAAGTTTTTTTGAGGTCAGATATCTTTATTGTAGAATCCTTCTAACTTGTGATTCCAATTCCTGTGTTATGTAAATCTATTTTTCCAGAAATATAAAAGATGTAAAGCCATTTAATTCACTTCATGAAGCAAGTATACAACTGATTTCAAAATATCACAAAGATGGCACATAAAAGGAAACTATGAATCCAAGAGATATGTGAGTATTCAAAATAAAATGCTAGTAAATAAATCCAACAGTGCATCAAGAGACTAATGTACCCCCAAAAGTATTGCAAATATGATGTATTAACTTGGAATTTAAATCATATAATAGGTCAAAAATAATTATTCCAATTGATTACTAAAAATTATTTGATTAAGTTTCAACTCTTATTCTGATAAAAATATAGAAATATAAAAATTACTCTAAAATATTTTAATTATAACATCTATCTGAAAATAATCACATCAAAGTTAAAGGAGATACACTCAAAGCCTAACCACTAAGAAATAAGGATAAATCGTGCACCATTATTTTATAATGAAATATTTTGTGCATATAAAACTATAATGTACATATAAGATAATTTGTACATTCAATACCATGAAAGACAAAGAAAATAACTATTTATATTAAGGGGGTTTCACTCGGATGTGAATTCCCTTTTTGATCACCTTCTTCTCATCAGGAATAGAAGGTATACTAAATTTTGTATTTATTATTCTGTTGATATATGACTAAACAATGTACTGGCTAGTTTTGTATGTGGCCTGGCTCTATATAAATTGTATCATACTGTATATACTATTTGCAATGTATTTTTTAGCTTAATACCATCATATGAGTCTTTCATGCTAATAGTTGTAGCTATCTTTTATTTTTGAAAGATATTTCATACTGTTTACTATTATATTGTTTGAAACAGCAGCAATGTATGTTCCCGTCTTCTGTAGATGGACATTTAGGTTATTTGCCTGAACGTTTGTTTGATTGCTTTGCCAGCAACATTCTTTTGTCAATTTCTTTGCACATAATGTCATGCAGGTCTGACTAGACAGGTACTGTTCAATATAATTTTCTGATGTTTTGTAATAGTCTACAAATCTGTAATTTTTAGGAAAGTAAGGGTAATTATACTTATTAACACTGCACACATGGATTTTTTTCTGTTCTTTTTTTTCTTATAGAACTACATATTCTAGCCTCCATGTGTCTTAATCTAAAATTCATAGTTTCCATTTTGACCATTTTTTGCCTTGCCTTTTTGATGGTTATTTTCCCCCTCTTTATTGCCTTCTTATGAGGGGAAACCTCATTTCTTTTTTATTTTCTTTCTTTTCCAACTCTCTATCCCTGTTTTTAAAGCAGTTATCTTTGAAATTTTACCATCTATACCTAATTTTACAAAGTCTAAAATTTATCAGTCTTTTATATACTTCTAGACAATAAAAGGATTTAAGAATGCTCTAACTCTGGTTATCTCATTCCACCCTTACACAATTTTTTCAGTGGTATTTTAGTACTCAATTTACTATTTTAGTATAACTTCTCAAGTAGGCATTACTTCTGTAGAACTGAATTAAACTAATAAAAAATCTAACTGTATAATTATTTTTACATGTTGTAGGCATTGTTATAAGGTTCTGTTTTTTGATGGGCATTAGGAAAAACCTATTTACATTCATCTTGGTCTATCTTTAAACCTCAGTATAGCTGGATATACTCGTGTAAACTAAACTAAAATTCCCTGAAACTTATTTCAACTGATCCCTCAGAATTTAGGAAAAATAGCCATTTAGAAATTTTAATGTATATTATAAGCTAATAAACCATCAGGAGAACCTCAGGGTGATGATTCTGTAGAAAATAAAGGTACATTTTAATTGGCCTTGTCTGCAAAACTAAATCTTTATTAAATCCCCTTATTTCCCATTATAATATAGTTGTTTGCAAAGGTTCAATAAGAATTTGTCTTCATTTCTACCAAGATCTAATTGGATAAACCAAATTTATAACCATAACCATGCCAGAAACATCACATTTGAAAGTAAGTTGTATTTAATTAGATAGGACAAGCCTACTATTCAGAAATAAGAACTTCACTTCTTATGTGGAAAAGATGCGTACAAAGTTCTCCCAGGAGACTGGTCCAGTACCTGTTCTATGACTTGGAGTTAGATTTAGTAAATAATATAACTTCTTAGTAGACCAGAAATTTTAATAAACCTGGAGAATCTCAAAAAAAGAATATATCCTTTCAGCTACAGATTCTGTAGTTGAAGACTGGTAGAGGCATATGGGATAGTTCTTGATTTTAGCCTCAAAACAGATAATCAGATAAGGGCAGAAAAAAAACATTTCTAGTAGAAAAAAGTGATCAAACTTATGACCTAAATTTATGAAGTCTCTAGACAGAAGTTTTCTCTCTTCTTTAGTTCTGTTAAACATGCAACAAGGGGTCCTTTATGTAGTAATCATTACCTCTTGTTTCCTCTGTGTAAATAAAATGAACTAGATAGAAGCGAACATGAAATCAATGATAATCAGAACATTTGTTAAACAAGCTTATTTTGTCAAATCTATTCATTAGATGTGGAGGTCAACTATGGGAGGTGGGAGTGAGGTGGGAAGTAAGAGGAGAAAGCAGGATGAAACCAAAATGTGAACTAACATTTTCCAAAGAGCTTAGCCCCAGCAAGTCTGAGTGAGGCACAATACTCTCCCGGACCTTCCCACCAAACACCAAAACCGTAAGTGGGAAAGTGAGAACATTTAGCAATGATACTTGCTCCAGGGGCAGAAATGGGGGTGTTCTTAGATTTTTTCTTATCCCTGTGAACTCTTGTTTTTCATGTCTTCAGCACCTACCCATAACCAGTACTGTCCTGAGCATAACTAGGCATTTTAGCACTTCAGGATAAAATGAAATGTATAATATGGGTAGGGAATAATAGACCTATTTCCTCTTTTCTTCTTAAAAGTCTTTTTAGGGTATGGAAGGTCTAGAGATATCTTTGTGGGATTGAGACAGTAATTACAGCAAACACTTATCTAGTGATCGCTGTGCTGGCACTGTTCCAAACATGTTACATATATTCGATCTCCAACCCAACAACCTTATAAGATATCAGAGGCAAATGTACTCTGGAGTTAATAAAGTTTAAATTTCAGAATCAGATACTTAATTTCATATTTATAATTTTGTATTCATTTCCTTAAAGGATACTTCCAAAATCATATTAGGCTTAGGCCCCGAACACTGGCCCCAAGTTCATACAGCTAGTTAAAATGGCAGAGCCAGATTTAATCTCAGACTGCCCAGATCTAGACTACACACTCTGTCACTTCAATTCTGTATGGTCTGGGAAAGCTAAAGAGGATAGCCTATATGTCCATGCCCAGGCCTTCCAAGTCATTCTGTTGTAAGACATTGATCTCATTTATGAATGAGATAAGACTTAAATGTTTAAAATTTCTACTTTACTTGAATTTACCACCAATTCCATTTAAATTCTAAATAGCTATATGATTATTATGATAAATCAACAAATACTATTATCATTCCATTTTTCAAAGTCTTTCTGATGCTAAATAATTTTCTGAAAACTAGATAAATTACCTATCTAGGAAATGGAGAATCTGTGATTTAAATTCAGGTCAATCTGACCTCATGTATTTAACTGCTATTCAATATTGCCTAAATTCAAGATCTCAGAATTAGATTTACTACTACTATTTTTTTTTTACTTTTATTTGCCATGTTTTGAATAATTTTATGTGTTAGTAGACATGTGTATGTTTTTTAAATTGCCATAACAACCCTTCAAGATAGTCTTAATTATCTTCATTTCATGGGAGTTTGTTGACATTTGAAGAGTTCACTAACTTTTCAGTTGTTCCAGAGGCAGTAAGTGGCAGAGACAGGATTCCCAGTGAGACCTGTTTACGTCTACCTTGTCATGGGGAATTGGCATCAGTAACAATTTATGAACTATCCACAGAATCAAGACTCCTTTCTCCACAAAGCTGCCTCCTGTGTATGAGCCAAATGAAGAACGCCCTGCCCTTGAAATCTCCCTTTATTCTCTAACTTTGGCATTTTTCAAAAACCATTGAAATCCACCCCTAAACTGTAAAAATTCATTCAAGGCTTTGAGGACCTATTCCTCAACAGGTGTTCTAAAAATGTTTTGAGCACTCTTAGAGTCACTGGAGTAAATGTAGAGGTTCACAGTGTGCCAATATTGCCATGATACACGTGCTAACAATCACATTGCTGTCGAAAGTTACCTTGTGCAAGTATTTGCATCTCCATGGGAATATTCTATTGAGTAAGATATGTCACTAGAAACAACAGAAGGATTTTTCTTTTTAAGTATGGATTGAATTGATTTTTCTAACGGCTCCAAAGTGTGGGCTTTCATTCTATAATCCATCCTAAGTGTTTTAAAACAAAAGAACTATCAAATCACTTGGCAGAACGAGACCTGTTGATGCCCAGAAAGGCCAATTTATATTCAGTTGGCACCTTAGCAGCAGCATGATTGATATCATTCAGATTTGAGACTTGGAATGATAAATAGTTACACATGGCCAAGCGTCACACTTCAGGGCTCATGGGCCCCTGGTGAGTTATTGTTTGGTTTTGCCCCTGGTTCTTGTAGGCTGAAAACTTCGTTTTCATAAATTAATCAGTGATGGCATTTTGCATCTCTGATTTGTTGCCTTTCTCAAAAGGCATTTACTTGCAGTTTATAACGCTGAGTGGCACAGTTTCAAGCTACCCAAAGAGATACAAAACAATTGGATAATCAAAAGCATTTCTGTTATCATGGAAAATAAATATAGAATTCTCTAAATGCTTCATTTTCAAATGCAAGGACATTTAAGCACAAAAACACTGAAAAAATTTTTTATTATATGTTGAATAGATATAAAAGAATATTATAAGAATACATGTAAATTAAAAGAAATAAAAACAAAGGAATATCTATATTCTAACCACCCATTTTAAGGAAAAAAATTTTTCTTTGAAATTTCTTGTCTGCTCTTCCCAGATTCCATTATACATCCTCCTTCAGAAACAAACAGTAACCACTATATTTAATTTTAGGTTTAAATAAAGTATTGTTTATTTTAAATATTTTTGAATCACGTATAAATGGAATTATTCTCTGTGGATTTTTGTGATTTATTTAGGTTTTTTTTTTTGCAGCATATTTGCAATATTTATTGTTGCTCTTTATAGCTATAATTTATTTATTTTCATTACTGTATATGATTTTATTTTAAGAACATGCCACAATTTTTTTACCATTTTCCAGTCAATGGACATTTGGATTGTTCCTGTTCTTATGAAGTTCTGTTATGAATGTTCTTATACAGGAATATTCCCACATATATCACTTGCTATATATGATTATGAGTTTATATATAAATATATATGAAACTCATGATATATTCATGTATATATGTAACATATTCATATATTATTTAGAACATATATGGATTTGTGGGGTCATAGAGTATTTACATCCTCAGCTTTACCAGATATTGTATATTGTTTTTTAAGGTGTCTGTACACTGTGTCAGGTCTTCCACATGTTCACCAAGGCTTGATATTGCCAAACATTGACATTTTTGTGCCCCTGGAAGATGCAAAGTGGAATATACTGTGACTTTAACTTGCATTTGCCTGATTTCTTATGAAGAGGAGCACATTTGCATGTATATTGACCATTTATGTTTCTCATTCAGTGAAGTACCTACGATTCACTATTTTTCTACTGAATTGTTTATCTTACTCTTAATTAGTTTTTATGAAAATATTTCTTCCTATTTTTCATGTATCTTTTTATTCTCTCTGTGATATTTGATAAACAGAAATTCTTAATTTTGTAGTAGGTAATCCTTTATGCTCTGTTCTTTGGTTTATTATTTATGAAATCTTTCCCCAGCCCATAAGAATTCCTTTTATATAGACTTTTAAAATTGAATACTTTTGCCTTTAAACTTAATTTTATCTGTTTGGAACTGATTTTTTATGTGGTATGAAGTTTTGGCCCAATTTCATTTTTTGTTTATTATACACAATCACTTGTCCTAGCATCATTTAGTAGAAACACATACTTTCCTTGTCTTCAATGCCACCTCTGCCATTCATTTGTTCAGCTCATACTTACTGAGTGGTTGATATGTTCCTGGCACCACTATAGGGGTTAGGGATCCAGAGGAAACAAATTAGATTAAAATTCTTACTCTATGGTGTTTTCATCTTAGTTGAGGGAGAAAGATGATAGCTAATAAAAAATATGCAAAGAAAAGTAAAATTTACTTTTTTGATGGTGATCAGTGCTATAAAGAAAATAAAAAGAGAACGAGTATAGGAAAAGTGGGGCTGGGGTGAATTTTTAATGGAATTATCAGGAAAGGCTATACTAAGAAGCTAGCATTAGAGGAAAGATTTGAAGAAAGTTAAGGAACAATTCATGTGAATATCTGGGGCAGGGGGTACATTTCAGATAAAGGGAAGAGTAACTGCAAAATTCTTGAGGCAGAAGTATGCCTGGTGTGTTCAGAAGATCAGTCTGGAAAGTGTAATCAAGCAGAAGTTAAAAGATGAGTTCAGAGAGGGAACAAGGGGCCAAGTTTATCGGACAGGAAGCCTTTGAAGTATGACATGATCTGAATTACATTTTTGAATGGTTCATTGTATTGATCAGTGATCAAAAGATCACTGTATCAAACAATCAGAATCAATCATGTATGTTGTAATTTAGCAATAAATAACCACATGTTCTCAATGGCCTCACACCATGAATGTTTAATTCTTGCCCGTGTTACACTCATTGCAAGGCAGCTGGGTACTATGATCCACATTCTCACTTCAGGACCCAGGCTGGCAGAGTAGCTACCATTGGGAGTGCTACTAGTTCTCATCACAGTGAGAGAAATAAAGACCAGTCAAAACAAGCACCAACCGCTAGAGCTTCCATTCGTCTAGAAGTGACCACATCATTTCCATTCTCATTTCATCAGCCAACTTAAATGACATGGTAATTTAGGTTTCAAGGAGACAGAGAAGTTCAACCATGCACATGGTGGAGTATCTGGTGCATAGCACTAATGTCTACAAGTCTCTGGCTGCTGTGTTGAGAACACATTGTTGGTGGGCAGGGGCAGTAGCAGGGAGTACAGCCTGTTCAAAAACAAAGGCTTAAACCAGGGAGGTAACAGAGGATGTGGTGAGAATTAGCTGGATTCTGCATAAATTTTGAAGGTAGAGGCAACAGGTTTTTGTCAGTAGATTTGATGTGAGGTGGGAAAGGAAGAGAGGAAGGATGGCTTCGAGGATTTTGGCCAGGACAGCTGGATAATTAGGTGCCATTTACTGTGATGGATAATGATTCAGGACGAGCAAGTTTTTTGTTTTTGATTTGCGTGTGTGTGTGTGTGTGTGTGTGTGTGTGTGTGTGTGTATGTGATGACAACTTGGGAATTAGACTTTCAATCCTTCTGACTTATTTGTAAGAATTTCCCTATGTTACATATCTCCTCTTTTTAAACATCTAGGACAGTTTCTGTTTACTCACTGATTCTTGATACTGAGGGTATGAATAATAGGGTGCGGTGTTAGAAGTGTCTTTCCAGGAGCATACAAAATTTCCTGGCCTCATCTTTGGTCCAGCCAATGGTGATGCAGAAGCCTGAGAAGAACTGATGGATCTGGAGCACCCAGATCTCTTAAAGCCAGAGCACTAGGAACTCTACTGTGACCTTGTGGTTTCTGCCAATTACAAAGTAAGTTTCCATCTGCTGTTGGGTTCCATTGATAGTGATTTTATCTATCTTTGTGCCACTATCATATTGACACAATTACTAATGTTTTATAAGTTGTGACATTTAGAAGGATTAGCTTTCTGAACCATAAACTCTTCCTTCTTTTTCAGGAGTCCTTTGATTCTTCCTGGCTCTTTGATCATTAATTTAAATTTTAGGATCACCTACAAAGTTAAAAACAAACAAACAAACAAACAAACAAGAACAAATCTCTTGGGATTTTTATTGGGATTACACTGAATTTATGAATGAATTTGGGAGAAATTGTACCTCCATTTGAAGAATGTGGTAAAGGTCTCCAATAAATAATTGGAGGTCTTTTTAAAAGTCTTTAACTAAAAATTTATAGTGTTCCCCTGTAAATATTTTTCTCAATTTATATTAGGTTTATTTTTTAAAACTTTATGTATTTATTGTTAATGTAAATTGTATCTTTTTAGTAAATTATATTTTTAAGCTATATGTTACCATTACAGGGAAATGAAATTATTTGTGTATATTTAACTATTTTTATTATTGTGTTTTAGTTGTGTTTCTTATAAACAATGTATAGATTTTTAAGTAACATAATTAGTTCATGCACATTTATTATAATTAGTGACATAGTTGGATTTGTTTTCCATCTTACGTTCTGTTTTCTATTTGTCCCCTTTTTGCAATTTTCTGCTTTTCTTCCTTTATCTTGCATTAACTAAATTTCTTCTCAATCTTTTTTTCCTTTACTCATTAAGAGCTATACAACCTATTTCTAGTATTTTAGTAGTTACCCTGAAGTTTTTCACAAAGGCACACTTCCTTTATGAAAGCCTATGGTTAGGTTAATCAACATCTTTTTCTTCCTTTTGAATAATACAAAGACCTCCAGAATATTTAAATTCTTTTCATCCTCTTCCTACTTACATATTCCTTTTGTTGTATATTTTAGAGTTTTTCTCTTTTTCCTTTTTACAAGCATGACAACACTATTATTGTTTCATATTGTGGGTGCTTACTTAGATTTACCAAGATATTATCAGTTTCTCTGTACAGGATTCCTTTTTATAGCTCTGACTGTACATCTGGAATCTAGTTGTTTCTGCCTGAAGTCAGTGGTGAAATGAAGATGGCTGCAAATTCTTTCATATTCCTCCTGTGCAGAAGTGAAATTAATTTTCCTCCCTTGGACCTGGGCTGGCCTCTGACAACTCTGTTCAGTAGAATGTGGTAGAAGTGATACCATGCCAGTTCTGGGCATTTTCAAGAACTGGAGCCTTCTTTCTGCCATGGTCTCTGAGAGCTCTAAGCTGACATGAAGGAAGTATGCCTACCCTGCTAGAGAGACCACATGGAGAGGGCAGGAGGATTACATGGAGAGAGGTGTGGTCTGGCTAAGCTTGGTTTTCCAGTCCCACTTGTACCCTAAATGCACCAGGAACATGAGAGAAGTCTCCTGGACCCCTCAGACCTGCTCAGCCACAAGGTAAATATCACCAACTGGCCCTATTTGGTGATAGAAGAATCATTCTAGCCCCATCCTATTCCTGATCCACAAAAACTATGTGATATAATCAAATGGCTGTTGTTTTAGGTCACTATGTTTTGGGATAATTTATTATGCAGCGATAGTTAACCAGATCAAATGCCTTCAGGTTTTCCTTACCTAGAAAGTCTGTATTTTGCTCTTATTCTTGAAATACATTTTTGGTGAGGAAAAAAAAAACGTGTTGGGACTTATTTTCTCTCAACACATTGAAAATATTATTCTGGCATTCATTCTTCCTATTGAGAAATCAGCTCTCAGTCTGTGTCAGTCCTTTGAAGGTGATCTGTTTTTTGTTTTGTTTTGTTTCATTCAAGTTTTTGTTGTCTTAAATCTCTGGCTGTTTTTTTAAGATCCACTCTTTTTCCTTGGTTTTCTGAAGCTTCAGTTAAGTGTGTGATTGTGTTTCTTTTCTTTCATTCTTTGTTTAATCCTACTAGGGATTTACTGGTCTTTATCCCACATGGAATAGAATATTGACTGTTTTCCATCATCAGTTCTGGAAAATGTTTAACCATAATCTCCTCAAATATTGCTTGTACCCAGTTCTCTCTTCTTTCAGGATTCCAGTTAGTTGTATATTAGACTTAGTTTACCCTCCACATCTATTAATCAGTCTTTCATAATTTTTATTTCTTCAGATATGCCTGCTTTTTTATTTAAACTTTTTTCTTATTAAAATCTTATTCAAACTTTTAAACTAATTTCTTATTTAAACTATCCTTTGATTTTTTCCAACATTTTATTGTAAAAATTCTTAAACTTCCACAAGTTGGGAGAATTTTACAGTGAATACCCACGTACCCAGAATTAGATTCTACTGTCTTCATTTTGCTATATTTACATTGTCACATTTCTATTATACTATCCATTTAACCATCATCTTATCTTCTTTATATATTACTATGAAAGTTACAGACATGAATACACTTCCACCTAAATACTCTGTCCTGCATATCATTAATTAAAATTTAATATTTATTTATAGGTTTTGTTATTTGTCCTGAAGTAAAATTTACAAATAATAAAAGAACATACCTTAAGTGTACCAGAAAATGATTGTGGGTCCAGTGAGTTTTTAATTTCATGTACAATTTTTCATTTCTAAAAATTCTATTTGATAATTTTTAAATATATTTTTAAACTTTTTCTCAAATTTTATATTGGAATAATTTTAGATTTAAAGAAAAGTTGCAAAGGTAACACAAAGAGTTCTCATATACCTTTTACCCAGCCTCCCCTAATGTTAATGTCTTACATATCAACAGTACAATTATTAAAACTAGGAAATTCACATTGATACACAACTCTTAACAAACCTACAGACTTTATTCAAATTTTATTTAACTAGCATTTCTGCTAACGTCCCTTTTATGTTCTAGGATCCAATCCAGGATTCCACATAGCATTTAGTTTTAATTTAGTCTTAGTATTCTCCAATCTGTGACAGTTTGTCAGTTTTTCTTTCATGACCTGACACTTTTGAAGAATACTAGCCAGTTATTTTGCAGAATGTCCTCAATTTGGATTTTTCTGATATTTTCTCACAATTTGATCAAATTGTACATTTTTGTACCTCAAATCGTGTTGCACATTTTTGGTGAGAATACTAAGAAGTGATGTTGTGATTTCAATTTTTATTAGGGGAGACATGATGGTATTGACATTTTATGTATAGTAATGTTAATTTGGTCATTTGATTAGGGTAGTGACTGCCTACATGGTTCTTTTAAAATTTTGCGCTGTAACTTCATTTTAGTCCTTTATTCCATTTTTTAAACATGTAAAAATTTATTTTATGTTCTGTGTCTTAATATTTATAATCTTTGCAAGTACCATTCTGTCCCAGGTATTTTTGTTTGACTTGAGATAATTTGAGTAAAGATGGGACACTGGTGGAATCTATACCACCTCTACTTTATAGAACAGTGGGGAGATAATAGGATTTGCAACCAGATTGATAAGAACATAAATCAACTATTTATCAGCTGTGTGATTATGAGTAGCTTACCTTACCTGAATGTTATTTTCCCCATGTGTAAAATGTAAATAAGCATTATCTGACTTATTTGTAGTGAATATTAAAAGAGTTTTCAAAACAAAATCATCCTCCTACAGAATTAACTAGGAGATACAAAAGGATAATATTCTCTTAAGTTGAGCTAGCCAATTATCAATTTGAGACATTTATCATTAGGAACAGATTTTAAAGTCACCTCTAGTGAAAAAATTTAGAGGTTCTCTACACGGAGTAATGTGGGAATCTGTGTTGTTATATTAAAGAGAATGTGTCTGAGCAAAAGTGATTAAGGAAATCCTAGGATAAAGAAACATTCAATAGTCCACAAAGCATATTCCCATTCATTGTTTCACAAGCTGAAACATTTAATTTCACAATATGTGGTGGGTAGATCTTATTGTTCTCACTACATAGATAATAATACTAAGTTATAAAGATCATGTAACTGATCTAAGATTGTTGTACTTATAGGTAAGTAGCATAGGGAGGATTCAAAAACAGATTTCTTGAGTCCCAGACCAGTGCCTTTCCACCAACCATGCTACTTCTACCCTCTAATGCCCATTCATTTTCACATCAACATTCTTCCCTAACATATCTGGCTGTCTAGCAACATCCCAGGGCACTTCAAGGTAACACTACCTCTCTATCCTCCAAGAATATTTTTCAAACTCCAATTATTTTCTTTATCACTCATCACCACTTTCCAAAGAGATATTAATCAGTGGCATTAGCTAATATAGGACCAAATATTTCCTGATGAAGTGTTAAAACTTTTGTGATAAAAAAAACTATACGTAATCTTATAATCTCTACATATTTATTTGTGCATATTATCCCTATTCACTATCTCAGTTGGAAATGAAGACAATGTTTAATGTACTATATGTCCTTCTAAAGGGGACTTGGATGCTTTAATGTAGAAAAAGGATCAAATACAATGAATCTTCTCAGGTACAGGAGAAGCTGATCCAACTCCACTGGGTACCCCTTAGATCTTTATGCATGCTCCGCCTCCAAGTGTGTTTTAGCTCCAGAGTGCCTTAGAAGGCCTATGTAGGACCAAGGATCTGTTGTTTCAGTGAAATTGAGGAAAACTCCTTGAACACTCAGGATAATTCCCGAATTCTTCTATTCAAAACAAAAATACTACAACATTCATTCTACTCAGGGAAACACAGTTAAAACAATGATAATCAAAGCTAACTTTCATTGAAATATATGTATATAATATATATAATTACTTCAAGTACTTTACATATAATGACTTATTTTTTTCATTGAGATATAATTGATATATAACATTGTGTAAGTTTAAGGTATACAATGTGCTGATTTGATATATTTATATTTTGTAATATGATTACTTATTTATGCCATACAATAACTCTGTGGGAAAGATACATTTATAACCCCATTTTATGGATGGGGAAATTGAGATGCAGAGGAGCAAAGTAAATTCCCTGAAGCTGCATATCTAGTAAGCAGCAGAGCCTGGATTTGAGCCCAGCAGCTTATTTCTGCAGCTCTATACTAGCCAGTAGAGCCAGAAAAACACTCAGAGTCAGCTTTAAGCAGAGAACTCCATCTACTACATATCAACTCGATCCTCCTAATGACAGGAAGATATCCCAAGATTCTCATGGCTTAACTATCTAATTATTATTATTATCATTGTTTACATTGGGAACTCATTCATCATCTATGTTTAGTTTTTTAAAAATTTTGAATAACTACAGATTCACAGGAAGTTCTTATGTACTCTTCACTCAGTTTCCCCCAGTGATACCACCTTGTATAATATAGTATCAAACCAGAAAATGAACATTGGTATAATTCATGGATCTAATATTCATGTAACCATCACCACAATCAAGATGTAGAAATGTTCCATCACAAGGCTCCCTTATACACTCCTTTATACTCACACCTACCTTCCTCCTCCTCATCTATATTTAACAATCAACATTTAGACAAAGCCTATACACCTATACTTAGTGGTTGTCCAAATAAAGGATTAAAAAGTAAAACAAGAAAAGTACAAAAATGGCAGTTAAGGTTAGGCAAAAGCACTAGCTGACCCTGAAGTTTCTTGATTTAGGCACATTTTTCTAGTTGCATTTGGATATAGAGTACCCCAAGTCTTTGATTGGAAAGACTTCAGTATAAGCCCAGAAGAGAGCAAAGTCAGAGAAAAAATTCCTCTTCATCACTGGAATGGAGTGGGATGGGCAATTCATCATTCTCTTCTGAATTAGATTAGCTACCAGAAAACATGGATAATTGTCCTGGCTCCACCATTTCTGATCTTATGACTGTGCATTTAACCCCTGAGGCCTTAGTTTCCTCCTTTACTGAATGAGGATAATGGATATGAGATCACTTTATAAAGGTTAAAATCCGATGTCAGTGTAATAGAAGTTGTTCAAAGGGTCCTCTCTTTCTCTTCTACATAATCCACTTAGCGTAACTAGCCATTCTCCTTTTAGGAAACATCTACATCACTGCTAACTTGAAAACAAAGTGCCTTGCTGGGAGATTGTTGAGGGATGACAGGAATTTGGATTTCTGAGGCACGAGCTGTGAAATGCCTGACAGAGAAGAATAGTTGGTATCAGATATGCTTGATTTGTCATAGAAAGCGGAAGGACACTTTCCCCGGCTTAGATATTTATCAGTAAATGGAGGTCACACAAATACTGCATGACTTCAGTTCCTGCTAGCTGGTCACACATAAGCAGAGCTCCAAAACCTTGACATTTGGGCGGGGGGGGGGGGGGCTTACTTTCCCAAGTCTGAGGAAAAACAACAGACAATGTGGAGTACATTGGACCCCACAGCGTGAGGAGGTCTTACTTATTCTCTTGTAATATTATAAATACAGAGATAACTCTGAGGGAATAGAAAGAACAATGAACTAAGGAAGCAGAAGACATCTATTTCAGATAGAGCCTTGTCATGTAACTTACGTGAAGCCTTGGGCAAATCACTTGACCTTTTTGAGTCTTTGTTTTGCAATATGGTATACCACTTACTTGCCTACCTACTTTGTATGTTGTTAAGATGAATAAAATGGAAAAATACACACACAAAAATGTCATGCAAATTGTTTTATAGTACATAAAACATATATGCTTATATACATATTACATAGAATATATATTTAGTACGTGTAGGTATATATGTTATATATACATATGGTATATATAGAGGTATACACACACATTTATATTAAATATCATCAGAGTTATGATTGCTATTTTTCAGGAAAAGAAGTATGTGTATGTGGAATTGTTCTACTTCTGACAGCTCGGAAGCCAAAAAGGCATTATCAGCTTAAAACTAGTGTGTTGTACACTCAAGATACATGGTAATGATAAAAGTTGTTGTTTCTAGGAGAGTGTGTAGGATACAAGAATTCATAGTAATTCTGAGCCAGAAGAGAGCTGAGAGTCTTGCAAGTTCAAGTCCCAACCCTCTTATTTAACAAATGATTAAATCACAGCCTAAGCAAGCTGACTTATCCAAATTAGTGATGGAAACCAGACTGTAATAAATGAGGAACAAGAGAAAGATTAATGGGTAGACTGACTATGGGAAGATCAATTCCAATAGGGAAAGAGATATCAAACAGGAGGTACCATTTTTTACAAGGCTTTAAAAGATGGATATCAACAGGTAGAGACTGTAAGGACATTCCATTCAGAAGGACCAATGGGAATTGAAGTCTAAAGGAGGAGCCTATAGAGTATGCCCATAAGGTCTCATTTAAATTATATACAAGGTATATGTTGTGTGTATGCTGTGCTTTCCAGGGAGAAGGGGAGGACTAGCTCTTATGTGAGAACCAGGAACATGGTGAAGTGTGGGTCTTTCTAGGAGAAAACAGAGACACAAATCACTAATTTTTCTCTGGTGTTAGAAACTTCCATTCATTTGGGTTAAGGAAGTGATCTTTGCTGTACACTAGGATTGATTTGGGATTTAAAAAAATACTGGTACCTGACTACCACCCTCAGACATTCTGATTTGTTATGTGGTGCAACCTGGGCATGGGGATTTTTTTAAGTTCTCTAGGTGCTATCACTCTGTAGCAAAGTCAGGAATCACTGAGTAAAGAAGCAAATTAAGGTACAGCTATTTTAATTTGCAAGCTAGTTACCTAAGAGCGGTAACACTAATCCCCCATAACACCTTGGCATGGATTTAATTAATAGATTTGTTTAGCAAATGTTTAGGAATGGCATACTAGACAGTCAAGTTTTAATTGTGATAAACTTTTGAAAATCATAGAAAAAATCTTCTTACTGTGTGGTTTTACATGAAGCCCCATACCAGGAGTCAGACTGGCATCTTTATAAAATATTTTAAGTAAAATAGATGTATTCATTATCAAGTTGGCAGAGAGATGAGTAAAGAAATTACTGCTGACCCAGATCCAGAATTTACCAAGGCATTAACTAATATGCAGTTGAAAACTCACGGAATTTTAAATCTATTAATTTTATTAACTAAATCCAGTCATTTATTCAATAAATGCTTATTAACTGCCAACAATGTGCCAAGTGTTTGAGCTACTGGGGGATATGGTAATGAACACAATTTAAAAAGCTCATGCCTAGTGGAGCTTAGTGTCTAATGGGGGAAATAGAAAATAAGCAAATAATATATAATACATTGTCTGGTGGTAACCAATGTGTGAGAACAAAATAAAACGGACATTGATTATCAGATACAGTCTCCAAGCAGAGGCAATCTTTAGACAGAGACCTAAATTAGGTTAAACAGTCAGCCAGAGATTGTAGAGAGAAAAAGCCTTCCAGGAAGATGGACTATCAAGTGCATCACTTTGAGAAGGGGACCATGCTCAATGTGTTCAATACAGCAAGTAGGCCAGGGTGCCGGAACCCAGTAATGAATGTTACCCGATGAGAAATGTGGGATGTGGGGTCAACGTAGAGTGGGTCCTCCCTTCCTCCCTCCTTCCCTTCCTTCCTTCCCTCCTTCCTTCTTTCCTTCCTCCTTTCTCCCTCTCCTTCTCCTCTTCCTTATTATTAGTAGTATTATTTCTCTCTCTCTCACTTTCACGTGATCCAGTAGAGCAAGAATAATTCTGATGCTGTAGATAACAGCAGATGCTGAGAAGAAAATTGCAGGAGGACACATAAGTACTTTCACTAACACAGTCACTTTTGGTCCAACTTCACAGTAAGACTAGTTTTATTCTGCACATGTATCATTTGAGGAAACCTACACCTGGAGACTTTAAGCAAGTTATTCAAAGGCACGTAAGTACTGTACTTATGAACTCAAGTCTTCTGACTTAAGTCCAATTCTTTTTCTCTTTCTAGACATTGTTCAAAGCATAAAACAGAGAAAATGCAAAGATTATCCCTAAATTAAAAGATCTGCTCTATTCTTAGTAATGGCTAAGGTCTTTTCTACATTCTACTTTATCTAATATGGAGTTAACTGATGCCAAACTCTGCCAAAGAGTAAGAGCTTTTGTTTTTGAGGAAAATCATGAAGGCTTTAAAGAATAAATCTTACCCAACAATCACGTGAGAAGCTTTTGATCATGTGAGAAGATTCTGAGTAAATATTTTTGTTTTATCAATATAGAAAATAGAAATATCCTCTAGATAACAGAATATGCTTGAGATACCAAGCACTAGTATTAAAGGAAAATAGAGTCCTGAGTAACTGGATCCTTGTTCTACGTCAGGACAAAGACTCACTAATTTCTAGAAAAAGTACCAAAGGTTACTTTTGCAACCCTGGAGTTAGAACCGGGGAAAAAAATCAGAAAGATTAGTCATGTAGCAAGGTAATTTTTGATTACAGTATTCCACTATAGTGAATTATGTCAGTCCAACTGTTTGTCTAGGAAATAAAAATTACTTCTTCCACTACAGAAGTAAAGTCTGTTCAATCCTTAAGAGTGAAGATAAATGAAGTGGCCCTAATTCAGCACCAATTTGGACTTGAAAATCTGTACATCTAGGCTTTATTGAGTTGCTAGGGCTCTTACTTTTGGAATGTAAGAAATGTCCCCAGCATTCATCATCCAGTTCCCTCCTTTAACTAAGAAATCAGCTTTAAAAAAAATTAAAAATAAAAACAACTGGAAGATTAAAACCTAAAAGAAATGTTACCGTTTAACTAAGACCAGAATGAGATGTTCAGGCTCTTGTCCCAGAATTGTGTTCACATTGTGAACAGACTTGAGTTCACATCTTGTTCCATGTGTCTAGTTATGTGCTCTTGAGCATATTATTTAATTTCTCAAAGCCACCATTTCTTTATCTTTAGGAAAATGGAGACGAAAATAGGGTTTTGCAAGCATGAAATAAGATAATGTATTTGTAGTAGACATCTATCTTACCAAAGACTTTTGAATACCCTCTCTAAATTTTAGTACTTTGCTATATTGTATATCAGCACAGCCCAAGGTTAAGTTAAAAGAAAAGCAAGACTCTATTTCCCAGAGTCTTAAACTAAGACTTCTCAGAGACTTAATCTAAGTCTATGACTTAGTTTCTGCCAGTAACGCACTCCCAACCCAGATTTTTATTCAGAGGCAAACTACAGAGGGAAACAGGCTGAGCTCAGGTCAACATGAAAAGGAGCAGAGGAAGAGTGTTTCTAAACTGATGTGAAGGAGGTGGCAGCTTCTCCATCTTGGAATGTGGAAAGATTAGACTTGAGTTTTTTACTCCGACTCTTCCAGTAATTTTATAAAGTACTAATGCCCCTCAAGAAATTCATTTCTCCTTAACCTGGTAAGAATGGACTCTATTATTTGCTTCTAAGAACCATAGCAATTTCAATGTTAAAACATTAATTAGCACAATTATGAATACCCCGAAGTGCTCCATCAATGACACTTCACTGGCCTCTTAAATTGGAGGAAATTGTGTTGGCAAAATGTTCCTTCTGCTCTCTACCTGCATTCATTCAGATTCTTTCTTGTTGTCTTTCAGTTTTGCTGTGTACTGTGCTCATTGTGAATCCCTGTTAAAAAAAAAAACTAGACTGAAAAATGTCTATTGAAGTATTATTCATGTTATTAACTTGTCTTTTTAAATTAAAAAAAAATATATTACTGTAGGTTCCTGAAAATAGCTAAAGCTTTGGAAAAGGAAAGTGAGTCACATGTGAGACAATAGATCTTTGGAAAAAAAATTGTAGGGTCCATAAGGACACAGGAGAAAGACCATACAGATGGGAGGCCACCGTGTAGATTCAGGGCATGATGGGAATGGAAAGAGATTCCTCAGAATCAGAGCAGACTCCTGAGTAGACCAACAAGGCCAAACAGCAGTGTGCTGCCTTCTCCTTTATCTGCAAGTCCCAATAGAGTATTCTAAGCAGAAATAGGCAGATAAAACCCACAACTTCCATAATAATTTGTGACCTAATTTTAGTAATTAGGACAAAGCTTATCTATCTGAATTCTATTTTTTTGTTTTTTTTACCAGTGTTATCCTTCTGGTCTTATAAATTTACTTTTACTGGCACTGATTTTTAAGTTTTATTTTTATCTATATTATTTATTTTTCAATTTTAAGAACAGTGAAACAGACTTGCTAAATGCATATTTCAGTGAATTTGACAAATGCATACATACACATAACCCCACATCCAAAGCAAGATATATATTTCCATCAACCCCAAAAGTTTTTCATGTCACTTTCTAGTCAATCCACTCTCCCCCTACCCAAATAGGTAGTCTCTGTTCTGATTTCTAGCACCAAAAGATAGATTTGCCTATTTGAAAACTTTATATGGGTGGAATCATGAGACATATATTCTTCTGTGCCTGACTTCTTTTGTTCAACATAGCAAATCTGAGAAGTATTAGTGTTGTTACACGTATCATAATTTGTTCCTTTTAGTGCTAGTAGTATTCTATTATAAGAATATACCACAGTCTGTTTATTTATCCTTCTGTTGATGGACATTTGGATTTCCAATTTCTGTTTACTATCTTTATTTGATTATAGATCAAATTTTCCTCCCTCTTTGCACGTTTAATAATTTTTATTGTATTCTGAACATACTAAAGAACACTGTACAATGAAGTGTAACATTTTGCTTTGTTTCGTTTTATTTCGACGAGACTGTTAAGTCTTTGTTCTGTGGCAGTTACGATGAGAAGCTGCTCATTCTGATTTGTCTTGGAGTTGAGTTAAACTGGGCTGGGCCATAGTTTTAATTATACTGAGTCCATCTGTGATTAGCTCAACCGCTACTTACTATGTTGCCTGCAATGCCCTTGTTATCTTGTTAACTTTGAGGATGAGGCTTGGTCTTCAGTTTCAGATAATGTTGGTTTCTTTTGAATTCAATTCTGGAAGTGAGTCTGAATCTGAGCACTAGAAGAATATGCTGAAGTACCTGATTTCTTTCTGGTTTCCAGTTCCTTTTCCACTGCCACTTTCTCAACAAAATCTTGTAGCGGGTGCAATAGAGGGAAGAATTGTTCTGCTGAGTGATTAATTTTTGTGTTTGGGCTTCTTCAAGGGACTAGTCCATTCCACTAGCCCATACTATAATCTAATGCTCAGTCTCGCTATGGCATGTCCACTCATCTGTCAATCTGCACCTAGCCCAGGCATTCACTGACACCAATATGAATGCTGAATGACTTCTTGACACCTATGAAAGGCTTTTATCTTGTGGGTACTTAGTTCAGCAAGCTTCTTTGCATCTACCACACTTAATTAGCTCTATAGAAAAATATGATTTTTATTTTGCTGTGCTTTTCTTGTTGTTGCCACAGGAATGAAGGTTTTTATGTGTCCTCCTATATTCTAACTGAAACAGACATTTCTGTTCACATTCCTATTTAATTGTATATATTTTAATTGCATCTATTTTAGTAGTTGCATTACTTTTTGTGTTTTAATAAAGAAGACAATAAAATTATAAAGGAAGAAAGAATGGAAAAAATGAAAAAAGGAAGTAACAAAGAAAAAGCAAGGGAGGGAGAAAGAAAAGAAACATGTATGTTCCATGAAGGCAACGATTTTTGTCCATTTTTTCATGGCTTTATCCCAGTACCTAGAGCTCTCCTGACATATAGTAATTACTTAATAGGCAGTTACTTAGTAAGTGTATGAATAAGAAAATGAATGAATCATGAATTAGGCTTGAATATTTGATACTTTCATTATCAAGTAGTGGAAAGTATCAAGTATTGATGGGAATACAATTGATGGAAAATGAAACAATTGAGAATGTCTTATGGAGCACTTCTTAATTTGCTCATCAGTAACTGAAACTTTTATTTTTCTTCTCACTTATTAAAGGCAAGTGAAAGAATAGGCTTGGTTGTATGCATCATCTCAGGACAGGCAAAACTATTCTAATTCTGGTGGTGCTCACTAGTTTGAATAATAATGACCATCATATAGAGTGTGGAATAAAAGCAGAAATCAGCTTGTCCCTGGGCAGGACTGCTCTTCATGACTGAATAGAGCTGCAACTGGCAGCTGAACACTAGCAGCATCTGAAGGCAGGATGAGAGTGCCTGCTGTGGAATGAGGTGTTGGATTGCCCTGCCTCAAGTTTTCCCATGTATAGTGTGATCTATACAAAAGTTGCAAGCCCACTATCAGCAGGCCATTCTCCTACTCAGTAATCTCTAAGCTTTCTTGATACATTTTGCTCAAACTCCTTAGACTGGAGGATGTTCAAGTCTTCCATGTTAACCTCTCTCACAACATGCAATGTTATCTCTCAATTGTTTTCCGCAAATTCTTAGGGCTGTTGTGCTCAACAACTCTTTTTACATTGTATAACTCACATGGTTGTATAAGGTAACCCTGGTTAAGGAGGCAAGACCAATCAGTTTTGTATATTTTTCACACTAAATCACTCATTTTCATGTTTGTTCTCTGGCTCTACATTGTTTGTTGATCCTAGATTTCTACTCTTGCACTCATATTTTAAAGATTAAAAACAATGGGTGTGATGGCATGATGATAAACATTATCATTTGGTTTGTTAGGACCTACAATGTGAGCTCCAAGGGAATTCTTCCAGTTGTGGCAGGAGCACTTTTTCTTTGTTTTTGTTTGCTTGTTTTGTTTTGGGCCTTAATAGACTATTTTTAGAGCAGTTTTTGGTTCACAATAGTATAGAGTGGAAAGCACACAGACTTCCCACAGACCCACACATATGCACAGACTCCCCCCTTTTCAAAATCCCACACCAGAGTGGTACATTTTTTACAAACTGATGAACCTAAATATATTGACACTTCATTATCACCCAAAGTCCATAGTTAACATAGCTCATCTTCTTTGGGTTGACCAGCGGCACTGGGATGCTGCCAGCTGCGTGGGAGAACACCGAGTTTTCCTTTTGGTACAAACAGCCACGCTATGCAGAGAATACGATCCAGCATTAGGGCTCTTTTGCGGAATTGTTGATACCATTTTACTCCTGCAGCTGCTGGTTCTCCACATTAATAATTGACTAAATACTCCCTTTTGATTCTGAATCTAGCAGGTGAAAGATTTTTGCAAACTCCTATATCAGAAATAAATTCAGCTTCTACTTTACTATAAGCCACTACAAGGCAAATAGAGATCTGTGAGGATGCATAAACAGGGAAATATTCCAGAAACATGAAAAGAATCTGCAGTTCAAAGAAGATTCTCTGAAGTGTCAAAGTAGTAATGTTACACTGAAATATACTTATTTCATGAAATTTAAAAGTTCAGAAAAATTTAAAACGAAGAGATTTAGAAAATATCGGATGCATTGTAGAAGGCATTGCTAACTGCATAAACAGCCATTTAGCTAGGTATAGAATTGTGGAGTCAAAAACACTTTCCTTCATAGTTTTGTAAATGGAGCTCCTTTGTTTTCTGACTGTGTTTGCATAGGAAGAATTTGGGATCCACCTAACATTAACCTAATCAATCATTTTCTTGCATATTTGGGGAAACTTTATCTTCAAAATATAAAGATTCAATCAAGTTATATCTAGAAACATATTTTTTTCTTTAATGTAATGTACATCTCCATTTTTAGACTGAAGATACTTCCATGGTGAAACAAAGATTTTTTTTTCTCAAACTATCAATCTCTTGGTTAATGATGAAACACTAGAGGTACTTCTAGAAAAATCTCACAGAATAACCATATTACTTAACACTATTAGAGGTTTTAAAGGTAAAGTAAGATATAAAACAGGTAAGGAGCAATAAAATTATCTCTTTTTTTCCCTTCAAACTTTTCTAAAACTACAGAAAGAATTATCATTACTTTCAGGAGATTTCATTGTCTTCTTATAACTCAATAAAACCAACAGGATGACAATTATAAGATTCTTCAATACCTAAAATGAAATAAAATCTATGCCTAAAAATAAAAAGACTTTACACTAGCAACAGAGAGTTAGAAGAAATAGTAAAAATAATAATCTTAACAATAGTGGAGAGAAATACAAATAATTACAGTAATATGAAACATGCAGGAATTATATGTTGAAAACTATACTTATTAAGAGGTATAAAGGTAGACTCATACAAAGGAGAAGCAATCATCCCAAGAAAAATCATAATATTATACAACTTTAAATTCTTTTCAAGTTAATTTTTAAATTTGTTTATAATTAATCAATAAAAACTGTGCTTCTGAGTGGGTTAAATATTTCCTTATACAAAGATCAATTTCACTCAACTATAATTAGAATTATTTTGTTTTGTTTTGTGGGCATGAAAATAATTTTTATTTTTCTTGGGTGATTAAGCACATAAAACCACTTTTGACATTTTTTTAAAAAAAGAGTTATAATTGGTTTCTTGCTCCCACTGGATTTTAAAGACATTTTGAAAGGTAAGTAATTAAAACTGTAATGCTGATGGAGAATAGTGAACAAATCAATTGATAGCACAGAAAAAGACTCTCTCTATCTCACTATATATATATTTATTACTTATATACTTTACTTATAATTTATTCTAGTCACTTGGGAAAACTAGGGAAATTGGTTAAGTATTCTGAAAAAATGCAGTCTTCCTGTACAATAATACAGTAAATATTCCAAATAGTTTAAAATAGCAGTTCTCAAATTGTTGTCTCATAAAACCTGGAGGTTTCTGAGACTTTTTCAAGGATCCATGAGGTTAAAAAGGAAAAAAAATTTAAAAGAAGAAAAAAATATAAAGAAAAAGTTTGTTAATTAGCTTTTTTTCCACTGTGTTGACATTTGCACTGATGCTGCAAAAGCCATAGTAGGTAAAATGCTGATGTTCAGCATAGATGAAGGCAGCAGCACCAATTATAGCAGAAGTCATTGTATTCCTCATTGCAATACACCAGTAAGGGAAAAAGAAAAAAGCCAATTTCACCTAAGAATGTCCTTGATGAAGTAGAAAAGTTATTAACTTTATTTAATCTTGACCTTTTAATGAGACATTTTAATATCCTGTGTGACAAATGGAAAATATGCATAAAACATTTTGCTCCATGTGAAAGTATAATTCATGGTGGTTTTGAAGAAAATTATATCTGTGATTGTTTGAGTTGAGAGCTGGATTAGCTGCTTTTTTCATGAGACACTATTTGTACCTTGAAAGTGTTAGGGGAAACACTGACTGAAACCGCCAGCCCTGGCCAGGCAAAGACAGTAACAATCTGCATGAGTTATTTTACGACAGGAGATCCTGGTAAGGAACACGGAACTAACAAGCCACCACCAACCAGAAGAATACGGGAAAGGTCAAAAGGAGAGAGGAGACGCCAGTCCACATGGCCTACCAACCTCCCAGAATCCTCCTCGCTGGAATCCATCTTGGCTGAGCGGTTTCATGGCCACCAGAAAGGACCCTGAGTCAGAATGATGGCCAGAGACAACCCAGAAACTAATCCCATCACCATAAAACCCAAGACTGCGAGCCACGTGGCAGAGCAGTTCTCCTGGGTTCCCTTACCCTGCTGCTCTCTGTCTGGGCACCCCTTCCCAATAAAGTCTCTTGCTTTATCAGCACCTGTGTCTCCTCGGACAATTCATTTCCAAGTGTTAGACAAGAGCCCATTCTCGGCCCCTGGAAGGGGTCCCCCCTCCTGCAACAAAAGAACAACTGACAGACAAACTATGGTTAATGAAAGAAATGAACCTGTCACAGCAAGGAAAACAATTGGCCACATATTTTGTCAATAACATTTGTGCTTTCAAGCAAAAATTAGAATTTGGGGAAGCCTGTATCTATCATCATGAGCTTACCAATACCTGTGTCCAAATACTGAAAGACTTTCCGATGAGATCGGTTACAATAATAATGACTGTGATTGTTTTGATATGGTACAATGAATGTGCCAAAATTTGAAAGATCTACATAAGCCAGTGAACCAGTATTTTCCAAATGAATAATGTATTATGTTCCAAAATCACATATAAGTAAAGGATCCATTCAAAGTGCACGGAAGACCAATAGATGTTGACATAACAGAGCATGAAAATTAATTGATATGGTTTCAAATTCTATTCTGCAATTGACATTTAAGAAACTAACTTATTGAGTTTTGCTGTAGCATCAAAAAAAAAAAAAATTACCATTGTCTGAATGGCCTATGAGAAGACTCCACCCCTTCCCAACTACCTATCTTTGTGAGACTAGATTTTTTTTCTTTTTTAAAGCACTGAAGTTGCTATGATATTGCCCTTTAGTTTTTCATATATTAGGGAGGAATAATAGATTTTTGCGTATCCCCTGTAAGTTGTTAAAACAGAAATACTGAGGGTTGCTATTCTCATGGAGCTGTATACTTGCCCTATTATGGATGAAATGATCATGTCTGACTGTACTGCTTTAAAATGAGTTTTGTTGCTTTCACACTTAGGCAAAGATATTTAAATTTATTTTTGTTCAGAGTATCATGTAATATACTTCTCTCCTATCTTGTGCTCCCAAATTTGGGATAAGCATTGAATCCTTTTTGGACTGCAGGTTGCTTCTGATTTACTAGAAAGCATGATGCATGTAAAATAGTGGTTAATAAATATGGAGTCCCACCTTAAAATTTATCAAGAGAAAAAGTTAAAATATCAAGGAAGGTGCTACTACAGTAAAAACCTTATTTCCTTTGTAAAACCGTGGTATCTCATAGGAAGCCTTGGATCTTATTCTCAGCTACCAAAAATGTTTAAATATGAAAGTAAAGATGACATGAGAGCGTAGTATATTCTGTTCTTAAGGCCCACTGTTCTCAAGGTGCATGGTTATTAATCTTGGTTTGAATGTATAAATTATATAAGATTAATTTGCAGATAGGGTCGATGGAGGTTAGTGCATGGGGTATTAGAATGAGAAAGCTGATAAAATACTTTGATCAAAACAACCTATCATATTTTAATTGATTGTACATTGAATGCAGAAACAGAGTATAATTTGTTTTCCATTGTCAGATATTAAAGAGATTTTCAAAAATTTAAAGCAATGTCACTCTTCTCAGTATTTTTTTATTTTAGAAAATATAGTTATTTTCCCTTAAAAATATCAATTATGTTAACATGTAATGAGTAATTATTATTTTTAATAATAATTTAAAATAATTTATAATAAATATTTGTAAAATATCTCAGCTCTAATTTCCAATACAGTCAAAGTATAACTCACATAAACCAAAGCTCTCTGAAGTCAACAGTAATCTTAAGAGTGTAATGAGATACTAAGAACAAAATATTTGAAAATCATTGGTTCAAAGTATTCATTTCTAAAAATCATAAAACGCTTGAAAAAATCAGTAATTATTTATCTTCTCTCTCTATGGAGAATTCTGTGTGCAGATACGCAAAGGAAGAACTACCAAAGAAAAAATTCAATAAGTCTTTTAAAAATGTGAAATGCCTGTGCATAAGAAAATAGCTTTAAAATTTTGAGTCGCACTAAAAAACAAATAAAATATACTATTCTCCAGAAGTTTAGTTAAGATTAATATTTAATGGATAAAGATCCTGTATAAATCAATTAAACAGAAGAAAAAATATGATTACGGTATAAAAATAAGGACAGCTCAGAGGAGTGTAAATAAGATAAAATGAATACAAGCACACATGCCATCATGTTCTCACACTTTTACACTCTTGCTTATAATCAAATAAATGCACATAGATAAGACATATTTGCTTTCTGCCTAACAAATGATCTATCTTTAAAAAGAGAATACTCACTGTTGTTAAAATGTTTAGCTTAAAGCATGCTCTCGAATGCTATTTGTGAGAACACAGAGTGGTGCAAAGTTTATGAGAGGTGATTTGGCAAATTTATGAAAAACCATAACAAGGTTCATACTCTTTGACCTAGTAATTCCACCTCAAATAATTATAGTATCATCAAATATTTTTAAAGTAGGAAAATATGTATGTTTACATAAACATGTTTATTATAGAATTAAGTGTAATTACAAATCTCATAACAAAGTATATTAATAGTAGAATTCATAAAATTAATATATTTACACAGTAAAATATTCTATACCTATGAAAACGATGTTGTAAAGAATTTTGGCAATATGTAAAAAGATATATATATGCTACAATGTTATGCAAACAAGAATGATCTAATATGGCATAAACAATATAATCCTAGTTATATGTAGTGTTCTGATGAGGAAGCATTTTCTTCTACATGAAAGGCAAATCTCTTTTTCTTCCTATTGTTGCCTTCTACTTCTCTCACCATCTATAAATTTTTAGTTATATTGGTCAGTCTCCCAGACAGTGACTGGAATTCTAATTACACAATTATACCCTATAACTATTAAAGAAATTGTATTCATAATTTTTTAAAGTCTCCAAAAAGAAACTCCTAGGTCTAGAATTCTCCAGGTTCATAGATTCATAGATTTCTGCTGGGGATATCAAATAGTACAAACTTTCTGGAAAATGGTTTGGCAGTTCCTTTTGAAAATGAAAAATATAACCACCCTACAACCCAGTGATTGTACTTCTGGGCATTTATTCCAGGGAAATGTAATCTAATGTTCACACAAAATCTTGTACATGAATGTTCATAGCAGATTTATTCATCATAGCCCCAGACTGGAAACAACCCAGATGTCTCTCACAAGTGAATAGTTAAACAAACTCTGGTCCATCTATATAATGGAATAGTACAGTAAAAAGGTGCACAGCAGGAAAGAGCTATGAACTATTTATACAAGCAACATCTTGGATGAATCTTTAAAAAATTATGCTGAGTGAAAAACGCCAGCCCCCATAAATTACATACGATATTATTCCACATATATTACATTTTGAAATGAAAATACTACAGAAATGAAGAATAGATAAGTGGTTGCCAGGAGTTAAAGATGGGAGAAGAGCAGACACAGGCGGTGGGTAGAGACTGTTGGGCAGAACAGTGGGTGTAGCTACGAAAGGGCTGCACGTGGAGACCTCTGTGGTGATGGAATTGTTCTGTATCTTGACTGTATCAATCTCAATATCCTGGTTGTAATAATTGGCTATTCTTTTGCAAGATATTTCCATTTAGGGAAACTATATAAAAATTGAGATATCTTTGTATTACTTGTTACAACTGCATGGGAACCTATAATTATCTCAAAATCAAAAGTTTAATTAAAATTTTAAAATACACAAAGGGAAAGTCAAAATCAGGATACAATTTTACAAAATATATGAGCTCTACTTTTAACACTAAAGGGAAAGGATAAGGGAAATATGCCTAAATGTTTTAAACGATTTCTTCTAAATTTATGGGAATAAGTTTCTTTCCATCTTTCTTTACAACTCAGTGTACTTTCTAAATTTTCTTAAAAGAGCCTGTGCCATCATTACAGGAAACAAGAGTGATGCCACGTATTGAGCATCTAATTTGTGCCATGCTCTATTCTAAGTACTTTATAAGCAGTATCAGGATGAAATAAATTCATATCTGTAAAGGGCAAAGAACACACTCTAGTATATAATAAGCATCACATAAACATTTCTTAAAATAAAATAATAAATCATACCATTTAATTTTCACAAAACCTCTATAAGGTGGGGCATCATTTTATAACTGAGAAAACTAAGGCATAAAAGGTTAAATAACTTTCTTAAACTTACACTGGTAGTATATGCTAGGATCAGGATTCAAATCCAGACTGTGATTTCTGTCTGAATTCTTTACCACTACAAATTTCATTGCTCCAAACTGTACCCTCCAATTCCCTCCTGGTAGTTATACATTTGATCTGATCATTCGATTCCACAGTTTTTTTGTTTGTCTTAACATAATTTATTTCTTGCTTGGAGGAATGAGGTTAAAGACATTTACATTTTCCTCACTAGTATAGGCACATATGACGGGATTAAGAGTCAAGTAAAAGTTAACATGATGAAGTCAGCAAAAAATCAACTTGCCTTCCTCCGTAGTCAAGCTTCTGCCTTCTCCATAGTGACATGACATTGGGGAGACTAATGAAGTGATCTACAGCTTTATGTTGATACAAGTATCCTTGCCTTTGGAATTTTATCATGTTTCCCAATTCACAAAATTTGGTAACTCTAATAATTTATCTATTCATCCAAATAAATTAGCAGCCATCCATTATTCTTTAAAGACTCCAAGTAGTTACTGTTTAAAAGTTATTAGCCTAAGAATCTTTTACTTACTAGCTTTAATTACTGTAGATAGATGAGGATATACCCCTATTAGAACAGAGTCAATTAGAACATACTTTACAACTTAGAAGAAATTAATACTTATTAGCATACTGAATTTGATTCCACTTCCCACCAACAGGGCACAAAGATTCTAATTTCTCCACATCCTCATCGTTTTTTTTTTTTTTTTTTTTAATAGTAGCCATCCTAATGAGTGTGAAGTGGCATCTCATAGTACTTTTGATTTGTATTTCCCTAATGATTAGTGATGGTAAGCATCTTTTCCTCTGCTTACTGGCCATTTACTTGATGTCTTCTTTGGAGAAATGTCTATTCAAGTCCTTTGCCCATTTCTGAAATGGGTTGTTTGTTTTGTTTTGTTGCATTTCAATAATGACTAAATGATAATGAGTATCTTTTCAGGTGCTGATTGCTATCTATATATCTTCTTTGAAGAAGTGTCTGTTCAAATTTTTGACCATTTTTAATTGGGTCATTTTTGTTGTTGTTGCTGAGTTTTGGGGGTTCTTTATGTATTCTGAATATCAGTCTTCTATCATAAATGATTTTCAAATATTTTCTCCAAGACTTGGCTGATTTTATCATTTTCTTAAGAGAATATTTTGAAGAGCAGAAGTTCTAAATTAGTGAATTTTACTGTGTGTAACTAATGTCTTAAACAAAAGAGAAGGGGTCGGAAAGTAAGTGGATTTAAAGGATATAAAGAAATAAAATATTGTTAAAACAAAAAATTTATTCTTGACTTTTGTCCTATTCTGAATTCTGCTCCCATGTCCTTATGAAAATACTTGAACTTCCACCTTATTCCTGATGTCAACCACACGGGCATTATCTCACCCACCCTCTCCTCCTTTTCGAGGACTGAATTTCTCTCTCATTGTTCTTAACAGGACCTGGAAAGATTCTTCCTTAATTTCAGTCAATGTCCATGTCTCTGCAACGACATTACCATGCTGTTGGCTACCTTTCTGTCTATCTCTACGTGCAACTACCCATCTTCCCTCTTGAAAACTCACTGATTCCTGGACCTTTCTGATGCTGACTCCAGACCTAGATACATTCTGGAGTCTTCCCTCCTTCCTTCCTTCTTTTATTCTTTCCTTTCATCCTTCCTCTCTCTTGCTTTTCCTTTCTTCAGTAGTTATCTGAGTATCTATTATGGGCAAGAAATTGTGATAAGCACTAGGAATACAAGAACAGAGTATATGTATTCTTTGCCTTCAATAAAGAGAGATGAGAAGGAAAAAAACCGAGTTTACGGGAATTACAGTTTGGAAAGGTGGTACATAGCAAGGGCACATTACTTAACCCAGGGTAGGCAGGCAACATGTCCTGGAGGTAAAATGACCCAAGTTTTTACCTGTACCAAGAATTAGGCTTATTGACACTATTTTCATCATTATGTGACGTTGCATGTGTCCTCAAGGGCCCTCCACACACTGGGGACAGATCACTTTATCATTTTCTATACCATCATCTGTACTAGCCCCACCTGCCCTAGAGCCTTCTGAAGTCTGAGCTGCCTACAAGTTCCTCTATCTGACAAGGAGGACTTTCTGGGCCAGCATTTCTTATTAGCACTTGACTTTATACAACACATCGTTCCTGGAATAGGAGCCTTAAATTAATTCCACCGTTTTTACTGTCCTACTGCAGTTTTAATTCAGTATAAAAAAAATAGCTAGAGGTGAGAGAACACATTTAATTAAATATTGTATGCAGCTGATGAATGTATATAAAACCATCACTCAAGGGGTATATATTTTTATAATGAGTTTCTTTCTTTGGCTTTCTTTGACTTCCAACCCTATTTGAACTTCTGCTCTAAAAGGCCAGATTGCTCTTCCCTTGTACTTTCAATTTCACAATAGGCTTTCTTGGAAGAGCTGAGTTGGTCCCTCTTGCTGTTAGCACAGCAGGGTCCATCCTCATGATGCTTCAAATCTCACTTATCCTGAACTGCCAGAACAATTCTTGACTACCTTAATGAGACTCAGCACCCCAGCCCTGATGTCAAAGTGAAGCTTTTTCTAAAGAGTTCAAGCAGCATCTAGTGAAGATCTTATTCTTTGCCATATTGTCAGTAAAAAGATAAATATTTTCCGTAACACAGGGACCTTGAATTTACTAAGGAAGTTAACTAAAATGCAGTAAACTTGGCTATGTTTTCATTGCCTCCCAGAGACAAATTATAGATCACATGAAACATGGTTCCATGATGCCATTTATTCTTTTAAGGAGGCAAATATTCTCTCCTCACCTCTATCTCCATGAAGGCATTTTAATGAATTTATTCTGTGACTATACATATAAAAATTTCTTCACATAGAAACTATTGTCCAGGAATACAGGTGACTTAATTTTAGGAAAACTGCAAGTATTTACTTTGTCAGCATTTTCTTCTGCTTACACCATCACGCACTACCTGTGCATTTATGGCTTAGCAAAGTGCTGTAAATTGAAGCTTTCCTGTGTTGTGGGGCAGTTTATTGTGTCCCTGACTTGGTCCGGGACAGTAGATCTGATTGTAAATTTTACTAAGATGTTTCCACATTATAACTTAGACTTCATTGCTTAAAGCAGTACAGTCTCAAATCTGTGTTTCAAAGTATAAGGGATTATAAATTCAACATAGAGAAACTTTGGTGGCAACCATCAGGCTTCCTGGTCTTTCTTGGAACTGGTCAAGGGGATTGATGGAGAATCATGTTAAGCGAGTCTCTTTTTCTTGGTGGAATTTTAGACAAAGTTTCCTAACACTCTTCAGGTATGCAAGTTCCCAAAGGGAGGACAGTTGCTGATGGAATATTTGCTACATATTAATTCTTCCTGACTCAAAACAGAAAGAATTAGACCAGATATCCTCCTTTTGTCTTCTTTGAGAATTTGTATTTACTATTTTCAAATGACATACTTACTTCGTAATTCTAGCCAACTTAAGTTGAAAAGGAGTTTATTAAAAGACATTGATTAACACAAAGAACGCATGGGAAGGTGAGAGAATGGAGCTGGGAAATTGATGAGCAGCTAAGAAACAGCTAAAGTCATGCCACTTCCAGAGGACATCTCACTACTACATCATCTCTGATCTCACTGTTACAGCAAGGGGTGGTAGACTATGCTGCTGTCATCATGAATAATGTCTAAGCATCCCTACTTCTTGTTTCATTGACAGCCTCAGGCAGAGGCATCTAACTGATCACCCAGGCTTAGGCTGTATGCCCTTGCCCTGGTAGCCATGGAGTGGAACACAGGACTATCTGACCTTCCATCAATTTCCATAGTGGGAAGAAGTCCTGGATTTCACCTCTTTTGAAATGTACCCTGAAGATAAAAGATGCTTGAATATTAGATACACAAAAACTGGAAAAAAGAGAAAATGAGAGAGAAACAAATGTCCACTACAAGTGGTGACTCTCTTCCAATGTTTTATTGTTGTTATTGTTTTTAATCACATTTTTTTTCATTACAGTGGGTGTTATTTTTAAAGAACACAGCTCCTAAGTGCTAGAACTAAACTTTTAACCCAATTTGCTCCAATTCCAAAGTTTGAGCTTTACCATTAGGCTGCTAACTCTTTGCTCACCCTTTTCCTTTTCAAATCTTGGACAGACTGGGATCAGCCATTCTTTCAACAAGAACTTACTTACAGAGTACCTCCCATATGCTAGAATGAATGCTAGATGTTGGGGATGAAAATGATGAACAAAATATAAGCCTGGCACTTTAGGGTCCCTGAAATCTGGAGTCAAATAAAACAACGGTTATTTCAATATGGAGTTGTTAAGAGGAGAACCTCTTAAGTTCCATCAAAGTAACCCTCATGTCTCCCTGTACCACCCTGCCCAGCAGGTATTCCACCCAGAGGAGGAAGTGTGGCTTATCTGTGAAAAGGAAAAGTCTTTTAGGCTCTCCTGTTCAACTTCCCATCTTCAGAGAGCATGCAGTGTGGTAAGTGTATGACAGATTCTGTCCCTAGGCGGACAGAAGTAGCAGCTGCTACAGTTATCCAGCCCAGGCTGTGGAGGCATGGGGAAAGTTTAGTGTTGGGTGGGATGCAGGTGAAAAGCTAGATTTGTCATTTAGTTTTAGCCAGTATCAAGTTGACATTTTTATTTCTGTCTGCCTGCCTCCAGTGACTATCTCTCAATTGGTTTCAAACTTTGTAGGAGAATAAAGTGCAGTTAAAACATCACTTATCCAGTGTAAACCCCAATAAAAGTGACAGGAGTTAGGGTGCTATTTGAGTTTCCCTCTCTCTTTCTCTCTCTCTGTCTCTGTCTCTTCTTTCACTTTTCTTATGTCTTCCCTCTAGTCTCTCTTCCTAAATCTTCATAATACCCTCCCTCTTTTCCCCTCTTCCTTACCCCATCTCTATTCATCTATCTCTCTTCACTCTGTCACTCCTTTCTCCCTCTCTCACCCTAATCTCTTTCCTCCCAGTCCAGTCTTTCTCTTTATTTCCCTGTTCTCCTTTCTTCATCTTCTCTCTCCCTTTTCCCTCCTCTCACAATCCCCCCTTCTCTCTCACTCTGACTCTCTCCCTGCCTCTTTCATTCCACAAATGTTGGCCTAGTGCTTTTGCTAGATTTCACTCTGCATGCTGGCTGTTCAAGTAAAACTGGTGTGAAATGATCACCCGGGGAATTAAATAGGAGGAAAGATACATGGAGTTAGTTCAAGAAAAATTCACTGGTTTGAGACACGACAGTGTATCTTAGTGGAGGCTATGGCCTGACAGTGTCACCTTTTGTAAAATCATTGGTCAAATCATTGGTGATCATCTGAAGGTAGAGGAGTATTGTCCCCAGGTTGGAATATTATGGCATGGGAACTAGTCTAAAAATTCAACCCTTACTTTTTCTCACACCTGACAGGTCCCTCATGCAGTCTACTATTTATGCTGTGTGATGGGGATTTCAGGAATTGAAAAAAATACTCTTTTATTTATTATTAATATTTGGATTGCACATTTTTAAAAAAATAATTAATTAATTAACTTTTTGGCTGCATTGGGTTTTCGTTGCTGCACGCGGGCTTTCTCTAATTGTGGTGAGTGGGGGCTACTCTTTGTTGCAGTGCGTGGGCTTCTCAATGCGGTGGCTTCTCTTTGTTGCAGAGCACGGGCTCTAGACATGAGGGCTCAGTAGTTGTCACTTGCGGGCTCCAGAGCACAAGCTCAGTAGTTGTGGCGTGCAGGCTTAGTTGCTCCGTGGCATGTGGGATCTTCCCGGACCAGGGCTTGAACCCGTGTCCCCTGCATTGGCAGGTGGATTCTTAACCACTGTGCCACCAGGGAAGTCCTGGATTGCACATTTTTATTTAGGTCTTCACATATCTAGTCTATTATTCAAAAAGTTACTTTTTGTCCAAATTGGTTGTTCATGTTATTTCTCAAGACAAGTCATATTAAAGTCTGAGATAACACTGGATTAGATGTTTACCCTCTCTTCTGGTCATTTCATCTCATCTTAATTTTTTCAAATAAATTCACAATTTCAGCTCTGGAAGTTCATATTATTATAGCTCCAATTATTAACTATCTATACTTTGTCCTGGATGCAGCCTTATTATCTTTAGAATTGAAAACTTCAGAGATGAACAGAGTATTTGCTTATTATGAAGGTCCTTGGAATGCCATCCTAAACTCATTTATATTTAACAAAGCTAACATTTCCTAATGTTGGAGGTAGATATGGGGAAGGAAGGAACAAGGAGAGGGGAGGTTAGAGATACTTCCTCTAGGAGGAGTTGAGAAAAAAGCTCTTCAGGTGGACTCTGTTTGCCATCGGTTTTGTTTTTAATGTGAACTATGCTTGCAAATTATTTAAGGGCGGTCATGTGGAATATGCAATCTGGCTGTTCTACCTGACCCAGAGAGCAGGACCAGGGCCAGTAAGAGAATGTGATAGAGATTTATTTTAACTCAAGATAAAGCAGAAATGTCTAGGGTAAAAGTTCCCCAAATATGGAAGAGACTGCATCAGAAGCTGGGAATAATATTATAGAACACTTCCTACGTACCAAGCACTAAGCACTTTTACTATAAGTCTTAGTATTTGGGGTACTGTAATGGATTGAATAATGGGCTCCCAAAGAATATGTCCATATCCTAGTATCCAGAACATGTGAAAGGCTCCTTATTGGGAAAATGTCTCTTTTAGTTAGGGATCTTGAGATGAAGAGATCATCCTGATTATAATGATGGGCTCTAAAACCAACGACAAGTGTCCTTTTAAGAGACACAGAGTGGAGAAGGCTACATGAAAATAGAGAATGAGATTGGAGAGATGTGACCATAAGCCAAGGTAGCCTAGGAAAACTGACAGCGACCAGAGCTGGAAGAGGCAAGGAAGGAGTCTCCCTGAGAGCTTTCAGAGGGAGTGCAGCCCTTCTGCTGCTTTGATTTCAGACTTCTGGCCTGTATAAGTGTGAGCGATTACATGTCTGTTATTTTAAGCTGCTAAATTTGTGGTAATTTGTTATGGCAGCCATAGGAAACTAATGCTGGTACTAAAACATGCATCAGCCTCATTTTGCAGCTAATGCACAGAGGGACGTAGAAGTTACTAACTTGTTGAAGGTCATGTAGCTACAGAGACAGAGCCATGATTAGGAGAGAGGCAGTCTGGCTCAGAATCCACATTCATGAACCCAGTGCTACATTCTTCTCCAGGTAGTGAGTTCCCTCTCTCTGATTTCCAATTCGAGACTGGAAAACTGCTTGATGGGACTCAAGCATTAAATAAGCAGAAATAACTAGATTCAGATTTCCAAATACCAGTACCTTGTATCAGATTCTGAAGTTCCACTTTAACAGCTTCTAGTTCAGTTGATTTTTAGTGTTGCCCAAGAATCCTTATTTTTTTTTTTTTTTTTTTTTAGAAATTCACGTTCTTCTATTTATTTTTATTTATGACTGTGTTGAGTCTTCGTTTCTGTGCGAGGGCTTTCTCTAGTTGCGGCAAGTGGGGACCACTCTTCATCGCGGTGCGCGGGCCTCTCACCATCGCGGCCTCTCTTGCTGCGGAGCACAGGCTCCAGACGCGCAGGCTCAGTAATTGTGGCTCACGGGCCCAGTTGCTCCGTGGCATGTGGGATCTTCCCAGACCAGGGCTCGAACCCGTGTCCCCTGCATTGGCAGGCAGATTCTCAACCACTGCGCCACCAGGGAAGCCCAAGAATCCTTATTTTTAAAAAAAGACCTCATTCTAGTGAATTGTCATAGAATATTCATGTTTGGGAATGATCAGACTAGATACCTTTTGCAGTTTTTTGCAGCCCTGAGCATATGCGTTCTATACCTCTCCTTGCCCTCAACTCATTTTGTGTCTCCTTTCCCAAAAGCAGGAGACTAAGGGAGTCGAGGGTTCTTCTGTTTTTCTTGTATCATCCATGTGGCCTGTTCTTTGTCCTTATGTTTCTTTATGAACCACTATAATGGTCTAAATCATAAGCTGAATAAGTTCACTGTTTTACTACTTTGGTGTTTTGAAACAAAATAAAAGAAAATGAAATCAGACATATCCTAGAAGAAAGTATAGAGTAAATAAAAAGTGCTTTGTGGGTTCACAGATAAGAAATTCACTGTAAATAAGAGTCTGAAGTGAGACAAGCCAAGGTACTAGGGCTTAACTGCTCTGGAGATTTGAGAGCTTTCCAGGAGACGTCAGAGATTATAGTTTTTTAGAGAGTCATTCTTTTCATATATGTGTAGACTGCAATTGAATTGGACTCCTAGAACATAACAGTTGAACAATTTAATTGGCAGGATTATTATCCTAAAAGAAAGGGAGTAATAGGTGGAAAGATTGTGGCTTTTCTCATGGAAACAGCAAGGAAGGGCCCAACTGAAAGGGGCAAATTGTGTTTAGTCTTCCTAACCACTCTGTGGTAGGTCACCGCTTCCGAAACCTCACTGAACTTGACCAAGGTTGCACAGCTACTGTGCTATGGAGCTGGGGGGTTGAATCTCTTTCGAAGACCATGCAATTTCTACTGCATCAATGGTTCAGCGACTGAACAAGCATCAGAATCCCCTGGAAAGCTTGGTGAAACACAGATTACTGGACCCCATCCCAGGAGTTTCTGACTCAGTGTGTCTGGAGGACCTAGCGTGTGGAACAAGTTCTTGGTAACGCTGATGCTGCTGGTGCAGGGACTACACTTGAAGAACCACTGTGCAACTACACCATCTGGGGAGGATCTGAAAACGGCAGGTAAATGTTCCTCCAGTTATTTAAAAGGGTCCCCAAATAATTTAGACCAGAAGTTGCAAACTGATGGCATCAGACATGTATGTTCAACATGAACAGTTCAAAATTATTTATTTAGTGGTCAATACTGTAAATCCAGAGATTTCAGATAAAAATCTTTTTCTGAAAAATATCAGAAGATCTGTCATGGCAAAAATCAATTCAAACTTGGTATTAGCTTCCCCTTTTAGGCCAGATGTCAACCTTCCTACCATTTCAAATATTTACTTTACCTGCTTTGCTCTACCCTTAAATATAATAGGTGGAATTTATTGGGTTATTAAACCCAATTATTAAGCAAATACTGTTCATTACTGGTGTTCTAAGGGCTTTACCTGTATTAACTGTTTAACTCTATAACCCTCTATGAGGAAAATTTTACTCAGAGTAAATTAAGGCTGAGGGAACAAATAGAACAAATAAGTTATCGTGGGTGAGACACAATAGCAGTTTATTTCCATAGCTCATGCTTATAAGCTATAAGCTGGAAGCTTATAGGCTATACTATTTTGCAAATGAGAGCAATCACACTAGCAGGGCACTGTTGGTGAGCATTCTACCTATATTAACTCATTTAACCTTCACAACACTCTGAGACATTATAATTATTTCTATTTTACAGAAATGGAAACTAAGGCAGAAAGAAATAAACCAGCTTGGCCAAGTTCATATAGGTAGTATTAACACAATAGGTACTTGAATCCAAGCCACCTGACTCCGGAGTCCATACTCTTCAATTTTAAATTCTACTGTAGACGTTTATGTCTGTGACTCTGATCCAGACCAATTCCTCCTTTCTGCAGTTGAAGAAATTGAGTATTTCAGAGGTCAAATGTCTTCCTTAGAATTGTGGAATGAGTTAGCAATAGATCACGTTTGTACTCATGAATACCAAAAAGTACTCCAACAATGACCCCCAGTGGGAATTTTGGCTCACTATTATTGTAATGTAAATGGAAAAGAGGTTAAATAAATGTTAATGAGATTCTACTCATTGTTTTTATCTAAAGGTGGTCTCAAATGGCTACTCTAGTTATTCTCAGCCCTGGTTGCACACTGGAAGGTCTTATTTTGGGATTTTAAAAAACGATGCCTAAGCCCCACCCAAGGCCAATTAAATAAGTTAAATCAGATTCCTTGAGGGATGATGTCTATAGTCTGTATGTATATATACACACACATATATAATATATATTTAATATATATTAAATATATATAAATTTTGGGATTCCAGGTAATTCTAATGTGCAGCCAGAATTGAGAAGAATTGAAAAATTCTGGATTACACTCTCAGAATATGCAGGTTGCATGCAATGGCTGGTAATTAGACACTGATGTTGTCTCCTTCTGGAGATTGTATAGGTTCCTGTAAAGATGTCTAGTTCCATGTTCAATGCCGACTGCATCCCTATAACCAAATGCAGTAATTACTTGTTACTGATGTGTGTTCATGAATAATTGAATAGTCTTACTTTGCTCCTGCTCCCGATTAACTTCTGTGACTGAAGGGAACTGGGCTCCTCCTGTAAGAAATAAACAATGTGTTGAACAGTGCTGGTTTTTTGGGTTAATTTCCATGTTTATTACTCTTGCCCCTTGTCTCCATCTAATCTGATGTTCTTTCTGCTGCTTACATGTGACTGACTTGTGCAGTGACACTGCAGGAAGGGTAATTTGAAAAACTCGAGTCCCCAGACCACCTCTGCTCCTCATGACAACTATGTGATTGGTCATTGTCAGTTCAAAAGTGGAAAAATAAAATTAGGAAATTTTGCACACACAAATTCAGCTAGACAAGTAATTTCAAGTTCTATTTCAAGTCATATTCAGTCTTACAGAGGTAATATAATAAGAATTATCCAAGCAATGCTTTGGCAGCAAAACAACATTAATTTGAATGAGCATTTATAGAGCAGTTTCTTCCTCTTCTGTAGAATTTTCCACAATTTATCAGAGTTATCCTTTTAAGGACTGCCTTTTCTGTGAGAATTTAGGCTCTGTAAGTACAGGAACCATGTCTGTCTTGTTATTATCATGTCCTCAAGTCCTAGCATATTGTAGGTACTAAATAAACATTTTCTGAACTTATAAATAATTAAATGAATGAATATCTGAGCTAGGCATTGAAGACAGAAAGAAAAACAAGACATGATTTCTGTCATTGAGGAGCTTATAAGATTAGGAGAGAAACAGAAACGTTCAAGAATTACAATCCGATGTGGTTAGGACTTTAATAAAGATAGGTATAAGGAAGGAAAGGGCTCTTGCATGCTAACAATCTACAGATCAAATCTACCCCCAGAGTGGAAGCAGCCATAAAAGTTAAAATTTCTTGGAAGTACTTCGTGTTATAAATTTTAATGTGGGACAAAGCAAATAATTTACATAATTCTGAAGACAAATTAAATTTTAAAAATTGATCCCTAAAATCAGAAGAAAAAAAAAAAGCAAATGAACCTAAGTGTGTGTTAACCGGATGGCATAGCAACACAGAGGAACTATTGAAAATGATTTTTTAAAACCAAACCATTTGAATGTACATACTTACTTGAATATACCAGGTATGGTCTCCTGTTGATTTACCTTTTTTACTCTCTGTGAGATATTATTGCAGGATTGGTCACTAATTTTCTCATGCTTCCCTGTGTCCATGCTCTTAAAGAGTCCACCCCTATATTGACTCTGGACTTGGTATGTGACTTGCTGTTTTAGTTTGCTAGGGCTACATTAACAGAGTACCACTAACTGGGTGGCTTAAAAAACAGACATTTATTGTATCACAATTATGGGGGTTAGAAGTCTGAGATCAAGATGTCAGCAGGGCCACGCTCTCTTTGAAGAGTCTAGGAAAGGATCTGTTCCAGGTCTCTCTTTTATCTTCTGGGAATTCCTTGGCTCATGGCACTGTAATTCTAATCTTTACATGGTGTTCCCCTGTGTATGTGTCTGCCTCTAAGTTTCCCCCTTTTATAAGGACATATTGAATTAGGTCATGTTTATAAGGTCGTATTGGATTAGGGCTCCACTCTTCTCCAGGATGACCTCACCTTAATTTAACTGATTACATCTGTAACAAACTTAATTCCAAGTAAGTTCACACCCTGAGGTATTGGGGGGTCAGGACTTCAGCCTATGAATTGAGAGGACACAATTAACCCCATGACACTTGTTTTGGACAATGAGATAATAGCAAATGTAAAGAAGCAGAGATTTGAAAAGTGCTTGTACTTTGGGGCTTGCTCTCTCTTACTACTTTAGGCAACTGCCACTACCACCATGTGAACAAGCTCGGACTAACCTGCTGGATGATGAGAGAATCATGGCCCATTTGCCCCCATGACAAGTTCACAACTAACCTCCATGAGCAGAGACACTCACCTGACTGGCAGCTGACCTCAGTGAGAGAGTCTAGGAGACCAGCAGAAGAACCACCTAGCTAAACCCGAGTCAAATCATATTTTGAATTTTAAAAAGTGTGTTGTTTTAAGCCACAAAGTTTTGCAGTGTTTCATTATACAACAGTGAATAATTTATGGTGTGTTAGAAATATGGGAAGACACTAGTCAATTTCCAACTCTCAAATTTTCAAGCTTTTGTATGAATAATTGCTGTTCCCAACAAGAAAATTCGGTCTTGTAAATTTAGCTACTACTCAGGCTTGTCTCCTTCCTTTTCACTGCTGTTTCCAAGGGAGCCTCCTGGAGTGAATACAATGCTTTTTTAAAAAGAAAGTGCTTCAATAAATTGCCTTGCTATATTGCTTAGAAAAAGGAGGAAAAAAGAAAGGCTTCTTTCTCAACGCCATTATTTCTTTGTATATTCTAGATAGCTATCTGGACTTCTCTGGTGGCGCAGTGGTTAAGAATCTACCTGCCAATGCAGAGGACACAGGTTCGATCCCTAGTCCGGGCAGATCCCACATGCCGTGGAGCAACTAGAGCCCACGAGCCACAACTACTGAGCTTTCAAGCCACAACTACTGAAGCCTGTGCGCCTAGACCTCATGCTCTGCAACAAGAGAAGCCACCGCAACGAGAAGCCCGCGCACCGCAATGAAGAGTAGCCCCCACTCGCCACAACTAGAGAAAGCTCGCGTGCAGGAACGAAGACCCAACGCAGCAAAAAAAAAAAATTTAAAAAAAACCAGATAGCTGTCATTCAAGGAATCATCAATTGTCCATTTATTTGTTAATCACCAAATCTATAATTCAGCAAGTTTATTTAGCATCTATAGGCTGCAAGGTTTTTATATAAAAGATTTTGGATACAGTAGCCATCTTAGGTAGAGTTTATCTACCTATCTATCTATCTATCTATCTACCTATCTATCTATCATCTATAAAATTTTACAATATAGACTCATAATCTCAGAGTTAGAAAGGGCCCTAAAATGTCTTTTGTTCTAATCTCTTACCAGTGCAGGAACATACTCTGTGTCATTCCCAACAAGCAATCTTTTCTCTTCTGCTTGCACACTTCTCATGATGAAAGGCTCATTACCTCATGAGGAAGCCAATTTTATTCTAGAATAGCACTGCTTGTCAGAAAGTATTTCCTTCTCTTGACCTCAAATATGCCTTCTCTGGCTGCCCAGTTTCCCGCAAGGCTCTGTCCTTCCCCCATTTTGCTACTAGTCCCAGAAATAGCATATCTATTTCATCTTCATGTGACAGCCCTTCAAACATCCTAACCTGTATAGACATAATAATGTTATATCTTTTCTAAGAAGAAAAGTTCTGATAAATCTAGCTCTCACCACCATTCTTAACAATTTCTAGAACAAATGGAGAGAGTATTAGAAAGAATGACTTGGGGGAAAAAGCAGAATTAACTACAGACAAATATAATGAAATAATGTGAATCATTACTTCTATGTGTGCCCTTTCTGGGAAAATATTAGTGAGGTGTTCAAGAGACATGAACTTTAACTCCCATTTAATGTCTTTAACAAGAACTGTGCCTCGAAAATTATCAGGATATCTAGGGATTATTTTTCACTTTGTTCTCAAAGGTGAGCCTGTTTGAGAATTTAGCTGTTAGAGATGATATTGATAAGCTGACCCTTATATCCTGTGAACTCTTACTGGACAGTTGTAAGTAACATGTTCCTCCAGCTGTATCTTTCTAGAGAGCAGATTTAAAAGAAGTTTATGATTGTATCTGCCAGTGAAGAGCATACTGTTTTCCTTGGTCCTCTCACTTGACCTAAATTTTGTCCAGCTGAGGACTGCTTCTATTTTGGACATTGCTAGGAAAAAGCAGCCACTTTTTCAGAGAATCAACAAAGTTTAGTCATTGGTTTTCTCATCTCCAGTGCCCACTCACCTTTGAAGAAGGTTGAATTAGGAAATAAATCCATAAATCACCATGTTAAAGTTGTGAGGACACAAATGCTTCAAATGGGCAGAAAGGGTTTCAAATCCCGGCTCCTCCACTTACTAGTAATGTAAGCTTGAGCAAGTTACTGCATCATTTTAAATCTCTGTTTTTTTTCTGATAATAATGCTGATAATAATGACCACAGAGTCTCTCCTGAGAACTGAATGAAAGGATATTTCATTCTTTGAACATTCATACCCAACTTGAAGCAAGAAGCAAAGGCCTTGCACTTTTATAGTGATTGTTATTATCAATTATTAAATAATTAAAAATCAATCTTGAAAGTAAAGATGGCTTCTTAGGACATCATAAAAGTAGTTATCCTTAACTAAAGCAATAAGACTGCTTCAGAGGTGTATATTATACTGCTAAAAAGTGGTGAAGACAGAAGAAAACTTATTAAAGACTACAGCTCAAATCTGAGGCAGCTTAGCTTTCGCCCAAAGAGTTCCTGAACATGTGTTATGTGACAAGAATTTGATGTCTGGTCTTCCGTCTAAGAGATATGAGTTTAGATAAACTTAGATTTCAGTCTCTTCATCCACAGAATGAAAGGCTTCCTCTGTATAGTATAGGATGGTTCTTTTAATATTCTACTAAAATTAAATCTTTTCACTCCCTCAGTTTTTCTTTTGATTATTCCCAAAGTAAATATCTAGGCATGTATATCTTCATTGTTGGAAGTATGTAAACCTGTTTCCCTTGCTCCTTAGTGACAACAATTCTAATCTGTTTTATATTATGTCTCTTTCCCACTGCATACAGAATCAAGCTGAGGGTTAAAAATTATAGGTGTTTAGTAAGCCAATGCAGGATCCAATTGATTATGCTGAGAGAGAAGACTTAAGCACACATTATATTGTTCACTCTTCACACTCCTATCTATCATTCAATGTATAACTTAAATGGCACATCTTCATTGATAGTTTCCTCTACCGCTCCCCCCAACACACACACACACACACACACACACACACACACGCACCATGCAACGGCCTCAGGATCAATTGTTCAATTTTCTGTGCACCTATAAATGTTTTAACTTTAGCAGAGTATGGTTTGTCACTCAGTTATTTATTTAGGTGCCTGTGACTTCTAGATTTTGAGAATTTTGAAAGAAAATGTGTATAAATTCTAGTATATAGCTTAGTACCCGGGATTCAGAAAATATCTGTTCAATGAATGAATAATGATAATGAGGAGCATGAGGATGATAGCAGCTAATTTTTTTTGAGTACTTTTTACATATTAGGCATTTTCCTAAGCTCTCAACATGAATGAATTCATTATACGGACCCAACTACTCTATGAGATAGATACTATTATTTTCACCATTTTATCGATGAGAAAACTGAGGCACAGAGTATTTATTAAATAACTCCCTAGGCAATAAGATTCAGAGTTAGGGATTAAAACCCAATATTTTGTTTCCAGTGAATAGTTAATTAAACACTATTCTATGCTGTCTCTCCTGAACAAGTAAATGAAAAATTAATGAGTGAATAAAATGGGCAAAAATACCCACCCAATACACACTGTGTATACACTGAATTATTACCATACTAATCCAAACTTGGACCTGATTTTTCCACTTCTGTGAGGGTATGGTTTCCTTAATTAGTCCAACTTTAGAGTAGTAGGCAGAATAATGATCTCTAGATATGTCCATATCTTAATCCCTGGAACCTATGAATATGCTACTTTTCATGGCAAAAGGGACTTTGCAGATATAATTAAGGATCTTGAGGTGTGGAGATTATCAAGGTAGGCCCAGTGTAATCATGAGGATCCTTATAAGTGAAAGAGCAAAGGCTGAGAGTCAGAGAGAACGGAAGATTCCAGGCAGCAGGCTCTGAAAATAGAGTAAGGGACCATGAGCCAAGGAATGCAGATGGTCTCTGGAAGCTGAAAAAAAAAGGAAATGGATTCTTTCCTAGAACCTAGAAGCAAAGCAGTCTTTCTTGACACCTTAATTTTAGCCCATTGAAACTCAGTTTTCTAAATTTCAGAACTGTAAGAGAATAAATTTGTTTTGTTTTAAGTCTCAAGTTTGTGACTTGTGAAAATGTTTTACAGCATCAATAGGAAGTTAATATGTCAGGTATAGTGGTCTCTGATAGCATATTTAGTGTCAGTCTTGGAGGTTTGATAGATTAGCTGCTACTTAGGCAAGTAGAGAGTGCTGTCTTGTCCTATAGCAATGGAAAATAGATACAAATGGGAGAAGGAGAAAATAATTAGTCTTGAATTTCTTCCTGGCCGTTGTTGGAGGGTAGTCTATATTGGGTATTTCTAAGTCATTGAGCCCTTGTGTTTATTTGGGGGAGCTCATTTAGAAAGTATGTTGCCACTTCAGAGGCAAACGTTGTTGAAAATTGAGATGGGGGTGTGGGGAGCTGGAATGGCATGGGTAGGATTAGGGAACTGATCCAAGAGTGATGGGCTGTCAACAGACCCATGCAGGTCCCAAGGGGAAGTGATGAGCTCTGATATAATTCACTTAGGTTGGCATTGAGCAGGGCTGACTCAACACATAGAGCACTCTGACAAGAGTGTCAGCCCTGGTAATATCTGAATTTAAAGCAGTAATCCGTCCTGTTGGGACAAACCTCGCTGTGTTAAAGCAACGCAAATGAATTATCTTCATGATGCGTGTGTGTGTGTGTGTGTGTGTGTGTGTGTGTGTGTGTGTGTGTGTGTGTGTTTATGGAAGCATTCCTAGTCAGTGACAAAGAAGAAGGTTATTCAGTAACTGGTGTCTGGTGTTGGGACTGTTGATTAACATTTGGGGAAGAGTTAATCCATTTTGGTTTCCATAGTTTATTAAGAATAGAAACTTTGGATGGAATAAAAGTTAAATACATAAAAAGAATCCATATAATCTTTCTTTGCAACTATAAAGCTTCTGAATATCAGTGTCAGTGGGGACGTTTTAAGCTTAAAAGCCACAGAATAAGTCCAAAAGAAAAGACTAACATTTAACTACATGTAAGTTAAAAACTTTCCCTGCAGAAATAACCAAAATTAAAAGGAAGGCAACAAGTTAGGAAACGATACATCAAGTATGACAGCACATTTCTGCTGTAGAGAACATTCATGCAAAGGAGAGAATAGAAAACGTCTGACAGATAAGTATGGAAAATTCATATGGACAATTCATAAAAGGGAAAATAAAATTAGATTAAAACACATGGAAAAATACTCAGCCTCACTAGTAATCAAAGAAATGTAAATTAAAATGAGATACCGGTTTGCATATCAAATAAGAAAACTTTTTAAAAACCTTGTAATATCCACAACAGTTTTCATAAACTGCTAATGAGGCACTGTTAAAATGGCACCACTTTTGGAAATATAGAGTCTAAATGTGAAATTTTTTCTAAATAAATAATCGTACTACAAAAAGTTCTTATACACAAAATTCTCCATCATAGTATTATTTGTAATACCAAAATATTTAGAAACAACTTTAATGTTCAAAAATACAATGAATTTTTAAAAAAATTGATAGCACCTAACCAATAGAATATTATTCAACAATTTAAATATTCATTCACAAATTGTAGGTTACCAGTTAATTACAAAATAGAGTACACAGAATTGTATCTCTATAATTATTTAAAAATATTTTTGTAAATCTATCTATACAAAACAAAACTGGAAAAATAACCAAAATGTTAACATGAATAGGTTTATATAAATTCTTGCTTTTCTCTGTTTTCTTTTTTTGGGTGGCCTTGTTTCATTTAATAAGCATGTACAACTTTTATAATAGAAAAATAAATGAATATTAAATAAATCTCTTCCTGGTTCTATTTTAAAAGGAGACTTCAAATAAGCATGGATGTATAATGAGAAAAGATATGATTCCATTAAGAAAATACGGGCTGAATAAGATGCTGAGAATCACACCTTACATTTAATGGGAACATGTAAGCAATACAAATAAGTTTTAAGCAGATATTAAATGGGATGCAGAGAAGGTTTTTATTTTGTTTTGTTTTAAGAGTGTAATATTGTTTCCTTTGGTAGGGGAAAAGACAGTGTTTCTTTTACACATACCAGCAGAACCTGCTGTCACCTCTCCTCTCTTTCTGCTATTCCAATTATGTGCAAAACACCCAGAAGGAAATAACCAGCCTCTTGATTGCTTGTCTTGCAAATTCAAACCTATAAATTGATAGCAAATGCCACCTTATCAAGTAGAACCCAAAAATGTTTAATTCTCTATAAGACTCCCAGCAAACCGGAAAATGTACAGAGGGACAGTATTTACAAGCACCTTGATTTCCATTCACCTGTGGGGTTTTATGAATTATACCAGTTTCATTTTAAGTTATTGTGTTTGCTAATATAATTGGAGAGGATTTTTGCAATGAGACAGTAGTTGTGGAAAGGTGGGTTATTTCAACAACTACCTGTTGCCTGATCCTGAAAGTGATCAAATTAGAACAAAGCCACTTTCATTTGTGTTTTGTACAGATGCTGCTGTGGTTGAACTTGCTCTTTATGGCCTTTCAAAATATGAGTTATACCCATAATTTGGAGTTGGTTTTCTTCGTCCTCAGGCAAGACCAGAAATAGGGGGCTGTTTGGGGAGATGTTAGCCTTACTGGGCAATGGATCTGGGAGCTTTTCTAAGCTGGAGTTGTGATGCTAATAATCACTGAAATCCAGCTGCCCACTTTTATGTCCATTTTCCTCCTCTGTGGACTGCAAAAGGTGTCACAAGTTTTACAAAGCAGCTGCATCTAAGGGCCATAAACCACCCACAGTATCCCCTGCATAATCATCCATCCCCCAGAGCTCATCATCAGTTTTTGAAAGCCACAGTTCCTTCTAATGCATCATTTGCTTGTGAAGAATTGCTCGGCAGAATGGGCTATTATAATGGGGACACCATATTCAATGAGATTGTCACCATCTGTTCCACCTTCCAATTACCAAAGCAAATGGAAATCAAGAGGCAAAGACATCGGAAATCCCAGGTAATATTTTCTGTTCATTATGTCTTTTGCCTCATGTGGGTTTTAAAATTTTCATTTGGAACACATTGTAGGATGAAGCACACTTTCTATTAGGGAGACACAATTAGAATATTGGGATCCGCCACTGAGAGAAAATTACTCTTTGCGAGATGCATGCGGGTACATTGAGCATCCTGACCTCTACTCTATAGTAGAGATTTCCGCTCAGGCTTGCAAAACTCACATATGTTAGGCGTGAAGTGAATGAGCAGTAACTCCCTGAGCTACTATTGCCTGGGGAACAGTCAATGGAGTTGTACAAGTAGGTACTGTGGCATCGATGTTTTCATGTTTCTGCCCAATAGGCAATGCGTTCTCAGCAAGACTTGAAGCAGAACGTGAATATTCCCACTGAAGGGATGTGTGTGCATGTGTGTGCATGTGCAGGGGAGTGTTGAAGGAGATTGAGGTGACAGGTCAGCAGATGTAAAATTAATGCTGATCCTAAAAGAGAAGTAAGATGCCAAAGACAGCACGAGTTTAAAATACTCACGTTGAGGAAAGAGTGCTCTAGCAGCACACAGCCATTCTGGAGATTAACAGGCAATGACTAAGAATGAATAATCAGATTAGAGGTCCTAATGCAAGAAGCAGACATCATAAGCAGGACGAGGCCCCAGGGTGTCGGTACCAGTGGGATACAAAATGTTTTTGAAATGGGTCAGATCTGTATCCTTAGCTATGTGTGTTAAGAATCCACTTTTGTAGGTGAAAAGAAACTGGAGATTAGTGTAGCAACACACAACGTGGCTTAAAGCTGGTTGTCTAGCAGTCTGTACCATCAACATAATTCTCAATACCGTGTCTTCATCTTCAACAAATAATTCTGTGTTCTTCCCAAAGTCCTATGCTAAGTGAACCCTCTGGTTATCTATACAATCTGCAGACTTGACTACCATATTCAAGATTCTGTTGCTTAGAATGGGCAAAATCAGAAACCATTGGCCTCATGTTCCGTGTTAATTCATTTTGTTGAACACTTTTCTGTCTTTATGTACATAAATTGATTATCCATTTCCAACCTACTCAGCCTGTCCACAAAGAATTGGCATTAATTGAACTGTCAATACTTACCCTTGAGTTAGCCATATTTGTGGTAGTACAGCTACCCAAGAGTAGCATAACAATAGAACTATTTGCAGCTTGCATATGCTTGCTGCCTTTGATATGCTTATGATATTAAGACAGAACCATTTGTCTGGTCTTTTTTTTTTTTCACATTCTCATGAAGGAATGGAGTGCATGTATATTTCTGATAAGGTTATGGTTAAACATTGAGAGCATAAACATAGGCTTCTACTCATTACCAGATGATTCTATCTGAAGATTGTGTATACCTGTAATTGTTTCTCTCAGCATAGCCAATAGAATGGGCCCTGGTGCCCAGTATTAAAAATACTAATTTCTAGCCATCCACCCTCTTTTTTTTGCTAATAGTAATAATTTGCTTTACGTTTTCTCTGAATGAAAGGTCATTCACAGCTATGATCTGGGACATGCATTTACGTATTTACGTATTTATTTTTTAGTTAATCATGTTTTTAAAAACAGCTTTATTGAGATCTAATCAAGATATGATAAATTGCACAGATTTAAAGTGTACAATTTTATAAATTTTGACCTCTTTATACTCCTATGAAGTTATCATCACAACCAAGACAATAAACATCATCATCATTCCGAAAAGTTTTCTTATTTTCCTTTGCAATTCCTCCTTCCTGCCTCTCCCTGCTCCCCATTGCTGATCTGTATTTTATCACTATAGATTAGTTTGCATTTTCTAGAGTTTTATCTAAATGCAATTATACAGTATGCACTTCTTTTTATCAGACTTCTTTCTTTCAACATAATTATTTTGAGATCCATCCATGCTGTTACTGTCTCAATAGCTTGATTCATTTTACTGCTGATAAGTATATTGAATGGATATATCACAGTTGTTTATCCATTCACCTGTTGATGGATATGTGATTTGTTTCCAGTTTGGGGCTATTACAAATAATGCTGCTTTGAACATTTATGTACAATAGAATGTACATTTTAGTTTTCCATACTTTATATTTCACAGCAGGAACTCAAACTAAATCAAGGCTTTTTTTTTTTTGGCATCTGGAATGGACATATAAGGCTTTCTTAGAATTTATAAACCCCTATAACAGGTAACAACTGTGTAAGAAGAAATCTGGCTCATTTATTCACTAGCTCTTTTTCCCTCATGATTTTTTACATGAAAACAAAGACACTGCTATTTAACCAATAAAACAAAAATTTATTGAAGAGCCACTAAATCCAGTCTCTGATTCACCCCTGTAAAATAACATACAGAGAGACACAGCTCAAATAGACTGTTTTTCAGTAAATGATTCCACTTCTTCAATTTTAAGATGCCCATTTTGCCATATTTTAGCCTTTTGAAGATGTGGATGCGTTTTTCAGTTGATATATACATTTAATGTACAGTTTCTGTCCCCCCCTTAAATATCAATTGATGAATGGGTAAACATAAATGATATACCCATATGATGGAATATTTTTTATCAAAAAAAGGAATGAAGTACTGATATATGCTACAACATAGATGAACCCTGAAAATATTATACTAAATGAAAGAAGCCAGTCGCAAAATGTCATGTATTGTATGATTCCATTTATATAAAATATCCAGAGTAGGCAAATCCATAAAGACAAAAAGTAAATTAGTGGTTTACAGGGGCTGAGGGGAGGAGTAAATGAGGACTGACTGCTTAATGGATATGGGTTTCCTTTTGGGGCACAGAACCCAGAACCAGATAGATAGTGGTGATGGTTTGCACAGTACTTTGTATGTACTTAACGTCACTGAACTGTAGACTTTAAGTAGTTAAAATCATAAATTTTATGCTGTGTATATTTTATCACAATAAAAAAGAAATAAAAATGATTTTTAAAGGTATATTGCATTAGCGGTATGGCATATAACTGATGAGATTTCAAACCCAGGAAAGGGTGTGACTTAGCATTACATGAGTGGCAGGCTGGTGCCACTGGGTTCCTAAAACAACTCATGTGTATGTGTGTACACGTGCATTGTATAGTCTACCTAACTCTTAAACACACTGCAGTTAAAGTCATGTCTTTCACAAACTAAGAAAAATTGGGATCCATTGCAGTTGTTCCATTATTTTGATTAAAAAAATAAAAACACATACTTAAATCTAAGAATACCAGATTTATTCTGATATAGTGAAAGGAGAAGAGCATTTTGGAGCTAGTCAATCAGGTTTAAAACCCAGGATAGCCAATTTCCAGCTCTCTGAAATGGTTATTCTCTCTAATATGACCTTTAACCTTGCAAATGTCACATTAGGCTAATATTACTCACTAGATTGAATAAGTTACACACAAAGTGCCCAGCATGATACCTTAGACATAGTGGCTGCTTAACAAATGTAATGCTTTGCCTTCTCCCCAGACACCCACCCTCCTGCAATACATAACCTTTAATTACACATGACAATACAAACTATAAATAACTCTCTTGCTTTGAGGAATTGAACACATGCCTTATGGTGGGGACATCCTGCTTGATTTCCAGAGTTACTATTTATCAGATACATTGCATGCTAGCTATTTTTGACCATTCTACAATAATTGTGTCTTACAGTGAAGAAACTTTGTAGATCAATTACAAATAAACGAAGAAAGAAAGAAAGGTACTTTGATTCAAATGCCTATGGTAAAATAGAGACTCCTAAAGAAATCTAATTAAAATCTAAATCAAAATGGAAGCTTGACAGGGGAATAGGATTGGGATGTCCCACTTTACAACAAATACTCAATTTCAATTGGGAGTTAACTACTATGTAATTTAATTAATAAAGAATACAAGTGCAGAGTCATTTAAAGATCTACTCCCCTTATCCTGAGCAGAGTACTCAAACCAATCCATTTGCATTTATTAGCTGTGGTTTTATTCCCAGGGTAATGAGGGACTTATTAGTTTTGTTAGAGGATTTATAATAGAAATCTATTTCTATAGTGCCCAATCTCCCCACATAGTGAGCATACAGGACCTAAACATAGGAACAAAATTAATTTAGTCTGTTTTTCTCTATAGAAATTAGGTTTTACTTTTTCAAAAGGAAAATTTAGGGCACATCCATTTCTCTCAGGTTAGTGGAAGATGGTGGCCAAGATAAAACAAGTCCCCCATAGAGTGGGCTTTTACCTTAAAGGAGAACCTAAACTTAGGAATGCAAATATGTATGCAAAGGATAGCCAATGAATGGCTTATAAGAGGGGCACAGTTCATGGCTTCCCAGTCTTGGGCCCATGCTGTAAAGTGTCAGGCTTTTGGGTCTGTGGCAGTAGTCACAATATACTCTTTCTGTAGGTGTGTCAACCTGGCTTCCAATCTCTGATCCCTTGCCCAAAAGTAACTACATTATTCATTATTTTCATCCATATCTAAAGGAAAATAACAGCTCATTCACAAGACACTGGGACTTTAAATGTTGAACCCAAGATCCCTGAAGGGAATACCCCATATTGAGCATCCTACACAGGGCCATGGTTATCATTAACTGTGGCCAGAGAGCACTCAATAAGCACTGAGAAAATCATTTCACACAAATTATCCTATTTAATCCTTTTAGCAACTCTGCATTGTTGATGTTATTATTTCTCTTTGTGGATGAAAGAATTGAGGTTCAAAGACTCGCCCAAGGCCACACACTAGTTAAGTTCTGGAGCTAGTATTCAAATTCAGATTTGTTTAATTCCAGACTACTGTAACAAGCAGACAGATGTCCTCACTTCTTCAAGGTTTAGCTAAGCTTAACAATCATCAACTGGGGCATTTACTATTTGCCATGCAGAAGTATGAATGAAAAAAGTGTCATTTGCTTCTGATTTCTCTCGACCACATGACTATTACACTTTCTACCTGTACCTTACCTGCTCCCCTGGATTCCATCACCTTGCTCTGCTTTTTTTTCTATAACAATGATTTCTTTTTCAATATAATATGTACTTTACTTATTTATTATGATTATGGTTTACTGTCTGCCTTCACCAGCACTCCAGCTGGGGTATCACCTCCAAAAAGTCAGAGATCTTTGTCTCCTTTTGTTCACTGATGTACTCCAAATGCCCAGCAGATAGTAGGTGCTCAATGATATTTGATGAATGGATGGTTAGTAAATAGCATAAGGCAAAATAATGTAAATTCTTAATTGAATTTTGAGGAATGTTCTTAGATCATTATAGATTTAGTCCTGTGGAATTCAATCAGGATTCTTCACCACTTTCTGTGTGAATACTGGCAAAATTCAGTATAATAAAATCAATACCTAATACTCATTCAATGCTTATTATGAGACAGGCACTGTTCTAAAAACTCAATAACCTTGTGAAATAGGTAGCATTATTAGTCACATTTTTCAGAGGAGGAAACTGAGACATAATGAGGTTAATGAATGCGCTCGAAGTCATAACACTAGTTAAATACTGGAGGTAGGATTCAAGCCCAAACAGTTTGGCTCCAGTGACCGTGCTCTTGACCTCTGACTTCACAGCATTACTGTGAACATTGAACATGATATAGGAAGAATCTAGCAGATTTTGAAATTTGTACATGATAGACATTCCATATTAGTTCTCTTTCCTTATCCCTTTCTGCTTCTATGCTGTATCTACTCTAGTTCTACAATTCCTTATTTTTAAATTCTATCTATCTATCTATCTATCTATCTATCTATCTATCTATCTATCATCTATCCATCTGTATCTTTAACATAAAGGCACATGTACTATGTCACACATATATTGCCAATGCAGGAAAGGTTTTTACATTGATAGGCTAATACCTTTAGTAGCACAACTGACTGTTTCTTATGGTTCTTTGGGTCAGCTTCCAAGCCAGGTCTGGTGGCCATCAGGGGATGAAATGAGAGGCAGAAGCTCATTTGAGTGATTATAGAAGACTTCACCTAACCAGAGCTCATAATTTGATGATTCAGTGACCTTCCCTATGGATAGTAGGAGTTGAGCTATGTTCCTTGGGCTGGAAACCAGAAAGAAGTGTATGGAAATTCCAAATACTGGGAAGGTTTCTGGGTTAGCTAGGAAATTTCTCTGAACTAGACTAGTGAAAGCATTAAGAGGTTCATGAAGCTACTGCTTTGAGAGAGATGGTAGAGAACTAAATGGCACCATCATATGCAGAAAATCAGGAATTAGTAGTGATTTTGGCAGTCTTGAGGTTTAAAGAAGAGATAGTGACACGTATGATAGGAACAGCCACCCTTCCAGTTCCTTGTCCTACTATGCTTCCTGACTGTGCCCATGGCAAGCCTCCTGCCAGGCCTTCCTAGTGATGCCAGAGAAGGCCACAGAGTCCTTCTCTACATAATGCTCCTCATAGCCACTGGTCGTTCTGTGGAAGTCCGTGTATAAGTTGTATGCATCCTGAGCATTCTTAGAATGAAGTTACAGACAGTGCTTGCTGTATGCTGATGAGAATCAGATACTTTAGGAACATGGTGATGTATTGCATAGTCTTTGTATTTCTTTTCTTTTTTTCTTTATTTTTTTAACAGGTATAACTGGAAAAACATTATATTAGTTTCAGGTCTACGACATAATGTTTCTATATTTGTATATATTACAAGATGATCACAATAAGTCCAGTTAACATCCATTACCATATGTAGCTACAAAAATTTTTTGGATGAGGACCATGTACTTTAGAAACATGATGTATTATAGAGTCGTATTTCTTTTAAATTCTGTATTCTATTCTTCATAAGTTCTTTGAGGGCTTTTTTCTGTGGTGCTTGATGCCTGGGTCTCTTGGAGACTCTACTGTGGAGGCAGCTAAGACCTGCCTAAGGAACGTTCTTCTTCGTCTGCACTGGGATCTGAGCTATGCCTCACTAAGGGCTCCTCTTTTATGAGTATTTTTACTCCATTGAGTCTCAAATCTATTGTACTTGGCATGTAACCTACAGTATATCTACAATTATGACATATTCAATGATGGTTGATATTTAGAACTGACCCATGGGCTCTGGAAAAAGATGTCCTGAATATGAATCCTGCCTCAACTTACTAACCACCCCTCCCCCTAAAAAAGAAGATTTTTTTCTCCTATGTCTTTATCTCCTTTTCTGTAAAATTAGAATACTATTAGATTTATTTTATCATGTTTTGGGGAATAGTTAAATAAGTTAATATATATGAAGTACTCAGAATAGTGCCTGGAACATAGTAACAACCCAACACAACTTAGATTGCTAAACTAGCAGTATTAGGCTGGGAACATTAGCGCATACTTTTAAGTTATTCGAGAGGATTAAATTACATATTTGATGTAAAATGTTCAGTACAACTTCAGGCACAAGATAATCCATTGATATTTTGGATGATTACTGTGAAGATAGAGTTTGGGATAATAATGTGAAGGTAATATAAGGGCACTTAATAAACAGAACCTGAAACTCCACTCCCTTTTTCTATTGACAGGGTCAGAATTGGACGAGAATTTGGGAAACCAATAAAACATTATGTCTTAGATATCTCTGGGGAAATCTTGGATGGATGTGCACACAGATTCTCATTTTATGCTGAACATAAGTGGCCCCGAAAATTTCTTGAGATTCTTCTATATTCTTTGAAGTTACCCAAGGATGCTGATAGGACCAAAGCAACTCAGTAAAGGAGGATGGGTCCTTTAAACTAAATCCTCTGTATCCAGAACTGTGGGAAAATAGAAGAAAAACCTCAGTACCCAAAGAACTTATAGTAAGGAAAGAAAGAAGCTAATACCATAGACAATGCCTGAGATACCCCTAATGTGTTCTTGTGTTGCTTGATAAGAATCTGAGCTAAGAAACTTTCACTTTTCCCCTGGACTCTTCTCAACTGAACCTTTCCAGATTTTAACAGCACAATTATATGTTGTAAATTACATTTGCTTAGGTTCTCTCAATCTTGCTAGACCTGTAGTCTTTTCAGATATTAAATCCCTCATCTGTAACCTCATTTTGAAATTATTTATTCCCATATATTTTAGGAATATAATTTATTTAAATATAATTTATTTAAATGAACATTTTTAACGTTGACAAGAAGCTTATCCAATGGACGCTATCATTGTTGCAAATAAGCTGCTTCTCTTATCTTTTCAGATAACGTATCTGGCTGGGTTAATGTTATTTCCTCATTATTGAAAGTGACTTATGAGACCCTCACAAAGATAGCACAGATGTGTAATAAAGAGATAAATATTTTTCTGTTTCACTTTTATAACACATTTTTCTCCCTTTCTCACACACACACACACACACACACACACACTCACACACACACACACTTATTAGGGCCTTTAGAGAATGTCTAGGAAGCAACAGCCATGACATTGTTGTTGAAATAATAAACATAAAGAAAGAAATCACTCTCTCAAAGAGTCGTCATCTTGGGGAAGAAAAAGAAGAAATCCTGTTAAATAATAGTTATTACTATCTATGTAACCTTTGTTGAAAGATTCAACAGAGTGAAAACTTTCCTATTATATGACCTTGCATGATGCATTTGACCCCTCTGTGACACTGGGTGTAGAAAGGTGATAAAAATCTTGGCTCTCTTATTTGAAGGTATATTACAGATGTAAGGAGTTAATATTTATACTTGAGCTAATCATTAGACTTTAGATGAATAGAAAACTGTTACTACTATATTCTCATTATATCTACATAATAATTTGCTGCAGAAAAAAATGATACTGGTTTAAAATTTTAGCAAGGTATGTAGGTTGACATTTACATAAAAATGCTTGAAAATAAAGAATATTTAATCCAGTAACATTAAACCCCCAGTGTATTTCTGGGATCCTCTTCCAACAAGCCACTTGCTAGACCAAGGATTACCTTACACACTTTGCATATATTTTATCCTTGTAAAGTCCTAGTGAGATAGATATTATATTATTCCCCTTTAATTAATGAAGAAACTCGAGTGCATATTTGTTAAGAAATAATGCTCAAAGTTGCAGAGTTAGGACATCAGCTAGTCAGAGATATGGATCAAACAGCCTTATTCCAGAAAAAAATGGCAACCAAATCTCAAAGGAGAGAAAAGAATGGGCTCCACTGCAAACGCTGTGCTTATCCTCATATGGAAGAGTCTTGGCATCTTCCATTTAGATAAGTAAGAAATCTCACTTGAAAGTAATGAAACAGGCATCCTTTTTTTTTTTTAAACACATTTTGTTAAAGTTCGCTCTTCTGCTTAACTTATTTAAAAAAGAAATATTCAAACACTCTTAGAATAAACTCTTCTGGACCTTGAGCTTGAACAGTACAGGGTTTATTCCACTACCCCCATTTGCTCCTTTTCAGTGTTAGAACTATGTATCTGACATTCTTTCCCTAAAATGCAGTCTTTTTTCATTTTTCTTTTATTTTTTTTATCATAACGATCATCTTCTGCACTCTAATTTAAAAAAAAAAGAAGAATCTTTATCTCAAGGATTGGGTTTACAGACATTCTTGCTTAAGGATAGTTATAGCTCATTTTGATTAATAATATAGATAAGACAAAGGCAAATAATGCATAAGTTCCTCCACCAGTATTTTTGGTGTTTGATTGTTAGACTGGGAGCATACACAGGAATGTGTAATTATTCTTGTGCAGAGTACTGGGGATTCTTTATCCAGCAGCCAGAGTAATTGCTGTAATACTAAATTTCAATCTCGACATTACCTCTTGACTCAAAAATCTCTCAGGGCTTTGTACAAGTTATAAAATCTAAAGCCCCAAGAATGGTCTTTAAGATCCTGCACAATCTGTCCCCACACTTCATTACCTCTCTGACCTCATCTTCTATATTCTATGTCTCATTCACTCAGCTCCAGTCACACTGGCTTTTTTGATGTTCCCTTAACATCTCTCAACCCAGAGCCTTCCCACATACTGTTTCTTCTCATTAAATACACTTACCCTCACCAAGATATCTCCTCCATGTCTTTGCTTAAATATCTTTTCAGTGATGCTTTCCCTTGTGTAATATTTCCTCTATGGCACCCTTCTGTTTTTCTTCATAGCATTAATCAAAATGTGACAAATTCAGAATCTGAAATTTACCTTCTTTTGTTTATTGTATCCTTACTGTTATGAAGAGTTAAGCTCCCTGAAGGAAGAGGGCTGTGTCTCTTATTTCTTGATGAATTCTTATCATCTAGAACACTGTTTATTTACAGATTCTCCATGTGTATGTGCTGAATATATAAATGAATGAATAAAAGCATGAATGATGGTGAGGCAGCACAGAATTATTGGTAGAGGTATTGTGGCATTGGGATCTTCTCTGAAACAAATTTGAGGCTATCCTGTTAGATACCAGGTTAATAAAAGAGTTGGTGAACTATAATGATCTTTATTTTCTTTATGTCATCAGGGTCATAAGAGGCCCTAATGATGGGAGGAGAATTTTACATTGGTAATATCTTCCTCTATATGTTACAGTCCTATCCCTTACCAGGTCAAATGTAGGAATAGTGGAGCTACCCACCTGAACAACAAAATTATACACGCCAATCTGTTCTTCCCATCATAGCCATTTTGGACTTAGCAAAATATACATCTGATTGTACCCCCAGCAAGTTAAGCCTTTGTTGGTTTCTCATTGCTTTTATGATAAAGACCAAATATTTAACAAGAGGCATAAGATGTTGTATTCTGCCTTCTTCCAGACCCTTACTTTCTCAGTTTCTTTTCACATCACTCTGATCTTTGCCTTCTTGCTCTAGTCATGATTTCCTGTTGCTGGGATACAAAATGTTCCCTCCTACTGCGTGCCTCTCTTGGATAGAAGTGCCTAGCTCAGCCTCTCCCTTCATCTAAACAATTCCTCTTTATTTCACAGAATTTGGAGGCCCAGTCATCACTTTCTCATGGGAAAATTCCCTCACCTGTTGGCCAAATTCCCCTTGCAAACATATATTCTCTTGGGTCCCACTTGCAATTTGCGGTAACAATTTGGCTATTAAAATTCTCCTTTGCTAGACTTTCAGCTTCATGGAAGCAGAGGCTATGTCTGTTCTCTCTAACTATGTCCCTACCCAGCACAGTGTCTGGTCCACAGTTGTGTTTAGGAATGTGTTGAAGGAGTGAAGGAAATAACACTCACATGCCCTTACTACCTGCAACTACATGCAGAACTCTGGTCCTCCAGAGACTAATGTTGATCGATTAACCAAGCTGGTTTTGCAGTTTAATAAATTGTTGGCCATGTTCTTTCTAAATTCAACGTTTTCCTTTTTTCTTCTTCTAGTTCCCCCCCCCACCCCCGTTGGGAGGGAAACTGTATGATCTTGAACAAGTAGCTTATTCTCTATGAATCTAATTCTTAATATATACTGAAAATTCTCCTCATGAGTTTGTAATGAATTTAGTCAATATAAATGACATAATGACTACAGTTTAAAATAATAAAAGCACTAATAATCAGATAATACTAGTTTCCATATTTGAGGGCTCTCTATGTACCCAACACTGTACTAGTAATTTATATAAATTATTTTACATTTCATCCTTCTAAAAATCTATTAATAAATATAATATTAGCTAACATTTATTGAGTACTTTCTTTGTGCCAAAGCTTGCCTAAATTATTTCTTTTGGTCCCTTCCTCTTTGAGAAGTAGATATTAATATTCTGACTTTGCTAGTAAGGGACCTGAGACTTGGATATGTTAGAAAAGTTTTTAAGGTCACACTAGTTTATCAGCTGCAAGATTGTTGTTGAAAGTAACTTCTGCATTTCAATGTTTCTTCATAAACAAGAAAAGAAAGAAACTTAATGATAAGAAATGTTCAAGATTATGCCATTTAGATACCGGTGATGTAAGGCTGAAAGTGACCGTGGAGATAAGTTAATGTCAAACTTCCATTTAAAAAATCTTAGAAATGAGATTAATTGATTTGACCCACTACATCATGAATACGTTGAAGACAGAAGACATTTCTTTTTTATTCTTAGTGCCACACGTATTGCTCTACACAATATAGGTGCTTAATAATATTTATGGAATTAAATCATTCAAGTCATCAATCAAGACAGAACCAAGATTAACCCAAATCTCCTGACCTCTAATATGAGACTCATTCCATTACATATGATGCTAATAAGTGACTAGACTCAGTTTAATGCTTGCCTTGTTAAACGGCAACACTATTAATAATAACAGTAAGATTATAATATTTCACAGGAGATTTTACCACCACTATGATTATTGTAAGAGAATCTGCAGATCCCCTTTTGGACTTTATTGGCAGTCACCTCTTTCTGCCATTTGTTTCCTGACAGATGCATCCTAGCACCAGGGATCCAAGTCTCCTCTTTACGTCTCAAAGGCAGCAAAGAGGAGACATATTTATAAATCAGTTCAGGATATGGCTCAGTTTCCTCGGTGGCAGCAGGTTGCTGCCATTCATGGGATCCCAAAAGTGAAATGCAAAATAAATGGATATGAGTGGGTGGGTGGTGATGGTGGTAGTAAATCCCCACCATGCATTAGTTGCTAAGAGATTAAAATGTTTGCATAGAGGGAAACATGCAAATACAATTCCAGTGGAAAAGCTAAAGGGATTGAGTTTGTTCAGACAAGGAAAGGGAAGGGTAGTGAGCAACAATCTTACAAGGGTAGTAGATTAACAATCTTCGAGGAATAGCTTGGCTTTATGACCACTGATGGCAGGCCCAATGCGTCTCAATTCTGTCACTGAGTGAAGAATGTGAAATATACAGTACAGCAGGAGAGACTGAGGTGTGATAGAAGGAAGTCTTATTGTTGAAAACATTTCCTCCCTGAACTTGAACATGAGCAGCTGTTAAACATCTTCCTCTTGACAACTTTAAAGAAAGGTACCCTTATATGTCTGGGATGATCAAAATACTGTCCTATTCAAAGGAAGGTCTCAACTCACCTCACCTGCATGATAACATCCCTCCTAGATCTAAGATTATGCAGTTCAAAGCCTTTTATTTGTTTAAATCCTTGATGACATTTGCAGTATATCAGTTCAAGCAAAGAAATAAGCTACCTATTAAAAGACCACTTTACTCAAGAAATCCCAGAAAGATCATCAGAACTATTGGGTTTGGTTTCATATAAATCCAAGTCTGGTTTTATGCTAAAAAACAAACAAACAAAAAAATGAAAGACTCGAGTATCACATGGCAAAGGCATTAGGATATCTGGATTCAGGACCTATATTGTGCATTGATAACTAGGTAATCCTTGTAATTTTCAGGTTACTAAGAAATTCCACCAGCCTAAAATGTTTACCCACTGCTCTGTTATGGTCCTTGAAATTTCTACTGTTAGTCAAAGGTTCATTTCAATTAAGAAATTACTATTCTTATGCACGTGCTAAGGCTATAAATGCTTTTGGGATAGTTAATATATTGGACAATTTTCAAACATAGATATCACTCCAGGCAATTAAAGAGTGGGATAGTGCAGAATTATGATGGGAGACAAACCAGACAAATAGGCCAATAGTATGCAGCACTGATTGGAACAGACTGAGAGGAAATGAGCCCAGAGAAGCCAAAAGTAGAATGAAGGCATCCGTGTAGGGTGCTAGAGCCGTCTCATGCCAGATCATAGGAGCAAACAAATTTTCAGAAGCTTTGAGAGCCAGTTTTTAAGCACAGCCATTACTAAAACTTAAATTACATAACTTAAATAAATCACATTAAAAATAAAGTTAATAAATACTCAAAACTCATCAGCTCATAATTACATTACTGTGTTTTACTATTATCTATGCACTTTTCATTACTTACAAGGAAATACTATATAATGTTGAGCTAAGGAGCATCTCTTCCCAATTCAATGTTTAGTGATGTTATGTTGATAGCTTGAAATTAGCAGTGGCTGGAGTATTTACACCATGCAAATTGGTAAATATTACAAATCAGTGAACTCCTTTTTAATCCCCATAGAGTCCATTGTTAAGCACACCATGACTATAAAAGTTTATGAAAGTTATTAGCTTCTCACAGGAGTAATAAAGATTATCTGGTTGATGTAGAGAAAGACAAAGCTCCCAGGCTGAAGCAGTTAATTTCCAAACATTCTAAATTCTTTAACACCCAAGTTATCTGTGGATGATGAATAACAGTTTGTAATTTTTGCTGCCCACCAAGTCATTAGTACATTGTTAACAACTTGTCTTCCACAAAAAATATTGTCTCAACCAGCTAAACAGAAACTTCTGGAAACATCTGAAGCATCTTTTTTTTTTTTTTTGCATGTTTTCCTTCCTCATATTTTCAGTAATTCTTTTAAATTGGTTTGCTATGGATCTCACAGATACCTCTATTTGAGAATATGTTTTCCTTAGGTAGACTATTTCATCAGCTGTTCAACACAGAAATGTGGGGAGTCAGAACATTTCAGAGGTACCCACAGCTGGGTTTGAATGTTCTCTCTGTCATTAACAAGATGTGTGACCTCATATGAGTCACTCAACTCTAACACTCAGGTTCATCTATTTTAAACTGGAGCTAATACAACCTACCTGGCAGTGTGAGAATCAAGGTTTCACGGGATGACGTATGTAAAAGTAAAAGCATAAGAATGGCTGGACTATAAAGACATTCACAAAATGTCGAGCCTTGTCACTATCCTTTTCTTTCTTTATCTTTTCCCCTGTGACACAGAAGCTTTTCAGGGCTACGACTATCCCAAGGGGTAGAAAACCATAAATTGCCCCAAACCAATCCACTGGTAAAGAGCATATGAATTTCAAAGTCCTGTTTGCACATGTACAAGCTAAAACTTATCTTTGATTTCACAAAGCCCCAGAGACAGCCTAAAGAAACATTTTGAGAAGAACAGCTATTCTAAGAGGGGCACTCTTTTTTCAGTTGAAAGAGACTTTTGAATGTGATCTGGTCTTCCTACAATAGCTTGGGGCCTTGGACAGGGAGAAAAGAAGGAAAACTGAGTTCAAGTTTCTATGATCTACTCATCCAGAATTAGCAGCTTTAAAATATTGTGAATATTTACCTTAAAAAAGGTTATATGTTGTCAGCCGGGCACAGTGATTTCTTTGACTGCTATCATGATCTAGCCTCAAGGTTTAAAGTAACAGAGTGGGGTCTATCCCAAGATATACTGGTAAAGGGAAGACTCATTTTCATTAAGCCCAGAATTTGGATGCATCTCTTCTCTCTTCTTTGTTATACATTGAAGTATATGTTGCTTTCTTAACATGAGAAATGATAGGAAAGGAGATTCCTTTAATAAATTAAGAGTTTTCCATGAGGTCCCTGTAAGTCTTTGAGGTTTATAAGCTCAAGTGTTATTCTTTCTCCCAAATTTTTAAAATCAACTTTTGTTTTGAACAGTGAGTTACTTGACATGTCCTGTAATTAATGGTGTCTGTAGAAGGAAAAAGGGAAAAAGAAAGGAAGTGTGTGGCAGGGGGAGGGAAAAATTGAAAAGAAAAACAGAGACATAAAGAGAGAAAGGAAAAAGGAAGGGTAGGGTTAACAATCAGTCCTTTACACTTTTTTTTTTTTTAAGAAAGTATTTCCTTTTTTAAAAAAAAAATTATTTATTTATTTATTTATTTTTGGCTGCGCTGGGTCTTCGTTTCTGTGCGATGGCTTTCTCTAGTTGCGGCAAGTGGGGGCCACTCTTCATCACGGTGCACGGGCCTTTCACTACCTTTACACTTTTTAATTGATAAACTGACTATGCATTTTCTAAAATTTACTTATACTCCAAAGTTATAATCTCTTTTCTAAAAATTCAGAACGTTGCTACTATAACTCAAGTTTATATATTGTTTTATCATTGCAAAAATGCTTCACCAGCCAGAATATGCCAGTGATAACCAACCTTCATCTCTGTGTATAATCCATTCTGCTCAGCTCCAGCCACTTATGTTCAAATACATTTGCTGGACATTTCTTCCTGGATATCCCAAAGTACCTCAAATTAGCAATGAATTTACCACTTCTTTTTAACTTTCTTTGCCTCTGCTCAAATCAGTTTTTTTTCTGGGCTGGTATGTGTGTGTGTGAGAGAGAGAGAGATACAGACTGACAGAGAGAAACAGACAGATAGAGAGAGACAGAGACAGAGATGCAGAGACAAAAAGAAAGACAGACAAAGAGAGAAACGCCCCAACATCCCCACAGTCATCCAAGTCAGAACTCTGGAATCATGGCAGACTGCACCTTCTCCCTTTTTCTCTCCTAATTATAAGTCACTGAGATGGGTCTATTCTACTCCCTAAACACGCAAGTCTAATCTCCAGCACACAGGTGACTGCTTACTCTCATCGTCTGGGTTTCGGCCATCATCATATTTGACTGTTACATTGGAAACAATCAGATTCCCCGCAACGATTCTCTTGCTCCTTAAAAATGCTCCAATTCTCTAACTGAGTGATCCTGTTAGAATGCAAACCTGGCTATGACTCTCTCCTGCTTAAAATCTTCCCTTAATAAGAACAGATTCTGAATGTATTATCATGGCATAAAAAGCCGATTTTTATCTGGCCACCTGTTTACCACTCCAGCCCAAGATATGTTGTTGAATGAATATTTCAGTTAGATATATCAAACTATTTTTAGTTTCTAAATTCTTCTATGTTCTCTTATGCCTCTAAGAGTTTGAATGTGCTATTTATTGTCTCTACTTGAAAGATGCTTTCCTTTCTCCTCTTTACCCATTTTACTCTCTTTGTTTCTATAGGCAACTTAAGCATTACCTTTTCCATTACTCCTTTCTTAGCCAACTCCAAATTACATGCTTACTTGCCTGTTTCTGTCATTAGATTGTCAGTTATTTCAACACAGCTATAATTTCTTATATGTAACCTTCTAATGTTTAATAAAAATGTAAATGCCTGGCAAACAATGGATAATCAATGATATATATGTATATAAAGTAAATAAATGAATAAAATATAATATCATTGATATTTCAATTTATTTTCTATATCATCCTTTATTACTATTCCATCTACCTGCACTTAAACAATGGTTTTATTTGTAGTCAAAATAAAAATACACTAAATATCAATAGAATTTTCTATCCTATAAATACTTTTGCTATTAATATAGCCAATAGTAATCTCAATTTCTTGGGTTAGGGAAACACAGAGCAAAATGCAACACAAGGTAGGGAGGGAAAAGAAACAGAAGGACATGAGCATTAATTATGCTCCTTAAACTATTAAACAGCTATAGCTTTCAGATGAGACCATCATTCTCCAGAAAGACTCAGCAGAAGGCAGAACAGCTATTATAAATACCTGATGTGGGAAGGAACTGAGAGCCAGGAACTGAACTAAACTAAAAGGCTAGTTTGACAAGGAACTAAAGGCTAGTTTGGCTGAATTCTGCTGAGTTCCTCACTAACATTTAAATACGTTTATCGGAAGACAGAACTCAGAAGAAATTATATTCTGTTGTTAAAACGCTTGTGAAAGAAAACCAGATTTCACCTTCTCCCCAAATAACATCATTTTTTTTTCTTTTTCTCTCAAACTCTAAAATATTTCAAAACATTCTTAATTTTGAATACATAAGATTTTACTAATTCTCAGTAATTATTTTCACAGTCTGTTTGCTACACACAGGCAAATGCAAGAGCTTGCAGGTTAGCAATCTTTCATGCCAATCAAAAATAGTTTCTGATTCTGGATCCTCTGAACCATGCTGGGAAAGGTGGGGTAGGGTATAGTTGGTGAATGAAAACTGATTTTTATGACAGGAATATTGCTTGCAAAAGACAAAACCTCATTCAAACTTGCTTAAGCCCAAAAAGATACGTATTGGATACAGGGGCATTTCATGGAATGCAATATCAGAAAGTATATAGTCTGGATTCAGAATGAAGTGAAACAAAGAAATAGTAAGTTACAAACCGCAGTAACTCTTTCCATCCCTCTGTGGCCCTGTGGCCTCTCATCTCTGCACTTCTGAAACCTGTGCCATTCTTCCTTTTATCTCTGTATACCAGCTTTCTTTATTTCTAATTGTACAATGGCAGATCCATGTGATCTACCAATCCCAACACGCATTGTGGACTAACTAGGCTTTTATATTTTAATTCTAAATCCCTAGGGGAAAAAATCTGGCCCATTTTGTGTTAGGCTTGCCAGATTGAGCAAATAAATGTGTGCCATGTAACATTTCGGACATGCTTATAAATAAAAAATTATACATTGTTTATCTGAAATTCAAATTTAACTAAGTGTCCTGTATTCTACCTGGCAATCCTATGTCAAGTAATCTCTACTGGTCCAATCAGCTGTTGTAGGCATGGGGACAGGCCAAGTGGAATAAAGGATGGACTTGCACGTCAGCTAGTTAATTGAGTGATAAAAATATACTCTCAGGGATTTCCCTGGCCGTCCGCTGTTAAGACTCCGCGCTTCCAATGCAGGGGGCGCGGGTTCAATCGCTGGTCAGGGAACTAAGATCCCACATGCGCACGATGGGGACTAAAAAAAAAAAAACTCTCAGGAAGGAAGTTGTGATCTTAATATGTACATGAAGAAATCTACTGTATGTAGGATAGAATAAATGAGAGAGAACAGTTTGGTTTTTATGCAGGAGCCAGAAATTATTACCGTTCAGACAATCAGTAAAAGATTTGCCAGTTGACTAGGACAGAACAAAATAGTTTCAACTAAGTAAAATTTTTAAATAATATATATATATTTTAATAATTCATAAGATGGATTGAAAGGAAATGCAATCAGTCTGGTAGGTTTAGATTTCCTTTTCTTAACATTACTTGAGTGCCTATGTATGAGCATTTTAAAAGTACACATATTTTTCACTTGGAAAAAAACCCTGAGAGGTTACATTATCATTACATTTTTGCAATTGAGGGTATTGAAGCTCAAAGAGGCTAATTACCTATGTAAGACAACCTAGCTAGAAAGCAACAGAAGCAGAATTTGAAGTCAGGGCTGCCTGAATTCAGAGACTTTCCCCCGTACAGTGTTGCTTCTGAATGTTGTTCCTTCATACCCTTAACATCAGCATTATTCCAAGCTGTCACTAAAGATCACTATAGCTCCTCTGTTGGGATCTTAAATCAGCAGCCGCATTTTATACGGTGAAAAGCCTAGGGACTACTTCCATACGGAGCACAATTCAGAGTGCTTGGCTGCTGCCCAATATTTTCCCCAGAACTGCTTTCCAATGTCCCCATCTGTTTTCTAATCCTAAATGAGTATAGCACTGGTTGAGGTAACTTCTATGCTGTTGAGAATAACAACTGATGCATAACCTATGCATATTCATGAGTGGAATTATAGCAATGCATGAATGCTCTACATTTGTGCCTTATAGTCAACACCTACTTCCTCTCTTTTTGTTGTTTTTGTATAAAATAAAGGAAGGGGTTAGTAAGCTTAGTCACTAATCAAAGATAATTACACCATTGCCGTTCCCAACATTCATCTGGGCCTCTGTGAGTCAAGCAGGAGTAAACATTTAAGGTACTGTTTTAAGACAGGCCCTATGAAAAACATAACAGGAGTGCTGCTGGAATCTTTATGTAAAAGCACCCTTCTTGGTCATTTCTCCCTCAAAGTCTCTTTTCAGTAACCCACTCCATCACCACTTCTATGGCATCTTTTTTCCTCTCATCATTTCTTCATGCAGATTCAAGCTCTTCCTTTTTTACTCGATTTCTCTTTTAGCTGTGAGAGAAATCCCCCTACCAGTTTCAGAGAAACTTCTAACTTCCTTAAATCTAGGCACCAGCAAATTTACGTTCGGACCCTGGAGGCTTAACTTCTACATGGAACAAGTTTATCAAAACAGCCTAATAATGATGGGTCTCTCTGCAAGGAATTCTCATACCTGTTTCAAAGGGAGTGGAATTTTCTCCGAATAGAGCCTTCAGAGGGAATGCATTCCTACTGGCACCTTAATTTCAGACTCCTGGCCTCTGGAATTGTAAGAGAAAAAATTTCTCTTGTTTTAAGTCACCAAGTTTGTGATTATTTGTCGTAGCAGCCCTAGGAAACTAATTCACACACGGAAGGACAACAGTTAATATAATATTCAGGCTTTTCTCTTCCCCCTAGTTTATTCATCCCTTGGGGAAGAGAGTGAAGTCTGAATGTATATTTAGGAGTAGCATCTAGGCATGCATGGCATTACCTCTTCCTTCTCCCTTTTTGTTTGGGAGCCAGTTGCTACCAGGAACACTGTCTTTTGATCTGCTCTTCCATGTTCTAAGTTACAGAGTAGAGATGTACATGTTACATCATTTCCAGCATAGCCTATGAATGGGCATGTAAATATGCTTATTTATTAAGTCTAGTATTAGGAAGCCAATTTTTGTCACATGCACATACACCTAAGCCACAATCTCCTATTTTAGTATGATTAGTAATAAAGATAATATTTTTTCTACACCTGTTGATTCAGACTTATTTGTCACTTCAGACTTTATTTCCACTTTAGTCAATTCTAGAATCTCTTGGAATTTATTTCTCTCCTTGACTAACTCAAACTTTTCTACAGCTCCATCTTGAGCTCCACCTCACATGAGATGACTGAGAAGAAAAGAGGATACAGATTTGTTCAGTCAGAAGACTATTTTATAGACTCACATGACACCAAAGGAATATGTATGATTTCTGACTTCTTAGTAGCAATAATGGAAATCTAAAGACGATAAAGCCACGTATTAAAAATTTAGGCAGAAAATTATTTTCAACCTAGAACCCAAAACCCCAGCTCAAATATCCATCAAGTGTGAGGGTAGAAAAATTCATCTTTCTAGCAGGAGAATGGAGTAGCCAAGGAGTTTATTCCCAGTTGAATGACTATCTTATCCAACAGATGTGATTATAAGGTGATCTAATCCAACAGGAAATGTTGATTGAAAGATTTTTACAGAATTATTGGAAGGTGTCAAGATATTTGGCAACAGGTATTAGAACATTAAAAGGTATTAACTCCAGGAAATAATCAAAATATGCTCAAGAAAGGAAAATTGGTTCACCAGTAAAAAATAGTTACAAGAATTAAAACATTGAATATTGACTTAACTAAAAATGATGATACAATTATGTTGGATGAATGAGGAAGAGGAGTGAAAGAAGAAAGGTAAAAATATTTTTACCCTTTTATATCATAATACTATGCCAATCAATGTATGTGATAATTCAAAAGATGAATGTATGTGTGTGTTCACAATTTTAAAAGTAAATAAGAGAAGAGGCAGTCCAAAGAAATAATTGGGAGGAGATTTCCAAAGGCAGGAGTAGGGGAGTGATGAGAACAGCTATATTTGTTATAAGCTTCTGTGTATTATTTCACTTTCTAAACCATCTGCATGTATTACTTCAAGAACAATAAAAGTTGATTTAAAATGGAAAAAATAAAAGACCATGAAATTCATCTTATAAACTTGATTTATTAGTATATATTCATGAAATAAACCTATTAACTATACAGTGAAAACAAAATAAACCTCACCCTGCAGTTATACACTGGTAAGCATTTGTGTACAATTTGGTGATGAGAAACAAATAGGCATGAAATAAAAATTGGAGCCTTGGGCTTCAATATAGGAGTGACTATTAAATACACATATAAATAAAAATATAGGGAAAAACAAAATTGAACTGAAATACTAGGCAACCACAAAATAAAGACGGAAGATTGGAAGTAAAGCCTTGGGAGCTTATATTTTCTGGGCAGGAGGAAAAAAATTTGATGAATTTTACATTCTTTAAATATAATATGGTGAATTTATATATGTATATTGCAGATAGCAAACTTATTAGACTTATGTATGTTTTAAGAGCCTTTTGTATGTAAGGAACTGTTATTGTTGCTGGGAACAAAACAAACAAAAATACCTGCCCTCAGGAATATCATCATCTACACAAATATTTTTCAAGTACACGTGAAACATTTGCAAAATTTACCATACATCAGAGCCTAATGTTGAGTCTAAAAAGAAGTCTCAAGAAATACAAAAAAATCAATATATTAATGAGTTACCATGACAAAAACATTATTTAAGTAAAATTAATTAAAAAAGAGAGTCAGAAAAATGTCATTATGTTTGAAAATAAAAATAGTCACATCACTTCAAAGTAATTCATAATTCTCAAAACATAATAGAAATTATAAAAAATTTAGATAATTAAAACAATGAGAGGCTCTTTGGTGGGGCTAATGGCGGACTCTGGGAGGGCTCATGCCAAGGAATACTTCTCAGAACTTCTGCTGCCAGTGTCCTTGTCCTCAGGGTGAGACACAGCAACCCCCCACCTCTGCATGAGACCCTCCAACACTAGCAGTCATTGTTTATAAAAGAACAATAGAAGACAGCAGAAGAAAGAAGAACTACAATCCTGCAGCCTGTGGAACAAAAACCACATTCACAGAAAGATAGACAAGATGAAAAGGCAGAGGGCTATGTACCAGATGAAGGAACAAAATAAAACCCCAGAAAAACAACTAAATGAACTGGAGATAGGCAATCTTCCAGAAAAAGAATTCAGAATAATGATAGTGAAGATGATCCAGGACCTTGGAAAAAGAATGGAGGCAAAGATCAAGAAGATGCAAGAAATGTTTAACAAAGATCTAGAAGGCTTAAAGAAAAAACAAACAGAGATGAACAATACAATAATTGAAATGAAAACTACACTAGAAGGAATCAATAGCAGAATAACTGACGCAGAAGAACAGATAAGTGATCTGGAAGACAGAATGGTGGAATTCACTGCTGTGGAACAGAAAAAAGAAAAAAGAATGAAAAGAAATGAAGACAGCCTAAGAGACATCTGGGATAACATTTAACATAAAAACATTTGCATTACAGGGGTCCCAGAAGGAGAAGGGAGAGAGAAAGGACCAGAGAAAATATTTGAAGAGATTATAGTTGAAAATTTCCCTAACATGGGAAAGGAGATAGCCACCCAAGTCCAGGAAGCACAGAGAGTCCCATACAGGATAAATCCAAGGAGAAACACGCCAAGACACATAGTAATCAAATTGGCAAAAATTAAAGACAAAGAAAAATTACTGAAGGCAGCAAGGGAAAAATGACAAATAACATACAAGAGAACTCCCATAAGGTTAACAGATGATTTCTCAGCAGAAACTCTACAAGCCAGAAGGGAGTGGCATGATATACTTAAAGTGATGAAAGGGAAGAACCTACAACCAAGATTACTATACCCGGCAAGGATCTCATTCAGATTCGATGGAGAAATCCAAAGCTTTACAGACAAGCAAAAGCTAAGAGAATTCAGCACCACCAAACCAGCTCTACAACAAATGCTAAAGGAACTTCTCTAAGTGGGAAACACAAGAGAAGAAAAGGACCTACCAAAACAAACCCAAAACAATTAAGAAAATGGTCATAGGAACATACATATCGATAATTACCTTAAACGTGAATGGATTAAATGCTCCAACCAAAAGACACAGGCTTGCTGAATGGATACAAAAACAAGACCCATATATATGCTGTCTACAAGAGACCCACTTCAGACCTAGGGACACATACAGACTGAAAGTGAGGGGATGGAAACAGATATTCCATGCAAATGGAAATCAAAAGAAAGCTGGTGTAGCAATTCTCATATCAGATAAAATAGACTTTAAAATAAAGAATGTTACAAGAGACAAGGAAGGATACTACATAATGATCAAGGGATCAATCTAAGAAGAAGATATAACAATTATAAATATATATGCACCCAACATAGGAGCACCTCAATATATAAGGCAACTGCTAACAGCTCTAAAAGAGGAAATCAACAGTAACACAATAATAGTGGGGGACTTTAACACCTCATTTACACCAATGGACAGATCATCCAAACAAAAAATTAATAAGGAAACACAACCTTTAAATGACACAATAGACCAGATAGATTTAATTGATATATATAGGACATTCCACCCAAAAACAGCAGATTACACTTTCTTTTCAAGTGTGCATGGAACATTCTCCAGGATAGATCACATCTTGGGTCACAAATCAAGCCTCAGTAAATTTAAGGAAATTGAAATCATATCAAGCATCTTTTCTGACTACAATGCTATGAGATCAGAATTCAACTACAGGGGAAAAAACATAAAAAACACAAACACATGGAGGCTAAACAATACGTTACTAAATAACCAAGAGATCACTGAAGAAATCAAAGAGGAAATCAAAAAATTCCCAGAGACAAATGACAACGAAAACACGACGATCCAAAACCTATGGGATGGAGCAAAAGCAGTTCTAAGAGGGAAGTTTATAGCTATACAAACCTACCTCAAGAAACAGGAACAATCTCAAATAAACAATCTAATGTTACACCTAAAGGAACTAGAGAAAGAAGAACAAACAAAACCCAAACTTAGCAGAAGGAGAGAAATCATCAATATCAGACCAGAAATAAATGAAATAGAAACAAAGAAAACAATAGCAAAGATCAATAAAACTAAAAGCTGGTTCTTTGAGAAGATAAACAAAATTGATAAACCATTAGCCAGACTCATCAAGAAAAAGGGAGAGGACTCAAATCAATAAAATTAGAAATGAGAAAGGAGAAGTTACAACAGACACCACAGAAATACAAAGCATCCTAAGAGACTACTACAAGCAACTCTATGCCAATAAAATGGACAACCTGGAAGAAATGGACAAACTCTTAGAAAGGTATAACCTTCTAAGACTGAAGCAGAAAGAAAGAGTAAATATGAACAGACCAATCACAAGTAATGAAATTGAAACTGTGATGAAAAATCTTCCAACAAACAAAAGTCCAGGACCAGATGGCTTCACAGGTGAATTCTATGAAACATTCAGAGAAGAGCTAACACCCATCCTTCTCAAACTCTTGCAAAAAACTGCAGAGGAAGGAACACTCCCAAACTCATTCTATGAGGCCACCATCACCCTGATACCAAAACCAGACAAAGATACTACAAAAAAAGAAAATTACAGATCAAAATCACTGATGAATATAGATGCAAATATCCTCAACAAAATACTAGCAAACAGAATCCAACAACACATTAAAAGGATCATACACCATGATCAAGTGGGATTTATCCCAGGGATGCAAGGATTCTTCAATATACACAAATCAATCAATGTGATACACCATATTAACAAATTGAAGAATAAAAACCATATGATCATCTCAATAGATGCAGAAAAGCTTTTGACAAAATTCAACACCCATTTATGATAAAAACTCTCCAGAAAGTGGGCAGAGAGGGATCCTAGTTCAACATAATAAAAGCCGTATACGACAAACCCACAGCAAACATCATTCTCAATGGTGAAAAAGTGAAAGCATTTCCTCTAAGATCAGGAACAAGACAAGGTTACCCACTCTCACCACTATTATTCAACATAGTTTTGGAAGTCCTAGCCACGGCAGTCAGAGAAGAAAAAGAAATAAAAGGAATACAAATTGGAAAAGAAGAAGTAAAACTGTCACTCTTTGCAGATGACATGATACTATACATAGAGACTCCTAAAGATGCCACCAGAAAACTCCTAGAGCTAATCAATTAATTTGGTAAAGTTGCAGGATACAAAATTAATGCACAGAAATCTCTTGCATTCCTATACACTAATGATGAAAAATCTGAAAGAGAAATGAAAGAAACACTCCCATTTGCCATTGCAACAAAAAGAATAAAATACCTAGGAATAAACCTACCTAGGGAGACAAAAGACCTGTATGCAGAAAACTATAAGACACTGATGAAAGAAATTAAAGATGATACCAACAGATGGAGAGATATACCATATTCTTGGTTTGGAAGTATCAATATTATGAAAATGACTATACTACCCAAAGTAATTTACAGATTCAGTGCAAGCCCTATCAAATTACCAATGGCATTATTTACAGAACTAGAACAATAAAATCTTAAAATTTGTATGGAGACACAAAAGACCCCGAATAGCCAAAGCAGTCTTGAGGGAAAAAAATGGAGCTGGAGGAATCAGACTCCCTGACTTCAGACTATACTATAAAGCTACAGTAATCAAGACACTATGGTACTGGCACAAAAACAGAAATATAGATCAATGGAACAGGATAGAAAACCCAGAGATAAACTCATGCACCTATGGTCAACTAATCTATGACAAAGGAGGCAGGGATATACAATGGAGAAAAGACAGTCTCTTCAATAAGTGGTGCTGGGAAAACTGGAGAGCTACATGTAAAAGAATGAAATTAGAACACTCCCTAACACCATACATGAAAATAAACTCAAAATGGATTAAAGACCTAAATGTAAGACTGGGCACTCGAAAAGTCTTAGAGGAAAACGTAGGAAGAACAGTCTTTGACATAAATCACAGCAAGATCCTTTTTGACCCACCTCCTAGAGTAATGGAAATAAAAACAAAAATAAAGAAATGGGACCTAATGAAACTTAAAACCTTTTGCACAGCAAAGGAAACCATAAACAAGACAAAAAGACAACCCTCAGAATGGGAGAAAATATTTGCAAATGAATGAACGGGCAAAGGATCAATCTCCAAAATATATAAACAGCTCATGCACCTCAATATTAAAAAGACAAACAACCCAATCCAAAAATGGGCAGAAGACCTAAATAGACATTTCTCCAAAGAAGACATACAGATGGCCAAGAAGCACATGAAAAGCTGCTCAACATCACTAATTATTAGACAAATGCAAATCAAAACTACAATGAGGTATCACCTCACACCAGTTAGAACGGGCATCATCAGAAAATCTACAAACAACAAATGCTGGAGAGGGTGTGGAGAAAAGGGAACCCTCTTGCACTGTTGGTGGGAATATAAATTGATACAGCCACTATGGAGAACAGTATGGAGGTTCCTTAAAGAACTAAAAATAGAATTACCATATGACCCAGCAATCCCACTACTGGCCATATACCCAGAGAAAACCATAATTCAAAAATACACATGAACCCCAATGTTCGTTGCAGCACTATTTACAATAGCCAGGTTATGGAAGCAACCTAAATGCCCATCAACAGATGAATGGATAAAGAAGAAGTGGTATGTATATACAATGGAATATTACTCAGCCATTAAAAGGAAAGAAATTGGGTCATTTTTAGAGACGTGGATGGATCTAGAGACTGTCATACAGAGTGAAATAAGTCAGAAAGAGAATAACAAATATCATATATTAACACACATATGTGGAACCTAGAAAATGGTACAGATGAACTGGTTTGCAAAGCAGAAATTGAGACACAGAAGTAGAGAAAAAACGTATGGACACCAAGGGGGGAAAGCAGCAGGGGGTGGGGGTGTGATAAATTGGGAGATTGGGATTGACTTGTATACAGTAATATGTATAAAATGGATGACTAATGAGAAAAATAAATAAATAAAAAATAAACGTAAAAAAAATGCATGATATATAAAAACTTTGGGATGTAAGCAAAACCATCTTTACAGGAAAAATACATAGCCCTAAATTCATATTTAAAAAATAAAATTGTTAAGCTGTAAAATTAAAAAAGAACAGCACATTCAATTCAAAGAAAGAGCAGGAGGGAAATAATAAATGCAAAGGTAAAATTTCACAAAACAGAAAACAAAGAAGCTCTGTAGATGAAGGTGATACAGTCAAATATTATATTAGTTCTTTGGAAAAATACTGATGAAGTTGGCAAAATCAATTCAAATATAATGAGTGAATATATAAATTAATAATATTAGGAATGTAATTTCATACATGGTTGAGGTTTTTTTCAATCTTTCAAAGAATAAAATGTACAACTTAATGCAAAAAATTATAATTGTGATACAGTGGTTATTTCTTAGAAAGATATGAATTACGAAAATGAACTTACAATGAGTGAAAAACTAAATGAATCAGTAACTCCAGACTGTTTCAACTTTAGCTAGCTCTACAGTCAAAGATCACAATATATTTTTATCCAGTCTTCATTTGAATTCAACTTCATATTTAGGAAAGTTGCTATTTATATTTAAAAACCTGGATCAAAGATCTTCTCTCCAGGGAGACTCCCCTAATTGCAGGGGATGGGATTATTTTTATAATGAAGGCTGGTCCCAACAAATACAAGCAGTTTGACTTTATGCAAGTTACTTACTTTTGTTAAATTTACTTACTTTCAGTAGCTCGTTTCATAAAATTGTTGTGCAGATTAAATGAGATTAACTTAAGTAAAGCATTTAGCCCTGATTCAGAGTTGAAGTGCATCAATTCATAACTATTATTATTGCATCTAATGGGGGACTAATTGGTGTCTATTAATATTCCCTCCTCTGTTCTCTCATTGCACAATGTACATTTTGCATTTAATACAGTTAATTACATTTTATTTCTTTCTATGTCTGCCTTTCCCACTATATTAGGAGTTCCAAGGCAAGGCAGAGACTTACTCATTTTTAATTCCTTGAGTCTAGCAATGGACATTCGGTAATTGTTAAATTGATTACTAAATGAATAAAACAAGCAATCAGTCAATCATTCCATCCATCAGTGTATATATCTACCGGGTATGAAATCCTGCATCATTTGGCCTTGCTTTACTGATTAATAAAAACGTGAGTATACTAATATTTGTGAGGTTTTAAGTGAAAACCTATTTGATGAATACTTCTAGTTCTTGCAAAAACAGTCTTTCATATTTAAGCCAAATTTTAATCTGAATGATCTATTTGAGAGAATACATATATGTATATATATATATATATGTATTTGTATAGTTTAACACATATATAAGTACATTTATAACTTTATATATAATTATACATACAAATATGTTTTGTGTAAACAAATAAAAATTAAAATATATAACATGAACATAAAATCAGTTTTGTATAAACAAATATATATAAATGAGCATATTTATATGTTGTATATGTAAAAACTAGGTAACATGTAAATATACATATATTTAGAGAATAGATAGATAGATAGATAGATACACTATTTTTATATCTGCCTACATCAGAAGATTTGAAGTGATGGATAAGAAAATGCAGACATTGACCGGTACCACTAAAAAGAATTATGTAGTGATGAGGTCAGGATTCTAGTTGTTTCTGAAACATAGACTGACTTGAGTTTTACTAAAAATTTACCTTTGAGCTTCCTGGTAACCAAGACAAAAGGATAATATATTTCTTTGTGTCTGACAGTAAGAAGTCCCTCTGTTTGCCTGGCTGTAAACAGAGTGGTAGCATTAAAATCAAAGAGTATATTTATGAATCTTAGGGTAAGATATATTAAATACTAAGTTAAAAATTGTCTTCAGTAGTAAAGATACAAAAGGAGACCAGAGAATGATTTTAAAAGCATTTTTTTGCTTTAAGTTATATAAACTATTCCATTGAAAAAGTAACTAGTCAAGAAGTCCAGCTTTAGTGACAAGACTAAAACAATGCACAATTTAGCACATTACTGTGTAATAAATAAACTTCTAAAATGTTTGAAATCTTTGTAGAATAATTTGATAGTCTTTCCGCACTTTTTTTTTTTTTTAACAATTGTAACCCAGGTTTTCTAGCTCATGATGGCAGACTGGCTCAGAATCTCCCTGTAAATGATATCATCATTGAAATCCTGGTTTCTCTAACATTTAAGATTCAAGCAGTTCTGTAAGAAGCTCAGTACATCCTAGTCACCCAGCTTGATGTGGTTAGAAGGATTTTACTGTGCTGTTTGAACGTGCTGCCTTTTTCTTTCTGCAAATGATGCTAATATTTTGGGCAGTTCTTACAGCTTCACTAAACAACCCAAGTAAAGGAGTTTCCAAGGAGTGAGTGACCAAGACTTAATTCTGACACTGTCTCATGCTTGCTAAGGTTGTACTTCCTAGAGGCCAATGAGATGGAAGCAGAGTAGCACCAGAACTCCAAGGTGCTCAAAGTCATAATCACTAAAGTCTGTTATATATTTATAATAGTAGGTGCTGTTGATGCCCACCTACGTCTCCTTTCCTACTCCAGTGCAGCCAACATCCAGCAGTTAATGACTCACAGCTGTGCTTGAGGTCAACAGGAACTACCTCATGTAGAAATAGCCCAGAGGTTAAGCTGTCCCATGGGAGTGGCATTTAGTCACTGAATGATTGATGTGAGGGTAAAAAGCTCAACCCCTTAACCTCAGTGTGGGATCTACCTCTGCAGTACTGTTCATGCTCCAGTTTTCTCTGATGGTGGTCGACAGAAGCTAAATTTCAGTACAGCCCCCATTTTGCTCATCTTCTTCTCTCACCTTGACTTTCTTAAAGTTTTCTCCTAAAAGCACCTGCTTGCACAAAATAATCGTTTGCAACAGAATGCCTATCTCAGGCTCTTCTAGGAAATATAACCTAAGACATACCTTGTGTGAATTAGTCTGTGGGCAGTCTGATTTGACTGAGTCCAGTCTGGCCACCAAAGAGTTTTTTTAGAATTCATCTTTTAATGCCTCCTCTTTCTGAACCAGATATCCCTAATGATTATCATTAATTTCATTGTATTCCCCTTTTTCCTGTAACATATCAGTAGGGCAACATTGGTAGTATACAGGTAGATGTTTAACTATCTGAGGGTTACTTTAAGTATTCCAATCACTCTGGCCCTACCAAGGGACTACTGGGCCTCTTAGCCTGGTGTTACCCTAGTATGTTCAAGAGACTGTACACTGAGGAACAGAAAGTTGATGCTCTCGGTATTTTTTTTTTGAATTTTAATAATGCATTTAATAATCTAAACTAACTGACCACATACCAGACCACCAAAAAACTAAATTCCCCAAAGAAACAACTGTATAAGTCTCTTTTCTAGAATATAATAAAACACAAACTGATAGCTATCAAAAACTTAATTAAAACCACCCAGTCATTTGGAATAAAAATGCAATCTCCTAAGTAAAGAAGGAATCAAATGGAAAAGCAAAAATTACCATTACAGACTAAGTAGAAAATAATTAAAATTTAGAACTCTACTTCTTAGAACTTATCATACACATTTGAAGCTATACTCATAATAAAATTCATAAACTTAAAAGTGATTTTATTATTATTATTTTTATTATAAGCCCGGACTTTTAGTTTTTTAAATTTATTTATTAAAAAAAAATTTTTAAACATCTTTATAGGAGTATAATTGCTTTACATTACTGTGTTACTTTCTGCTTTATAACTAAGTGAATCAGCTATACATATAGATATATCCCCATATCTCCTCCCTCTTGTGTCTCCCTCCCACCCTCCCTATCCCACCCCTCTAGGTGGTCACAAAGCACCGAGCTGATCTCCCTGTGCTATGCGGCTGCTTCCCACTAGCTATCTATTTTACATTTGGTAGTGTATATATGTCCATGCCACTCTCTCACTTCATCCCAGCTTACCCTTCCCCTTCCCCGTGTCCTCAAGTCCATTCTCTACATCTGCGTCTTTATTCCTGTCCTGCCCCTAGGTTCTTCAGAACCTTTTTTTTTTTTTTAGATTCCAGATATATGTGTTATTATACGGTATTTGTTTTTCACTTTCTCACTTACTTCACTCTGTATGACAGACTCTAAGTCCATCCACCTCACCACAAATAAATAACTTTCGTTTCTTTTTATGGCTGAGTAATATTCCATTGTATATAGGTGCCACATCTTCTTTATCCATTCATCTGTTGATGGACACTTAGGTTGCTTCCATGTCCTGGCTATTGTAAATAGAGCTGCAATGAACATTGTGGTACATGACACTTTTTGAATTATGGTTTTCTCAGGGTATATGCCTAGTAGTGGGATTGCTGGGTTGTATGGTAGTTCTATTTTTAGTTTTTTAAGGAACCTCCATACTGTTCTCCACAGTGGCTGCATGAATTTACATTCCCACCAACAGTGCAAGAGGGTTCCCTTTTCTCCACACCCACTCCAGCATTTATTGTTTGTAGATTTTTTGATGATGGCCATTCTGACCGGTGTGAGGTGATACCTCATTGTAGTTTTGATTTGCATTTCTCTAATGATTAGTGATGTTGGGCATTCTTTCACGTGTTTGTTGGCAATCCATATATCTTCTTTGGAGAAATGTCTATTTAGGTCTTCTGCCCATTTTTGGATTGAGTTGTTTGTCTTTTTGATATTGAGCTGCATGAGCTGCTTGTTAATTTTGGAAATTAAACCTTTTTCAGTTGCTTCATTAGCAAATATTTTCTCCGCTTCTGAGGGTTGTCTTTTTGTTTTGTTTAAGGTTTCCTTTGTTGCGCAAAAGCTTTGAATTTTCATTAGGTCCCATTTGTTTATTTTTGTTTTTATTTCCATTTCTCTAGGAGGTGGGTCAAAAAGGATCTTGCTGTGATTTATGCCATAGAGTGTTCTGCCTATGTTTTCCTCTAAGAGCTTTACAGTGTCTGGCCTTACATTTAGGTCTTTAATCCATTTTGAGTTTATTTTTGTGTATGGTGTTAGTGAGTGTTCTAATTTCATTCTTTTACATATAGCTGTCCAGTTTTCCCAGCACCAATTATTGAAGAGGCTGTCTTTTCTCCATTGTATATTCTTGCCTCCTTTATCAAAAATAAGATGACCATATGTGCGTGGGTTTATCTCTGGACTGTCTCTCCTGTGTCATCAATCTATATTTCTGTTTTTGTGCCAGTACCATTCTGTCTTGATTACTGTAGCTTTGTAGTATACTCTGAAGTCTGGAAACCTGATTATTTCCAGCTCCGTTTTCCTTTCTCAAGATTGGGGAGCTATTCGGGGTCTTTTTTGTTTCCATACAAATTGTGAACTTTTTCGTTCCAGTTCTGTAAAAACTGCCATTGGTAGTTTGATAGGGATTGCATTGAATCTGTAGATTGCTTTGGGTAGTAGAGTCATTTTCACAATGTTGATCCTTCCAATCCAAGATCATGGTGTATCTCTCCATCTGTTTGTATCATCTTTAATTTCCTTCATCAGTGTCTTATAGTTTTCTGCATGCATATCTTTTGTCTCCTTAATTAGCTTTATCCCCAGGTATTCTATTCTTTTTGTTGCAATGGTAAATGGGAGTGTTTCCTTAATTTCTCTTTCAGATTTTTCATCATTAGTGTATAGGAATGCAAGAGATTTCTGTTCATTAATTTTTTATCCTGCTACTTTACCAAATTCATTGATTTGCTCTTGTAGTGTTCTGGTAGCATCTTTAGGATACTCTGTGTATAGTAACATGTCATCTGCAAACAGTGACAGCTTTATGTCTTCTTTTCTGATTTGGATTCCTTTTATTTCTATTTCTTCTCTGATTGCTGTGGCTAAAACTTCCAATACTATGTTGAATAATAGTGGTGAGAGCGGGCAACCTTGTCTTGTTCCTGATCTTAGTGGAAAAGGTTTCAGCTTTTCACCATTGAGAACAATCTTGGCTGTGGGTTTGTCATATATGGGCTTTATTATGTTGAGTTAAGTTCCCTCTATGCCTACTTTCTGGAGGGTTTTTATCATAAATGGGTGTTGAATTTTGTCAAAAGCTTTACTGCATCTATTGAGATGATCATATGGTTTTTATTCTTCAATTTGTTAATATGGTGTATCACATTGATTGATTTGTGTATATTGAAGAATTCTTGCATCCCTGGGATAAATCCCACTTGATCATGGTGTATGATCCTTTTAATGTGCTGTTGGATTCTGTTGGCTAGTATTATGTTGAGGATTTTGCATCTATGTTCATCAGTGACACTGGCCTGTAGTTTTCTTTCTTTGTGACATCTTTGTCTGGTTTTGGTATCAGGGTGATGGTGGTCTCGTAGATGAGTCTGGGAGTTTTCCTCCCTCTGCTATACTTTGGAAGAGTTTGAGAAGGGCAGGTGTTAGCCCTTCTCTAAATATTTGACAGAATTCGCCTGTGAAGCCATCTGGTCCTGGGCTTTTGTTTGTTGGAAGATTTTTAATCACAGTTTCAATTTCAGTGCTTATGATTGGTCTGTTTATCTTTTCTATTTTTTCCTGGTTCAGTCTCAGAAGGTTGTGCTTTTCTGAGAATTTCTCCACTTCTTCCAGGTTGTCCATTTATTTGCATATAGTTGCTTGTAGTAATCTCTCATGATACTTTGTATGTCTGCATTGCATTGTCAGTTGTTACCTCTTTTTCATTTCTAATTCTACTGATTTGAGTCTTCTCCCTTTCTTTCTTGATGAATCTGGCTAATGGCTTATCAATTTTGTTTATCTTCTCCAAGAACCAGCTTTTAGTTTTATTGATCTTTGCTGTCGTTTCCTTCATTTCTTTTTCACTTATTTCTGATCTGACATTTATTATTTCTTTCCTTCTGCTAACTTGGAGTTTTTTTGTTCTTCTTTCTCTAATTGCTTTAGGTGTAAGGTTATGTTGTTTATTTGAGATTTTTGTTGTTTCTTGAGGTAGGATTGTACTGCTATAAACTTTCCTCTTAGAACTGCTTTTGCTGCATTCCATAGGTTTTGGGTCATCGTGTTTTCATTGTCATTTGTTTCTAGGTATTTTTTGATTTCCTCTTTGATTTCTTCAGTGACCTCTTGGTTATTAAGTAGTGTATCATTTAGCCTCCGTGTGTTTGTATTTTTTACAGATTTTTTTCCTGTAATTGATATCTAGTATCATAGCGTTGTTGCCAGAAAAGATACTTGACACAATTCTAATTTTCTTAAATTTACCAAGGCTTGATTTGTGACCTAGGATATGATCTATCCTGGAGAATGTTCCATGAGCACTTGAGAAGAAAGTGTATTCTGCTGTTTTTGGATGGAATGTCCTATAAATAGCAATTAAATCCATCTTGTTTAATGTATCATTTAAAGCTTGTGTTTCCTTAATTATTTTCATTTTGGATGATCTGTCCATTGGTGAAAGTGGGGTGTTAAATCCCCTACTATGATTGTGTTACTGTCAATTTCCCCTTTTATGGTTGTTAGCATTTGCCTTATGTATTGAGGTGCTCTTATGTTGGTTGCATAAATATTTATAATTGTTATATCTTCTCCTTGAATTGATCCCTTGATCATTATGTAGTGTCCTTCTTTGCCTCTTGTAATAGTCTTTATTTTAAAGTCTGTTTTGTCTGATATGAGAATTACTACTCCAGCTTTCTTTTGATTTCCATTTGCACGGAATATCTTTTTCCATCCCCTCACTTTCAGTCTGTATGTGTCCCTAGGTCTGAAGTGGGTCTTTTGTAGACAGCATATATACGGGTTTTGTTTTTGTATCCATTCAGCCAGTCTATGTCTTTTGATTGGAGCATTTAATCCAGTTACATTTAAGGTAATTATCGATATGTATGTTCCTATTCCCATTTTCTTAATTGTTTTGGGTTTCTTTTTGTAGGTCTTTTCCTTCTCTTGTGTTTCCTGCCTGAAGAAGTTCATTTAGTATTTGTTGTAAAGCTGGTTTGGCAGTACTGAATTCCTTATATTTTGCTTGTCTAAAGGTTTTTATTTTTCCATCAAATCCAAATGAGATCCTTGCTGGGTAGAGTAATGTTGGTTGCAGGTTTTTCCCTTTCATCACTTTCAATATGTCCTGCCACTCCCTTCTGGTTTGCAGAGTTTCTGCTGAAAGATCAGCTGTTAACCTTATGGGGATTCCTTTGTATGTTATTTGTTGTTTTTCCCTTGTTGCTTTAATACTTTTTCTTTTTATTTAATTTTTGATTTTTAATTTTTGAGTAATATGTGTTTTGAGTAATAAGTTTGAGTAATATGTGTCTTGGCATGTTTCTCCTTGGATTTATCCTGTATGGGACTCTCTGCATTCCCTGGACTTGATTAACTATTTCCTTTCCCATATTAGGGAAGTTTTCAACTATAATCTCTTCCACTATTTTCTCAGTCTCTTTCTTTTTCTCTTCTTCTTCTGGGGCCCCTATAATTCGAATGTTGTTGTGCTTAATGTTGTCCCAGATGTCTCTGATACTCTTCTCAATTCTTTTCATTCTTTTTTCTGTATTCTGCTCTGCGGTAGTTATTTCCACTATTTAATTTTACAGGTCACTTATCCATTCTTCTGCCTCAGTTATTCTGCTATTGATTCCTTCTAGAGAATTTTTAATTTCATTTATTGTGTTGTTCATCATTGTTTGTTTGCTCTTTAGTTCTTCTAGGTCCTTGTTAAACGTTTCTTGTATTTCCTCCATTTTATTTCCAACATTTTGGATCATCTTTACTATCATTACTCTGAATTCTTTTCCACGTAGACTGCCTATTTCCTCCTCATTTATTTGGTCTGGTGGGTTTTTACCTTGCTCCTTCATCTGCTGTGTGCTTCTCTGTCTTCTCATCTTGCTTAACTTACAGTGTTTGTGGTCTCCTTTTCGCAGGTTGCAGGTTCATAGTTCCTGTTGTTTTTGGTGTCTGCCCCCAGTGGCTAAGTTTTGTTCAGTGGATTGTGTAGGCTCTTTGGCAGAGGGGACTAGTGCCTGTGTTCTGGTGGATGAGGCTGGATCTTGTGTTTCTGGTGGGCAGGACCGCATCCAATGGTGTGTTTTGGGCTGTCTGTGACCTTATTATGATTTTTCAGCAGTCTCTCTGCTAATTGGTGGGGTTGTATTCCTGTCTTGCTAGTTGTTTGGCACAGGGTGTCCAGCACTGTAGCTTGCTGGTCGTTGAGTGGAGCTGGGTCTTAACGTTGAGATGGAGATCTCTGGGAGAGCTTTCACCGTTTGATATTACATGGAGCCGGGAGGTCTGTGGTGGACCAATGTCCTGAACTTGGCTCTCCCAACTCAGAGGTACAGGCCTGACACCTGGCCAGAGCACCAAGACCCTGTCAGCCACACAGCTCAGAAAAAAAGGGAGAAAAAAATAAAATAAAATAAAATAAATTTATTAAAATAAAAAATAATTATTAAAAATAAAAAGAAGTTAAAAAGTAATAGAAAAAGAAAGGAAGTAAGAAAGAAACAAGAGAGCAACCAAACCAGAAAACAAATCCACCAATGATAACAAGCGCTAAAATCTATACTATGAAAAAAACAAAACAAAACAAAACGGATAGACAGAACCCTAGGACAAATGGTAAAAGCAAAGCTATACAGACAAAGTCACACACAGAAGCATATACATACACACTCACAAAAAGAGAAAAAGGAAAAAAATATATATATCCTGCTCCCAAATTCCACCACCTCAATTTTGGGATGATTCGTTTTCTATTCAGGTATTCCATAGATGCAGGGTACATCAATTTGATTGTGGAGATTTAATCCGCTGCTCCTGAGGCTGCTGGGAGAGATTTCCCTTTCTCTTCTTTTTTCGCACAGCTCCTGGGGTTCAGCTTTGGATTTGGCCTCGCCTCTGCATGTAGGTCACCTGAGGGCATCTGTTTTTCGCTCAGACAGGACAGGGTTAAAGGAGCAGCTGATTAGGGGGCTCTGGCTCACTCAGGCCAGGGGGAGGGAGGGGTACGGAATGTGGGGTGAGCCTGTGGCTGCAGAGGCCGGCGTGACGTTGCACCAGCCTGAGGCGCGCTGTGTGTTCTCCTGGGGAAGTTGTCTCTGGATCACAGGACCCTGGCAGTGGCGGGCTGCACAGGCTCCCAGGTGGGGAGGTGTGGATAGTGACCTGTGCTTGCACACAGGCTTCTTGGTGGCTGCAGCAGCAGCCTTAGCATTTCATGCCCGTCTCTGGTGTCTGCGCTGTTAGCCCCAGCTCACACCGGTCTCTGGAACTCGGTTAGGCAGTGCTCTGAATCCCCTCTCCTCGTGCACCCTGAAACAATGGTCTCTTCCCTCTTAGGCAGGTCCAGACTTTTTCCTGGACTCCCTCCTGGCTAGCTGTGGTGCACTAGCCCCCTTCAGGCTGTGTTCACACAGCCAACCCCAGTCCTCTCCCTGGGATCTGACCTCCAAGCCCGAGTCTCAGCTCCCAGCCCCCACCCATCCCGGCGGGTGAGCAGACAAGTCTCTTGGGCTGATAAGTGCTGGTCAGCACTGATCCTCTGTGCGGGAATCTCTCCACTTTGTCCTCTGCACCTCTGTTGCTGCGCTCTCCTCCATGGCTCTGAAGCTTCCCCCTCCATCACCCCTGTCTCTGCCAGTGAAGGGGCTTCCTAGTGTGTGGAAACCTTTCCTCCTTCACAGCTCCCTCTCAGAGGTGCAGGTTCCGTCCCTATTCTTTTGTCTCTGTTTTTTCTTTTTCCTTTTGCCCTACCTAGGTACGTGGGGAGTTTCTTGCCTTTTGGGAGGTCTGAGGTCTTCCGCCAGCATTCAGTAGGTGTTCTGTAGGAGTTGTTCCACATGTAGGTATATTTCTGATGTATTTGTGGGGAGGAAGGTGATCTCTACCTCTTACTCTTCCCCCATCTTGAAGGTCTCCCCCTTTGATATTTTTTTAATATACAAAGAGCTTATGCTTAAAAAAGGGAATTTACATTTAAAGCTGTATTTGCCTAAGCAGAACACTGTTTTTAGCTTAGATTATATGTTTACTTGGAGTGAGCTGAGCGCCTCATAATTTCGATGAACTAGCCCTCCTCTCCCTGTTCATCCTTTGGTGTATGATAGAATTAATTCTCTTTGTATTAAAACTCAAATATTCCATATTTTTTATTATTTTATTCAAACAACCCAACTCAAACCGCTTTCTATTTTAGTAACTTATCTCCTGTTTACTCCAAGTTGAGTCAGGTAACACCCTCTGGAGAGGACAGCCCATGTCCAAGACCAACCTGAGCATATTTTCTTCATTTTGGGGTGAGTTTCTTCCCCATTCTAAATGTTTTATGTGTAATTAAGAAGAGCCCACATCCTTTGCTTATTTGATCCTCCGTCATTGAAGCCAGTCATCTGCCCAGTTGTTTCTAGTCACTGTTTCACACAGAGAGCACATCAAGCTTCCATGCCTGCAAAATAACTGTGTCCTCAGTTGCCTGGAAATCCATTCTAATGGTCCTGTATTGTCAGAGCAGGCAGGCATGAAAAAGCTCCCATTGAGCATTTTCTACACAAAACAACCCTCTTTTCCATTCTCAGCCTGAATCAGGTATACGTCTCCTATGCCTCCAAATCCCTTACAGCTCCTGTCATTTTGGTCCTAAGGGGTTTGGGTGCATAATTCTCTCCTCTTAACTGAGACTGCCTTATGACAGGAAACATAACTTAGTCATATTTATATTCTCAACACTTAGCAGAGTTGGTCCTCAGCAGATGATTCATGTATAAATGGATGGACATTTGAATGAATGAATGCATGAATGGACTTGACCTTCTATTCACAAAGAGTTAAAAATATAATTGATGGTTGCCTCTTCCAAATAATAACCTATTTTGAAATGAGAATTTCCAAGTGAGTTGTTACTTTTTTTCTCTAGCATGAAAATCTCAGCTCTTTATGGAAAGAACCCAATAGGATTGGCAACTTATTCCCATTAAATGCACACACTCTTGCAGGGCTGTTAGCCTTTACCCTGGTAAGTGAAGTTAGGAGGGAGAAACACTAATTTAAGGAACGGGAAAGCAGAAGTAAATTATTGAGTAATCATCATAAATTACTGCAGCTCTGGGATTTGGAAATTAATGGTGGTGGTGGGGGGCTGGGGGTTTAAACATGAACTGCATCCATTAGTGCAGCGCAGGCTTTTTATTCTCTTTTCCACCCATCTTCTGAGAATGCCTATTATTCAGGAACATCATAATTAGATTCCACTGAAAATGATGAGAATAAAAAAGGGGTTTCAGAAATTGGAGCAGCATCCTCTGAATATGACTGTTTATATTATTTTTCTATGGGTGCTGCTTTTTCAGTATTATTTATATAATTTTTACTGTGACATCAGATTCTGTTGCATTTGGGATCCTGATGTAAGCCAAAAGGGTTGGTGAAGCAGTCTATTACTCTTGACATTTCAGACCAATAATAAATTTGCTGGAGAAAATCTAAAACATTGGAACAAAGATACACTTTGTTGTTCACAAATTGTAATGTGATGTAAGTGGTTTCTGCTGAAATCAAGGTAAAAGCCCAAAAGAGGAGCTTCTAATAGTCTCAATGTTTCTGAAGTCAGATTTGAAAGTCAACTGGGAGCTGGGAAAATGGAGCCCTCCATTCTTACCACACAGTCAACATTTTTTGTCCCACCTTTATTGTTCACTCCTTGTATTTTTAAATTTATGAACATGTCTGTCCTATCCACTAACTTGTTAGCTCCTTGAAGGGCGGAAGTCAAGCCTATTTCACACGTATATACATCTTGGATGTCTTGGTTTATTAGCTGTATAAGAGGTGCATCATGTTCTAATTAAAAATGTACGATGTACATATAAATGCTCAGTTATTGTACCTTTGCACCTATTCAGGCCTTTAAACATGAAGCTCAATATAGCACATCTGCACTTCTTTTGTCTTAAGCTTTGTATTGATTCTCTATTGCTGAATAACAAATTACCAAGAACTTAGTGGCTTAAAACAACACAAAATTATTATCTCACAGTTTCTGTGGCCCAGGCATCTGTCATGGTATCAATTCATTGGATGTTTCATGAGGGCATCCTCTTTAGTAACTAATCCAGTTTTTGTGCCCATCTATCGCTGACCTGAGCTCCTGAACATATTAGACCCAGGAATTTCTTCTGACTGATGCTTCATGGTCAGAAATGCAAGCCAAATTTGAATTCAATTAATAATTTTAAAAATAGATAAAAAGAACAATAATTTACATTTTTGAGCAATTATTTTCTTCCAGATTCTGTGCAAGCATTTTATATACAATATGCCTTTTGCAAGATGAGGAAACTAGGAAGAAAGAAGTTTCATTATTTATCTACGTCAGACAGCTAGAAATTATTAGCGTCCACATTTAAGTCTGAGGCTCTCTGAAACCAAACTTCTACTCTAGTGTCATTCTTTATCTCTTGTGATTTTTCCATCTTGCTGAATATCAAAAGACCTATTCCATCCTTTTGCATAGTCATTCCTCAGACTTTCAGTTATGCAATCAGATTAACTCCTGGTTAACTTGGTAAATTAAAGTTGGATGCACTGAGTTATACTCACCGGACTTTCCAGTTGTGAATAGTATTAGTTATTTGGTAAGCTTAAAATATTTAAACTTGTCATTAATATCTTATGCATAAGAATATTGAAATACTTAGAACCTGAAATTAGCTAATAAATTGTTTTTAATTTGACATTGAAAATGTATAGCATTTATTTTTTCTTTTTATATGATAAAGTAGATACATGAAGATGATTATTACATATATATGTGTGTGTATATACATATATAATCACTATCACCATCATCACTAGCAAATATAAGTTCTACTCTGGGTCAGATAGGGTGCTAGCTTTTACATAAATTGTCTGATTGCAACTTCATAAAAATTCTCAAAATAAATGTTAATGAAGCTCATCTTATTGATGAAGAAACTGAGACCCATAAGGGTTAAATAATTTGCTCAAAGTCCTATCACTAGTACATGTTAGTGCTAGAATTTGAACATTTTCTACTTCTTTCATGTATGTCATCTTCACAAATAACATACCTTAGTGATCTGGTGGGCAGGGCCCATGCTTTTCAATTTTTCCATATTTTCCCCAGTGCTTAGCCTGGTTTGTAAATCTTAGGTGACCAAGAAATATTTTCTGATTGAAGCTAAGAAACTGAAACTTCATAGAAATTAATCCTGAAGAGAAAGAAAATTAGAGGAGACTACAGAATGTTTATATCATTTGTTTCCACAAACTGTGCCTTGAAAAAATTTGGAGAATTCATCCCTGCAAAGATCATAAACATTATATTGGCAATATCAACTATTGGTGTTGTCTTGAGGAATGAAAATTAAAATTTGCATTTGGAAAACTCTTTAAAATGTTGACATATTTTCACAATTGTCTTCAATCAAGGAATGGTTTTCAATAATAAAGTTATAGATGCACCTCCCTACAATATTATGCTAATGAACAGGAAGGACTGATCACCTTAAACTGAAAAACTTTAATACAAATACACTAGTTCAGAAAATCTCAGCCAGCAACAGGGTATAGTTCACCTCGTTGCTGTAACATTTTGTGAAGAATGGATTTGGAAGTCCTCCTGCTTAGCTAAGTAAGCATGTTTGGGCGCAGTGAGCTGTTTGAAGCAAGCCATTTCAACTATGCAAGAGTATAAACTACTTTAGAATTACTTTGTAAACAGCATTTTCAATCTTGTATTGCAATTATACATTGAATGTATAATCAAATCAGAATACAGAACTCCCAAAGACTTCTGGCAGGAATAAAAAAGGGACCTGATTCTCTAAACAAGGGCACAATTTCCCAGCAGCTGGCTTGGCTTCCCCAGCAGCCACTCAGTTAAATTCCTGCTGCACAGGCATTTCACAGACTTCAGTTGTGAGCAACCCATTCATGGAAAAACCCTGGCACTAAATATGTCCGTTAGTTATGCCCGCTTTTCTCTCTGTTAGAATTAACTCTTCATGAAGAGTAGTGAAGCATGGGAGGCAGCAGTGATGATGGGGCAAAAAGCATGGGTATTAGAATTGATTAGTCTGTGTTTAAATCAGAGGTTTGGCACCTGAAGGACCTCAGGAAAAATGACTAAACATCTGTGGGTTTAGCCTTCCCTTATGTACAATGGGGATAATATTACCAGATACTTCTTAAGATTATTGTAAGTATGAAAAGATATAATATGTGGAAAGATCTTATCTCCATGCTTCGAAGCATAATTCCTCAACAAATATTAATTTTTCATAGAGTTGACTTTCCAAATGGTGGTGTGAGGAGCTCACCAAAGAAGTGATAATAACTGGTGAAAAATATTTTTAAAAAATTAAAACCTCTGGAAATAGTCCTAAAGACATACAGAAGATGAAAAAACACTTATCCAAGTAAGACTATTAAATCAAGGTAAAAACAGTGAGAGACTACTATGTCATTGAACCACTCTCAGCCTCCACTTTTCCCTCCCCTTCCTGCAGCTCAGCATGATGGAAGCCCTACTCTGGGCAGGTTGAGCCAAGAATACTAGTCTGTTATCCCAGATCTGAGTCAAGAGATGTGATTTCTACCTGGGAAAGTGAGGCTACCAGTATATCTCAAGTCCTAGTTATGAGACCAAATAAATGCCAGGCAACTGCCCCCAAGAGGTCAGAGACATTTAAGCCAAAGGATGCTATTAAAAAACAAAATGGAGATTTTAGTGACAAGTAATTAACAGGAGGCTGGTAGCCCTATGAGAGCAACAAGCTAAACCATACACTAACTAGGAGTCTATCAAAGAACCAGAGAAAGAGACAGCTAAAAAGAACTCTACAGGAGTCAGAAGAAACTGAAAGACTGGCCTCAAAAACTATCCCTGCAACTGGGAGATTGGGACTGACATATACACACTACTATATATAAAACGGGTAACTAATAAAGACCTACTGTATAGCACGGGGAACTCTACTCAATACTCTGTAATGGCCTATATGGGAAAAGAATCTAAAAAAGAGTGGATATATGTCTATGTATAACTGATTCACTTTGCTGTACACCTGAAACTAACACAACATTGTAAATCAACTATATTCCAATAAAAATTAAAAACAAAACAAAACAAAAACAAAACCTAACCCTGCAAAACTATCCTGTTTAATTAGACCAGACCGAGAGCAAATTATGCCCCACCACATTGTTGTAAACAATAAAGCAACTGGCCAACAATTAGTGAGGGCTAAAAACTGGGTGTGATACCCACAGAGGCAGCCAGTGTCAGAGAAAGATGAGGGAAAGAAATAGTAAAAGGGAATCCTCCTAAAGCCTTTCATCACAGGCTCTGCCCTATGCAGAGTGATATCAGAGGTTTCACACTGCAGGGGAAAAGACTTCACTAAAATAGTTCAGCCAAGTCACTGAAAAAAAAAAAAAAAAAGGTAACAATAACAAGCTTTGGAGGAAGATTAGTATCCAGAGTTGCTACAATATATTATCTAGCATGTTTAGTTTCCAACAAATATTTTAAAATATGAAAAGAAACAGGAAAGTGTTATTCATACAAAAGGAGAAAAAAGAGGCACCATAAAATGGTTTTGAAAGGGCTGAGATATTAGATATAGAACACAAAGCCTTCCAAGAGACTACAATAGATGTGTTCAAAGTACCAAAGGTAATCATGTTTAGGAAAGTAAAGGAAGGTGCAAGGACAAGGATTCAAAAAATATAGAAGCTCAATAAAGAGATATATAAGAATCAAATAAAAATTTTGTAATGGAAAAGTACAGTGTTAAAATTAAAAAATCATGAGAGGGGCTCCGCAGTAGATTTGACATGTAGCAAGAAAGAATCACATATCCACCCCACAATAGGATACACATTCTTCTCAAATGCACATGGAATACTTCCAGGGGTAGACCATATGTTAGTCATAAAACAAGCCCCAATAATATATCTTGTATTGAAGAAAGTTTGATAGAGATTATGAAATCTAAAAAACAGAGGGAAAATGAGCACAGATTCAGAAATATAGGATACAATTAGGAAGAACAGGCTACACATAATGGAAGTACCATAAAAAAAGGTGAGGGAAAAAAGGGATAAGAAAGACTGTTTCATGAAATAAATGTCCGAATACTTCCTAAATTTGAAGAAAAATATTAAACAACACTTAAGAAGCTCAATGAACTTCATGTAGTATAAACTCAAAGACATTGCCACCTAGACATGTCACAGTAAGAAATGCTGAAAGTCAAAGACCAAAAAAAAAAAAAAAAAACCTTGAAAGCAGCAATAGGAAACTAGTGCATCACATACAAGGAAACCACAATCAGAAAAATTTCTGACTTTTTATCAGAAATAATGTAGGCCAGATGGCAGTGGGATTTAAAGTTCAGAGAGGAAAAAACAAACAATTCTGTAAGCGAGAACCTTAAATTCGCAAAAACTATCCTTCAAAAATAAAGATAATATAAAGTCATCCCCAGATAAACAAAACCTCATAGACTTTTTTGCTACCAGGACCACCTCAGAGAAACACCAAAAGGAGTTCTTCAGAAAGCAAGTCACCTCAGACATTAATTTGAATCTGAAGAGCACTGGTAAAGTTAATTCTGTAGGTAATTATAGAAGGCAGTATAACTGCTATTTCTTCTCTTTCTTCTCTTAACTAATTTAAAAAGCTATTCCATAAAACTATACATGTATAATTATATTGTTGGGCCTGTAACACATATAAGCAATCTATATGAAAATAAAACAAAAAGGGAAAGGTGGGAACAAAGGTGTATGGAAATGGCATCAGATGGTAACTAGAATCTAAAAGAACAAGGAAGAGAATGAGACGATAAATGAGAAGATCAGTATAACAAACTGTAAACATATACATGTTCTCCTATCTTCTTTCAGCTCCTTTAAAAGACATACATTTATATAAAGCAATAATTATAACATTGTATTGTTGGGTTTGTAGGATATAAATGCAATGTGTATAACAATTTCTATATCTCACCTGAAGTACATTCTGATAAATTAAGGGAGTATGATAGGCCATTAAGCAATAACTAAGAAAAAAGTATTTAAAAAAAGTTTTTGTTTGGCTTCTTTTACTCAGAAATAATATTTTGAAGATTGACCTACACTACTTTGAGTTTTAGTAGTCCATTCCTTTCTACTGCTTAAAGTTATCCCATTGTATGAATGTATCACAATTTGTTTACCAAGTCTCTTGTTTACTTTGAATAACATTATTCACTTTAATTTTATTAATTAAGTCTACTGATTGGTTGATCATTAGACCAACTTATCTCTCTGTTAATTGGATCAAAAATGGTGGTCAAAAATGCACTAGAGGGCTTCCCTGGTGGCGCAGTGGTGGGGAGTCTGCCTGCTAATGCAGGGGACACGGGTTCGAGCCCTGGTCTGGGAGGATCCCACATGCCGCGGAGCAACTAGTCCCGTGAGCCACAACTACTGAGCCTCCGCGTCTGGAGCCTGTGCTCCGCAATAAGAGAGGCCGCGATAGTGAGAGGCCCGCGCACCGCGATGAAGAGTGGCGCCCGCTTGCCGCAACTAGAGAAAGCCCTCGCACAGAAACGAAGACCCAACACAGCCAAAAATAAATAAAAATAAATAAATTAAAAAAAAAATGCACTAGAGAAAATAAACTTCTTACAGCTCAATTTACCAATGCGTATACTGTGGAAAACAAAGTCTTATAAACCGATTTTTTACAAAGAAATTTCCATTATGAAATAAAATTTGAAAACCGCAACCACATCTCTCTCACAGGCACACCAGCTTGTTACAAGTATTGTCATATCCTATAGTTAAAGAACCCTGTTTATCCTTTTGAGCCCAGATTTTCCAAGTCTTTTAACATCAGAACTCCCCCACTTTTCAGGTTACATTACAATTTTGGAAACATTGCTCTGCATACAACTCTGTATTTGTATATATGCACACAACATTATATTAACACTAACACACATGCACACATGCGTATCACAGGTACACCTGTGTAGATTACTGAGGCAATTATCAGATTAATTTAATGGAACACTATTCTGCTTCAAGTCTAATAATTCATGGGAAAGAATTCCCATGGACTTGTGGAAAGGAAATGCATATGAAATATGCATTTTGAAGTCAACTAATAATCTCACCTTTCAGCAAAAGTACAGAGACAGACAGAGATTCTTCTCAAAGCTGCATAAGAATTAATGGCAGAAAGTTAGAATTTTTTCCAATGATCCACTCTATCTTGCCTGTTTATATATAATTTAAAACCTTTTGATAATAAATATACATGTGGATATGGGAGGATCATCTTAAGTAGGACAGGCTGCACAGCCCTTAGAGGTGCTGTTAGTACATGTATAGCATTTCAGTAAAAAAGACACTAGCTTGCCCTGGAATGAGTATTTGTAATAATTCCAATGTGATATTCTGAAATTTCCAGAAGCAGAAAGTACAGATGTAGCATGATTTATTGCTGCCATTTACTGAAGATGCAGCATAAACATAAAAGAGTGTGGAAATTGATAGAGTTGGTGGAAAAAAGTGATTTAGATGTTTAACTCTGATGTCCAAGCCTGGTAGGGAGGAAAGTCTGACCAGGTGGGAGTGGGCAAGCTGAGAAAAGATGGAATGATTAACTGTAAGAAGAATGAAGGACATGGAGAACTGTATAAAGTGGAAGAATAAGTCAGTTTTTCTTAGGAGACCTAGTAGGATAGGAGGTTGTAGTCAAACTTAGAAGAATAAAATCTTAAGATTTTGTAGCTGGAAGATGGCTCAAAGATGATGAAGTTTAGGATTTATATAGTTGAAATAGGATGGTGTCAATGATCAGTGGAGTGAGTCAGAGAAGAAACTGTGAGCTGGGTGTTAAATAGGTTATTCATATAGAGTTTTAAAGGTCCTCAAGAAAATGAAAATGCTTGAGTAGGAAAACAAATGTGTTAGTCAGCAAAGTATATCAATAGAAGACACCAATAAGGAGGGTGAAGTGTAGTAGAACATGGCAGCATACATCTCAAATGAAGAGGGGATTTTACAAAAGAGAGGAAGAGTATTGTTCTGGAAGGCATGCGGAAGTAGAAGGTATGTGGACAGAGAAGAGGAGCAGTTTCTCCTAAAATGAGCATAAAGGGAATGGGGTTTGCAGACAGGGAGCCAGATTTTGGTTAGAGCAAAAGCGAAAGTAGAACTTCTGTCAAAAGGTTTTAAAAAGTAGGGGTATTTGCACTGTAGAGGGTTCCAGAGGGCATAGTAGAAATGGATGGGAAGGAGAGGAGGAGGGGAAGTCAGTCAGAGAAGAGGAAGTACAGAGAAGAAATGGTAAATGAGTTTAGAGGAGTATAGATGATGAGTAGGAGATAGTATTATGATTACAAGCATAAGCTCTGGAGTTAATCCATCTTGGTTTAGATCCTAGTTCCACTGAGTGACTAGCTGTGTGTCGCTTGGAAAACTGCTAAACTCTCTAAGCCTGTTTCCTTATCTCTCCAATGGGAAAAATTGAATGAGATAATACAGGTACAATTTTTCTATACAGTGCCTTAGACACAGTAAGTGTTTAATTAAATTATGAATATATGTACATTATAACTTCAGAAGACCAAGGTCGTCTGGTATGTGAAGCATAGCAGAATTAGCTAGCCTAAAGGCTCAGGGTTTCAAGTAGATTTCCGTGATCGACTTGTATAGATGAAAGCTAAGACCCACAGAAGAGTAAGAAGCCAAATGAAATTTTGCTTAGAGTTACAGGCACTTTGTTTATTACACTAACAGTGTAAAAGTAATTTTAGTGTGGGGTGATATGTGCTGTATTAGAGAGTGGATATAGCAGTACAAGAGCAAAGAGAAGGAGTGGAATGTCACGGAGGGCCATGCAGATGTATACTACTAAGACTGAGCCAGATTGTAAAGCTGGAGTAGGGATAGAGAGGGAACAGCATGTGCAAAGACATTCAGTCATGAAAGGCATACAGTGTTCTCCTGAGAACAGGAAGAAAGTTAATGTGATAAAGTCCTGAGGTGGAGGTAGCAAAGGAGTAGGAATTGAAGCTGGGAAGTGGGCTGAATCTAAACAGCAAGTAACAAGGATCCAAACAATAGCTGAATGAGTAGTTTCAGATCAGTAACTGAAATAAACTATTTTGGAAAGATATCCTACACTGGGTTCTCCAGAGGAAGGATGTTCCTGAAGGGAGGAACAAGGAATTCTGGACAAACAAAAGCAATAGATGTAATAGATACAATCACTTTGTAATAGATACAATGTCCATAAACATTCAAAGAAGGCTGTCTTCTAGAGAGGAACACAGCTTTCAAATCATTATCTCACTCAAATCAGGGCCCCAATTCCATCAACAATTAATCTCTCATCCTTTAACTTTCAACAATTCCCCAAAATAGTTCACACCAAAGAGTCAAAAACAGAAAAATTTACCAGGTCCAATCCCTCATTTAAAGATAAGCTGACAAGTTCAGGAACAGTTAGGTGCCAGGAACAAGAATGCAATGCTGGTTAGTGGCAGAGTTAGAACTTGAATTCCGGCATTCAGAATGGTAGTGCAGGGAGCTTTCCACAAAACTACACTGACACTTAGTACATCCCTTTCCTCTTGATATTTGTGATGTGATAAGCATGTGTAAAAGGGTGGGGGTGGAGAGAAGGTGGGTGAGAAAGGGGATAAAGGAGAGAAACTGAAGAGCCATGGAGAAGAGTACAGAAATGACAAAGTAGGGGGTATATTGAAGGCCAATGTCATATCCTTCAGTAGAGTGTGCCTGTACGTGCTGTGACTATGGCTTCCTGGTAAAGGTATCTTAGACTTTTCAGCTCAGACAACTTTATAACTAAGACTGTCATGAGAATTTTCCCTTTTTTTTTTTTGGTTTTTATATGAAGATATTTAACATGGGTCAATAGTAAGATTCTCCTCTAAGGAACTGTGAAAAATTATGATCTCTGAGAATTAAAATGTAGAATCAGTGTATAATGCCACAGATCCAAGATATGCAAAAACATCTTAAAAAGATGGAAAGCCTCAAAGGACTTGATCCAAGGGATTAACTTCTCTATAGAGAATGTTTCAGTTAGGAAGCAGCTCATTTGCCAGGAAGAGAAGAGAGGAAGAGCTGAAGAGGTAAACCTTGGCAGTATCTACCCTCCCCCATTCACTGTGAAGAGGTGTCCTGATACAGACTCTCAAGATTCCAGTCCCTGTGGCAAACTGAGCTCTACTGTGGAAATGGTATCATGAAGACATCAAAGGTTATGCCTGGTGCTACTGAATACAAAACAGTACAACCCCACTCACTGACCTGGCCCTCCTCCTTGCTCAGCAAGCAAACTCAGGTTGTAATTTGACTTCCCATGAAGATTTGCTTAGTGGAAGATTGAACTGGTCATATTGATGCAGATGTGCTCAGCTTTATGACAGTTATATTTCTCATTGTAAATCAATAGGATAGCCTTTGCTTTTTACGTCACTCAATCTGAGCTGAATTTGTGGGAATTCATTCCAAAAAGACAGATATGTTCTCAATATGTTGACAAAATTGTGTCTCTGAGTTGGCAAGGCTGAAGGCCAGACCATGGACTGTGGTGAATTCTCCAAACCAAGGACATCTTGTGTGCCTTTTGGCAGCCAGCCAGCCAGCTTTTCCCTGGAGGCCTTTGACCTTTCTGTGTCCTTGGCTTCAAACCTTTACTATCTCCTACCCAGAAACATATGCCTAAAGCAGTGGGAAGATTTTGTTTATCTTACCAAGTAAAGATAAAATTCCCGTAGTAGGGTTCTTTTTTTTTCCTCCAAGCCCAGGAAAATGCTAAGTAAAGATTACATCAATTATTAAAGGAGCACTACAGAAAAACAAGTGAATTTTTCCTTTTTTTAAGCTTTCAGTAACATTTACTAAGGTGTCAAACCACCTTATTTTTACTGTGGTGCATTATGTAGACGGGAGTTTAGATGCAACAATCTATATTTTCAATGACGCACACTAACGATTTTAGTAAATTGCCATATTATTATTGCTCTGTTTTACCAAACACCATATCTAAAAGGTATCCTCTATGTTTTAAAGCAGATAAAATAAGCTCATTTATGCTAATACCTATCTTCTTGACAGTAAATTTTTCCTAATGCATTAATTATGACTCCAGATAGACCAATGATTATTTCATATATTCTAATTAGGAATCACTTTATTCAGTCAGCCATACACATCAGTAAACAAGTGGAATAAATTCCCCAGGGAGGTGATAAAAAGACAATGATTTCAGCCTGGAGAATTTACCCCACAATCAAGGAGTAATTAGAGAAGAAAATGAAGAGTCAGAAAACATAGTTGCAGGTGTGAGAACGTGGCAAGGCATGTTGCTTCGCAAGGATGAAATGAAAATGGACATCTTCATTACTTATCATATACAGGGAAATGCACTAGTTATCATGGTCTCCTTTCAGAAGTAAGCAAAAAATACAACAAATTAGTTGCTTTTGTAGGAGAACAAATTGGAATGTAATCATCTCATTTAAATGCTAAATTCCCAGAAGGGAGAAAGATGAAACCAACTCAGCATATTTCTACTTATTTATTTCTTTAATACAGAGATTTATCCCCTCAAGATCAAGCTAATTGATATTAATTTTTGATGCTACCTGTGCAATAGGAGCCCTCGTTCTATATTTTGGTCCAGGACCTTGTGATTAAAATGTGGAGCAGAGGTGGTAGTGGGAAGCGGGAGATTCATTAAACTGGCTGATTTAACTACTATCTGTATTTGGACTTCCCATTTACCATCTTATTTTTAGCTGTCAAAGACATTTTCAAAAATCATTTTGTAGAGGAAATGGTATGGCTTTAAAATACATGCATTTGTTATATATATATTTTTCTTATCAAGTCAGTGTCACAAGTACAAGCTGCATTCTTCCAGTATAGCTTTTAAACTTGTTTTGAGTTAATTTGCTCACTTGCCAGCCATTGTTACACAGCATCACTAAATACTATCTCATAATTAACAATGATCCACATTACTTAAGGTGAAATACTCAGAGGTCCTTTAGTTCACATTAGAGGCTTGAGAAGTAGAACATTTTAATTATCTGGAAAGCACTCAGACAGCAAATCAAACATTAAAAGACCAAACGCTTCTTTATAAAATCACAATTCAACTTCTGGTCTTTCATAATAATTTGTTTTTCTGACCATGGAAAGCCTTTAGAAAAAGTCAGCAAATCATTCTATTCGTTCTAATGAAGTAATAAAGTCTTGAACTCATGGAAAACTGGCTGCAATAAGGGCTAAAGGTCCCAGATTATTAAAATTAGTGTCAATCAGTTTAGACAGGTAATCAATAACTGTCCACTTACATTGTTCACCCAGCCTTAGTACACAGAAGTAAGCCTCATATCTATTTTAGATTCACTAACACTTTACTAGGAATAAGTTTGAGTAAGGAAGTTGGTCATTTTGGAAAACGCCTCAGGAAAAAATTTGCCTGAAGAGTTTTTTTTTTTTTAATTAATTAATTTATTTTTGGCTGTGTTGGGTCTTCATTTCTGTGCTAGGGCTTTCTCCTGTTGTGGCGAGCGGGGGCCTCTTTTCATCGCGGTGCGCGGGCCTCTCACTGTCGCGGCCTCTCCCGTTGCGGAGCACGAGCTCCAGATGCGCAGGCTCAGTAGCTGTGGCTCACTGGCTTGGTCGCTCCGTGGCATGTGGGATCCTCCCAGACCAGGGCTCGAACCCGTGTCCCCTGCATTGGCAGGCAGACTCTCAACCACTGCACCACCAGGGAAGCCCTACCTGAAGAGTTTTAAGCCTTATGCCTTTAGTTGTGGTTCTCCTGTATACTAAGCTGGACTGATCATGAGAGGAAGTTTAAAAAAAGAATTTGGAAAAATAATGTTCAAGAACATAAACTTTGACAACATTCTTTTGAAGCCTTAAAGACTTTTTTTATTTAAATATGTTTGCTAATGCATTATGGGCTTATCACACCATAATAGATGTTTCAAAAGCAGAGATTATTTTTGAAAGATCATAATTCTATTTCTTAAAAAGGTGTATATTTAGACATAGGCCAATCATCTAATATTTAATTCAATAAAGTTATGAGTGTAAAAGTTATGGTAGCTCATGGATGATGTATTGAATGGTTATGACGAACGATGGTCTCCATATGGTGGTTAGATTATTGTATGGTTCACTTCCTTCCTAATACCAAGTCCTAATTTTCAAATGTATGTTCCTCAAAAACCATTAGAGGAAACCATCTGGAAACTGAAATTCTCATTTACTCATGAAAAGTCTACAGGCATATGAGATTCTCACACACACACACACACACACACACACACACACACACACGCACACACACACACACAAATGAAAAAGAAAAGGAGAGAGAGCAACGGAGATATTTATTGTACACTGAGTATCTATGAAAAGTATATACTAGAATAGATGCTGGAAAGGACAGTGGAACATCTAGCTCTTCTAGTATTCATTCCACTGGATCCAGAAACCATATATTTTTCTGGCCCTATAATAGATATTTTCATTGTCCCTTAAACATTTTTATATGCAAATAAATTAATGAAATAGGGAAGTATTTAAGCCTGGAATTAGGTTATCTCAAGTTTTGGGTCACTCTGAAACAGTTGTTTATTTTGGGTGTGTAGATTTCTCCTCTCAGATAACTTACATAATAACAACAAATATTATAACATATCTCCATAAGACAAAATGCTACCTGTATGTAATGAAATTCTGTCACAATCACACTTACCGAATTACCCCAGCAAGCTTTCGGCTTTAATCATCCAACAACCCTACTATAAAGGAATAATTAACCATCCCTTCAAAGGGTGAAAGGCACTCTCAGAAATACAATCTCTGAATGATTTCTTTCCTGATTGGTTAGACAAAGAGACAGCCTTACACTTTTCCAGCACATGTAGACATTGCCTCAGAAATAAAATAAAGCAGTCATAAAAATAAACTTTATTGTGTATTATACATCCAAGGCCTTTTGAAAATAAAGACACAAGAGATGCTAAATACAAAGAGAGGGTGGAGACCAAGATGGCAAAATAGAAGGACCCCATCTCCTCCCACAAACAAATCAAATGTACATGTACACGTGGAACGATTCTCACAGAATACGTACTGTACGCTGGCAGAAGATCTCATACAACCAAAGCTGCGGGAAAGATCACCATATAACTGGGTAGGACTAAAGGGGAAAAAAAAAAAGGAATAGGGATGGAACCTGCACCCCTGAGAGAGATCTGTGAAAGAAGAAAGGTTCCCTCAGCCTGGGAACCTCCTTTGCTGGCTGGGAGGTCAGTCAGGACAAAAAGGGAGCTTCAGAAACTCAGAGGAAAGTGCAACAGCTGGCTTGTAGCAGACAGGACAGAGAGGGATGAGAACAGATAATCCTTGCCACATCACTGCACTTCCCAGCCCAAGGCACGTGCTTGCTGGTGTGCCCAGAGGCTGGGTGCTAAAACTTGAGATTCAGCAGACAGACCTGGGGAGAGGAATCAGTTTGGCTAGTGGTCCGGGACCATCATCAAATGTCTATAAACAATAAATGCTGGAGAGGGTGTGGAGAAAAGGGAACTCTCCTGCACTGTTGGTGGGAATGTAAATTGGTACAGCCACTATGGAGAACAGTATGGAGGTTCCTTAAAAAACTAAAAAACTAAAAATAGCCCCAATATTCATAGCAGCACTATTTATAACAGCCAAGACATGGAAGCAACATAAGTGTCCATTGCCAGATGAATGGATAAAGCAGATGTGGTATATATATATACACACACACACACACACACACACAAACAATAGAATACTTCTTAGCTGTAAAAAAGTGAGATAATGCCATTTGCAGCAACATGGATGGACCTAGAGATTATCATACTAAGTGAAGTAAGTCAGACAAAGAAAGACAAATATCATGATATCAATTACATGTGGAATCTAAAAAAGTGATACAAATGAACTTATTTACAAAACAGAAACAGACTCACAGACACAGAAAACAAACATATGGTTACCAAAGGGGAAAGAAGGGGGAGGGATAAATTAGGAGTTTGGGATTAACAGATACACACTACTATACTTAAACAACCAGGACCTACTGTATAGCATAGGGAAGTATATTCAATATCTTGTAAGAACCTATAGTGAAAAAGAATCTGGAAAAGAATATATATATATATATATATATCTCTGACATAAATCATATATATATATCAGACATATATATATCTGATATATATATATATATATCTGAAGTATATATATATCTATCTGAATCACACCTGAAAGTAACACAACATGGTAAATCAACTATATTCGAATAAAAAGATTCCAAGACATGTGTCTACTGCCACCTAGAAACAAGGTGAAGGCCATTCCTATATTAAAGAAGCAGTACTGGATAGTGTCAAGGCATAGATCTTGGTTGAAAATGTGGCCACTGTAAACCCACTACTTGGGTGTGAATCTTGGCTTCCCACTTACTAGCTGTGTGACTGTGAAATTAAGTAGAAATTAATCTCTACTTCAGTTTTCTGATTATTGATATAATAGAACCAAAGATGACACCTCTCACTATCAGGACTTCTGTGAGAATTAAATCTGTTAGAAAGAATTATGTAAATAGCACACAGTAAGCACTCAATAAATGTATGCTGCTATGACAATTATTATTATTAACTTCCTTTCTTCTTTGTACTGGGCTATATTTCTTCACTTAGAGAGGTCTAATTTTAGCAACAGAAGACTAAGACATTGGCCAAAATTAATCTCCATATTTCAAAAAGAAAATTAGAGATTGCAAGGAAACTGGTAAAATATAGCAAGGCACTTGATTCAAGTTGAAAGTAAAGTGTTTTTGGTTTTTTTTTTTTTTTCATTTTCCAGTCACATTTGCACCTGTAAATTACATATTAGTGTGAATCATCAACATATTAAAATATTATGGTAAAAGAGATAATTCTGAACCTAAACGTAAAGTTCCTTGCCTAAAATGTCAATTCCAAGGTTAAAACTGTAGGTTTGCTTTGGGCCTAAATAGAAAAACAACAGTTTATGAGGCCTCTTGCATTAAACAGAATCTAGTTTAAATTTGATGACAGTTTAATTCTAGTGTTGCATTCATCTAACAGATTCAAAATCATTTGCAAACATGTACTGTATCATTATCCTTGTTTCACAGAGACTCCAAAGCATAGGCGGAGATTAATGTTTTCAGGCAACTAACCAAGCATTTCTTGGTCAGCTGCTGGGTACTGATGAGTGTTCTACAAGTTAAGGTATATCTTAAAATATCTCATTTACGGGCTTCCCTGGTGGCGCAGTGGTTGGGAATCTGCCTGCCGGTGCAGGGCACACGGGTTCGACCCCTGATCTGGGAGGATCCCACATGCCGCGGAGTAACTGGGCCCGTGAGCCACAGCTGCTGAGCCTGCACATCTGGAGCCTGTGCTCCACAACGGGGGAGGCCGCGATGGTGAGAGGCCCGCGCACCGCGATGAAGAGTGGCCCCCACTTGCCGCAACTAGAGAGGGCCCTCGCGCAGAAACGAAGACCCAACACAGCCATAAATAAATAAATAAAAATTAAAAAAAAAAAAAAAAAAAAGAATTTGGTCAACAACCTTAAAAAAAAAAAAAAAAAAAACTCATTTACTGTCATTTTCTCCAAAAATGCTAACTGAAGTAGAAAATGAGTGAGTCATACAAATTTAATTTATGAAAACTTTGTAATACCTAGCACTATGCTAGTTGCATAGGGAGATATCAAGGTGATTGAAATAGGATGCCTTTCCTCAAAGAGCATATATTTTGCTGAGGAGATAATCATAATGATGATGGCTAACATATTCTGAGCACTTACTGGGTGTCAACCATTAAAGTAAGTTCTTTATATGTGTTTTGTCAATTTATTTTTATAATCAACCCTATAGTTAGGTACAAATCTACCCAATTCATAGTAAGAAAGCTGAGGATTAGAGAGGTTGAGAGATTTTCCCAAGGTTACCTGATGGTGGTTCAGGAAGGCTAATAATTCATTTGCCTCACCACAGGTAGGACCCCACTGTTGGTGGGGCTCTTAATCCCCAACAAAATTGCCCTGATCCTCTGGGGACTTCATACAATAGTTCTTCAAGAGATTCACATTTACAACCTCATATCCTCCTCTCCTTTCTCTCCTTCCTTAAAGATTTTTGCCTATAGATCAGTATCTTGGCTTTTGACAGATTCAATAACCTATTCTCTTTCAATGATTTCACCCTCCCTTCCATTCAATAATCCATTCCTATAGCTGAATCACTAACATTGCTTTCATTATGGCAATTCCAAGTGTCACACTCCAAAACCACCAGCTCCTTTCTTACCTACTGCCTCTACTCCAGACTCACAACAATTTTTCAAACCCATATAAATGCAACCCATTGAACCAATTGAACCTCCATCTTATCTCCCTCTCAGGACCCCTTATGTTCTCACTTCCCTCCTTATCCAGCTTAAATTCCACTGTCCAACCTGACTACCTTGCTCCATTTCCCTCTGACATTGTTGCTTGGCAAAATCTAACCCTGGATAAGTTCAGTGCTTCATCTACATTGTGTCAGTGCCCAGGCATCAGAATTTGATGAAAGGAAAACATAAAAATGCTGACTGGCTTTATTTTATCTTACTTTTTCTCAGTTTTAATGAGATATAACTGACATATGTCTTTGTATTAGTTTAAGGTGTACAACATAATGATTGATACATGTATATATTGCAAAATGATTACCACAATAAATTTAGTTATCATCCATCAATTCTCATAGTTAATACATTTTTTTCTTGTGAAAAGCACTTTTAAGACCCACTCTCTTAGCAACTTTCAAACATACAATACAGTATCATTAACTGTAGTTACCATGCTGTACATTACATTCCCAGAGTTACTTGTCTTATAACTGGAAGTTTGTACATTTTGACCACCTTCACCCATTGCCCCATACTCCACCCCCTTCCCCTGGCAATCCAGTCTGTTCCATTTCTATGAGTTTTTTTGTGTTTGTTTTGTTTTTGTTTTTTTGTTTTTTTTAGATTCCACATGTAAGTGAGATCATACAGTATTTATCTTTTTCTGTCTGACATTTTTCATTTAGCATAATGCCTTCAAGTTTCATCCATGTTGTTGCAAATGGCAAGATTTCATTATTTTTATAGCTGAGTAAAATTCCATTGTGAGGTATATATGTATCACACATCTTCTTTATCTACTCATCTGTTCATAGACACTTAGGTTGCCTCCATGTCTTGGCTATTGTAAATAATGCTGCAATGAACATGGGGGGACAGATATTTCTTGAAGATAGTAATTTTGTTTCCTTCAGATATGCAGCTGACTCTTGAAGAACGTGGGGGTTAGAAGGGCCAACCTACTTGCACAGTTGAAAATCTGTGTATAACTTTACATTTGACCTTCTCTACCTGCAGTTCCACATCTGTGAATTCAACCAACCATGGATCATATGGTATTGTAGTACTTATTTACTGAAAAAAAATGTGAGTAGAAGCGGATCTGTGCAGTTCAAACTTATGTTGTTCAACGGTCAACTGTATACCCAGAAGTGTAATTGCTGGATCACATGGTAGTTTGATTTTTAATTTTTTGAGGAATCCATATTGTTTTCCATAATGGCTGCACCAATTTACATTCCCACCAACAATGTTCAATAGTTCCCTTTTCTCCACATCTTAGCCAACACTTGCTATCCTTTGCTTTTTGAGGACAGCCATTCTAACAGGTGTGAAATTATATCTCATTATGGTATTTATTTGCATTTCCCTTATGATTAGTGATGTTGAGCAACTTTGTACCTGTTGGCCATTTGTATGTCATCTTTGGAAAAACATGTATTCAGTTCCTCTGCCCATTTTGAAATTGAATTTTTGAGGGGTTTTTTGATACTGAGTTGTATGTATTCTTTATATATTTTGGATATTAGCTCCTTATCAGATACATATTTGCAAATATTTTCTCTCATTCTTTAGGTTACCTTTTCATTTCATTGAGGGTTTCCTTTGCTCTGCAGAATCTTTTAAGTGTCTAGTAGTCACACTTGTTTATTTTTGCCTTTGGTGTCAAATACAAAAAATAATTGCCAAGACTAATGTCAAGGGAGTTTACTGCCTGTTTTTTCTATGTGTTTGATGGTTTCAGGTCTTACATTCAAGTTTTAATTTAATCCATTTTGACTTAATTTTTGTGTATGGTGTAAGACAGGGGTCCCGTTTCATTCTTTTGCATATGGCTGTGCAGCTTTCCTGACACAATTTATTGAAAAGACTATCCTTTCACATTCATGGTCCTTTTGTTGTAAATTAATTGACCATATATGCACGGGTTTATTGCTGGGCTCTATAATCTTTCCCATTGATCTACATGTCTGTTTTTGTGCCAATACCACACTGTTTTGATTACTATAGTTTTGTAACATAGTTTGAAATGAAAAAGTGTCATGCTTTCAGCTTTGTTTTTGTTTTTTTAAATATTTATTTATTTATTTGGTTGCGCAGAGTCTTAGTTGCGGCATGTGGGTTCCTTAGTTGTGGCAGGTGGGCTCCTTAGTTGTGGCATGCAGACTCTTAGTTGTGGCATGCATGTGGGATCCAGTTCCCTCACCAGGGATTGAACCTGGGGCCCCTGCATTGGGAGCACAGAGTCTTATCCACTGCACCACCAGGGAAGTCCCATCCGCTTGTTTTTCTTTCTCAAGATTGTTTTTTCTATTTGGGTCTTTTGCAGTCCCATGCAAATCTTAGGATTTTTTTTCTGGCTTTATCTTAGATACATAATAACTCATCTTGAGAGTACCCTTAGTGCTGCACAGGAATCAAACTAGATTTCCTGTGTTCAATGGTTTTCAAAATTTTCTGTCTCAAGACCCTTTTCTACTCCCAAAAATTACAGAATTAAGTAATTCTGTTTATATGGGTTATATCTACCAATATTTGCCACATTAGAAGTTAAAGTAGAGAAAGTTTAAAAGACTTACTAATCCATTTAAAAACCAAATAAATCCATCATATGATAATTTAATATTTTATGAATAACTTTATTTTGCAAAACAAAAGTTGATAAGAAATGAATACTTTTATATCTTGCAAATTTCTGAAGTGTATGGCTTAATAAAAGATAGCTGGATTCTCCTATCAGCTTCTGCACTGAATTTGTTGCAACACCACATGTCATGTAGTCTTTGAAAAATCCCAGTGTATACTCAGAGAATGAGAGTGAAAAAGCAAATAACATTAGTATTATGATAAAAATAGTTTTAACTTCACAGATATACTTAAAGACTCTTGGGGACCTCCAGGAACCCTTCAGTCACAATTTTAAAGCTGCTTTCATAACCCATTCATTTCCTCACTCAGCTTGCTAAATAATTTTCTGCTGTATTTTTTTTTCTCAAACTTTCAACACCTACTTTTCTCTCTTAGCTCATAATCAACAAAATTGCAACATATTTCCTTGAAAAGTAGAAGCAATCAAAAGAGAATTTCCATACATTCTCACTACTTATATATTGACCTACATTCTTCTATACCTGTATACTCTACCCAACCTCAGTACCCTACCTTGTCTCTAAAGGAGGTAGTGGCCATGCCAAGGCCAACTCCTTGCTTGTTCTCAATATTTCTCCCTTTTTACCTCCCCAAAGATATTGCTTCAGCTTCTGCATCATTTTTTCCTTCACTATTGCATAATTTCCAAAAACATTCTAACTTGTTTCAGAAGATTCCAACATAAAAACCCCAAATTCTTAATTCCACTTCTCCTCCAGCTTTGGCCACATCTTTCTTTTCCTTTTTGACAGCAAAACTCCTGATTTTCTGCCTATACTCTCTATCTCAAGTTCCCGTATTCCCATTCTCTCTTGAGTGCAATGTTTTTCAACTTTTCTCCCCAAATATCTTATAAAATAGCTCTTGTGAAGATCTCCAGTGGCCTCCATGTTGCTAAATCCAATGGACATTTCTTAGTTCTCACCTTATTCAACTAAGCTGCATTTGACACATTTGATCAAAACCTCATTCTTAACTTTCTTCACTTAGCTTCTGGGTCACATTCTCATATTTCTGCCTGCCACACCAGAAATCCTTCTCAGTCTTCTTTGTTGATTCCTTCTCATCTCCCTAACCACGAGTACGGAAACGATTCAGAACACAGACTTGAATGTCTTCTCTATGATTCCCTCCTTATATAATCTTATTCAGGCTCATTAACTCAAACACCATCCAAATTTACATCTACTCCCAAATTTACATCTCCAGCTTGGACCTTTTCACTGAACTCCACACACTTATGGCCTACATTATATCTCCAATTAGATATCAAACATGCCTTTCAAACCTTAAAACTGAACTCACGATTCCTGTTTCTGATTTCTCCACAGTTTTCCCTGACTTGGTAAGTAACAATCCTTCAAGTTGATCTAGCCAAATAAACTCTTGGATGATTCCAAACGTAAATAATATTTTTCCACTTCTCAAAATCATTTCATTGACTTAATGTCAACATCATTTCATTAGCCTATAAAGTCCTGCACAACCTGGTCCAGCGTTGGTCTCTGGCCTTATCATCTGCTACTCTTTCCTTCATTCACTCAGCTCCAGCAACAATGGACTTCTTTCTGGTCCTTGAATGCCATGCTACCTGCCGAGGGGTCTGGACATATTTTGTGGGCAAAGGGAAGTCATTGCAGAAATTTCGCATCACACTATTTCTTCAAATAGGGTGGTCTTTGTTCTCTTTCAGTCTGATCAACCCTGTGAAACTGAGGCAGAATCTAAAGTTTGACAAAGCAATTCCCACGGTCTAAAATTTCTGATTCCTTTCAAAAAACGTTTTAAACTTTCAGTGTATTTCAATACCAATTAGAATCAATGTGCTGAGTTTTGGGCAAAGTTACACTGAGAAAATTTGTTTGCATACAGTAAAAATATATAAGTGTTTGATGAGTACAGAGAATGAAGGCTTTAGAAATTCATAAAAAATGATAAATGAATATGAGATCAGAAAAGGTTTAATGGGGAAGATAGCTCTTTAGCTGTATCTTGAAGAGTGAGTAGCATCTGGATAAGTGGAAACAGCCAGAGGGACACTCACAGTAGGCAGCATTCTTGGGCAAGGAGGCAAGATTTAAGAGCAGGACATAATGAAGGATCAAACTGACTGAAAAAAAAAATGAGCCTATTTTAGAAGGTAAAGTACATGAGATGTTTACACTTGGCTTCTCTAAATTTACTTAACTTAATCCTTCTACATTCTATAGGGTCTGTAAATTCAAATCCACATAGATTTCATGATAGGATCATGGTGATTTGCATGTATTTACAGCATCTTGGTCTGATTGTATTTTTTAGAGTAGAACACATTTATTCTCAAAATATGCAAATATTGAGTTTCAATAGCCATTTTTTCTTTTTAAGTAAAATAGCATTCACAGTCAAGTTGTTTAGTTTAAAAATCAGGGAGGTCACTATGGAGAACAGTATGGAGGTTCCTTAAAAAACTAAAAGTAGAACTACCATACAACCCAGCAATCCCACTACTGGGCATATACCCTGAGAAAACCATAATTCAAAAAGAGTCATGTACCACAATGTTCATTGCAGATCTATTTACAACAGCCAGGACACGGAAACAACCTAAGTGTCCATTGACAGATGAATGGATAAAGAAGATGTGGCATATATATACAATGGAATGTTACTCAGCCATAAAAAGAATGAAATTGAGTTATTTGTAGTGAGGTGGATGGACCTAGAGTCTGTCATACAGAGTGAAGTAAGTCAGAAAGAGAAAAACAAATACCGTATGCTAACACATATATATGGAATCTAAAAAAAAAAAAAAAAAAAGGTTCTGAAGAACCTAGGGGCATGACAGGAATAAAGATGCAGGCGTAAAGAATGGACTTGAGGACACGGGGAGGGGGAAGGGTAAGCTGGGAAGAAGTAAGATAGTGGCATGGACATATACACACTACCAAATGTAAAATAGATAGCTAGTGGGAAGCAGCCGCATAGCACAGGGAGATCAGCTCGGTGCTTTGTGACCACCTAGAGGGGTGGGATAGGGAGGGTGGGAGGGAGATGCAAGAGGGAGGAGATATGGGGATATATGTATATGTATAGCTGATTCACTTTGTTATAAAGCAGAAACTAACAAAAAAAATATTTGGGGACTTGGAAAAATTATATATGTATTTGAAATTAGAATGGGGGATTCACATTTATTTTTTATCTGTAACTTTTATTATCACCTTATCACTACCTTTCTAAATGTATCCTTAAAAATTAAATTTAAAGGTGCAAAAAAAAAAAAAAAATGCTAAGAGCTTGTATTGACAACCCAAACAACAAAGTGCTTTATTTGACAACAAGAACAACAACAAAAAATCAGGCAGGTCTTCAGGTAGTACTTTTCCTACAATGTATTTGATTTGGTTTTGAAGCATAAATCAAATCATTTCGATTGCCATTCAACTTGTGGGCAGAGCCATTGTAGAATAAAGAACCAACAGAAAAATATGAACAGTCTCATCTTCTTTCCTAATGCTCTCAAAAGTTCACTTTCCAATTCATTGTCCCAGACTAAAAAAATAAACAAGCATTCATGCTCAGAAACATTGTGTCAATGATTCAGTATCAGCCTCCTTCTCCACCATCCATCAATTTTTTGCTCTATGTCAAGCCGTGTTTCCATAATCAATCTTTGGCTGTTTATGATTGGGACTAAGCACCTTTTGTGCTTCCAAGATATTGCAAGTGAGTGCAAACCAAGGAGAAAATAGATTATCCAAGCGCAAGTTTTATTTGTGTTCTGACAGCAGTATCCTTGCCTTCATCTTCTTCCATGTGTAACCTGATTTCCCAATATCTCCTCAAAAGATAAAATCTCACTATCTCAGGTTTTCAAAAACACAATGAAAATTGGTCTCTGGAAGCAAATTTGGCCTACCCTTTGTTAAATTATTACAGTTTAAGCCATATTTGCTAAAGAGAAAAGAAAAATGTCACTTAAGAGCCATTTAGAATGTGTAGATTTGCTTTTTCACTTTTGTCTTTTAAGCAAGAGAGCAGAAGTTCAAATTTAGAGACAATAGGCTTTTTTTTTTTTTTTAAATTCTTTTGAGATAAAACCTTCACTCTCTGAACAAGGACAATATCAATTAACAGAGAAATTTCAGAATATTCTACCTGAATATTAGAATAGAATATTCTAACAGATGATAGTTTTAATTACTTAACTATATAATTTCTAAGTTCCTATTACCAGTCATGATTGTGTTCTTTTTTAACTGTACCAGGAACATATAAAATGAACATTTGAAGATAACTGGTTATCTTAGTATACTGCATTATATTTGAAAAATGATCCTTCATATATTATCTGATGCCTTTTTTTAGTAAGAAAATCTATTTTCATATATTTAACCTTAAACTGCTTTTAAAAAACTAAATCTGATCCTTACTCTTGTTCCAAATCTATTTCACTCAGTTTTCATAAAGGTATTTTTCCAAAGTGTTAATGGAATTTTGAGCTTTGTTGTTTTCTTTCAGAATTTAAGTAACTCCTCACTTTAAAACTTTGGGTAAACAATTATGAAGGAGGAAATTGGTGTTACAAAGAGGAGACCTGAAAAGCAGAGTTTAATAGATGTATTTTATGATTCAGTCTTGGAAGAAATTAACAACAACAATGAAAACTGGAGAGAAGTTTCCTTGAACAGGAACTTCATTCCTTCCCTGATGAATTAGAAGAGTCTCAAACTTGTGGTAGACCATGGCTGACAGAACTAGATCATGGTGTTTTTTATATCCTGTGAACCTCTGGCAAACAATGAATTGAGGTAAAACTAAACCCATAAAACCCAGCAGGTTGGGGAAAATCTTTTAGAAACAATCCTCAGATACACATGGGTTGTCCAACAGCTTTACTAAACTGAGTCAGTCAGACAAGGACAACCAAAACCTAAGAACTTGTTGCTTCAGAGGAGTCAGGAGTCAGCAGAATAATTCACAAATTTAATCAACGTATGTCTGATTGCTTGATCCTTATTACTAGTAAGGAGACACTCGGTTATATAACCCTACGATAAAGCCATCTTTCTAAGCTAATACAAAAATAAAAGTCAGTATCTCTTTGGAAGTGATCTTCAAGCTAGTTGTTGAAATATTTAATATTTGCATGAACAACATAATGAAAAAAAACAGGACAAAATTTAATTCTGAAAGTCAGGTAGTCTTGGAACAAAAAGATTTTTGAGAAAGAGAAAGAAAGAATATATAGGGGTACCCAAAATTCAATAACAGTGCATTGACAGCAATTTTATGTTCACATTTTGAAGAAATGTTCAATTTTTTTGCTAGCTAATTTTTTCTCTTTTAACATCCATAGTCACATGCTCAGTTATAGGATGTACTCTTGAAAGATGTGTGATAGAGAATGTCAGGAAGAGTGACCACTTTCCCCATCTGCACTAGTGTAGTCATGGTGGACTAAACTGAGCATTTAGGAGAAAATCAGCTTGGTGGTCTACTGCAACTCCCTTCCACCCCTCAGGCCAAATTTACACTAATTGAATGCATAAGAATTTGGGGAGCAACCTTTGTTGTTTGAAAGGTATTTAGTGTGAGAACTCTGACTGCTACATTATTATTGCTATTATTTTGGCTGCAGACAAAGAAAGAGGTGATTTGGTGTATAGACAGCTGGGAGAAATAAGAAACCAGTATGGTTCTGACAAAGGCAAGACTGAAAAGAAACATTAGAGCATGTGGCACCTTTGTAATAGGAAAGCAATAGTTTTCATAAGAGCGCCACAAATTTGGCAGCACTGACAAAGGGTTCTGATCAAAGGGTTTGTGGGACCAGCCTTTGATGAGATTGCCAGAGTAGAAAAGTATTTCTTGCTTTGGCTAGCTCAGCACCCATTCCCCCTTCTTCTGGCAACAGCATCTTGAATTTACTTTGTAACAACCCCACTGTCAACTCATACTGGGACTTGCCTTATCCCTCAGGAGTGGGGGTTTAACCCAGGCCTGACAATATAGAGCACTATAAAATTTTTTTACAATTTTTTTAAAGGTTGAGAAATAATACACATACCATAAAGTTTACTCTTTTCAAGTGTGCAGTTCATTGATCTTCAGCATGTTTACAGAAATAGGCAACCATCACCAATATCTAATTCCAGATCAATTTTATCATCCCCCAAAGAAACCTTGTACCCATTAGCAGTTGTTCCTCATTCCCACCCACCATCAGCCCTTGGCAACCACTAATCTATTTTCTGTCTCCATGGATTTTGCTGTGTGTACATTTTATATTAATGGAATCATACAATATGTAGCCCTTTATTTTCTGTATCCTTTCACTTAGCATATTGTTTTCAAGGTTTACCCATGTTGTATTATGTGTCAGTATTTCCTTCTTTCTGTGGCTGAACAATTTTTCACTAAATAGGTATACCCCATTTTGTTCATCCATCTATCAGTTGATGGACATTCTATTTTTTATCTATTATGACTGATGCTACTATGAAGAGTCATGTCAAATTTTTGTGGGAATATGATATCAATTTTCTTGGTTATATACTATGAGCAGAATCACTGGATCATAGAGTAACCCTAAGTTTACATGTAATAGGGAAAATAACAACAGCTCTCTGGGCAGGCTTCAAAGGAACTCTGATCTCATTCTTTTCCTTCCAGTGGTTCCAAACTGATGCTTTCCTGCATGATTGTGGAGTGCTCATTTGCTAAGTTGCTGTGGAGCTCAGAAGAGAAGAATGGGAAGAGGAGAAGTCAAACCACTATACATCTCACTGTTCTTACCAATATTGAAACGGTTTTCTTGAGTAAATACTCCCCCGGTGGCTGAAAACTTCTAGTTAATATCTAGAGTTGTGAAAAAAAAATTGATTGTGAAGATTTCTGCCAGTGTTCTCATGGCTTTTATAATGATAGGATTTTGGAAATCCTTACTCTGCCATTTATAGCTGACATCACTATACCTCTAGTTTCTGCAATGATATTTTTGGTCAAAGCATGTGATATAACCTGGTCCTAAGAAAAATCATTGTACTTTTGTACATGCTGAGGGTTTAGGGTTTGGGGTCTGAGTGTAGTAGTTATTTTAGGTGCACTGCCCATATCCCTGGAGCCTCTGACGTCACTGCATGCTTGTCAACTTCCAGTTGTGGATATTTGCATATGGCGCTGCCTCAGAACTTTCTAAAGCCATTTACATCTGCTCTAACCTCAGGTACATCAGCCTAGACATGCTTCCTACAAACAATGAGTAGTCATAGTTGGTGTACAATGTCCAGTCTTCCTGGTCCTTTAGGTGGTATAACTTTGAGAGGTATGTTTCACGTTATTGCCCAAAGTATCCCTTCAGGGTTAAGCTTTAGTTGCCCAAAGTTGCATTTGATTTATAATGTACTCCCTATCAGCTTCTTTACCTTCCCTGTCCTGTCTCCCACTTTCCTACTGACAAACCTGCAAAGATAAAATCCTTGGACTTGAATCTTTTTCTCAAGGTCTGTTTCTGGGAAAACCTGACTTAGAGAGAAGGAAAGCCTGGAGCCAACTGCAAACAACATATTCTACAATAAAAGTGCTAATCTGGAAAGAAGCCACCTGGGGGCATAATCTGAGAGAGTAGAGCTGAGTTCTGGAGACCATGTTTAAGCCTTTCTATTAAATCCTGACTGTTTCTATTCACCTTCAGTTATATGAGCCAAAATAGTCCCTTTTTGAAAGTTGGTTGTTCGAGTTTTTGCTTCTGAAAGAATTCTAAATAATATAATATGATATTGTTGACTGCAGACTTAAAAAAATAATAGCCTTAGATAAGCAAAGCTAATGTTTTGAAACCAATGGAAGTAAAAGCACCTTGACAGAGCCTTAGCTGTCTCTCACAAGGAGAGATCAAAGATATTTATTAGGTTTAGGATATAAGCTTCAGTGGTTTAAATCAAGTCTTTCAAGGTAGGTACCTAATTGGGATTGAGACAAAAATATGACAAAATTGCTTAAGATTTGTGGACAGAGCATGGTCAGCATCTTGAAGCAAGTCTTGATAAGTAAACTATTTGTTTGACAATCTAACTATTTGCTCAGTAGAGCAATCCACTGTCCTATGAAAACTATTTGCCCAGATAAGCAAACTGTTTGTTCAGATAAACTGATATGCAGGAATATCCTGAAGCAAACAATGAAGCTATTTATTACTTTAAAATCTTCCTGTAATAAACAGTTAAGTCTTGTTGACATAGGTGTTCTCAGTTCTTAATCCTGATACCTAAGCAATGTCATACAGGTGGTCTTAGTTCTCATAAAGATGAGTAGGATTTGTCTTTATGGGGAGAAGTGTCAGAGACATCAAAGGAATTCTAGGCAAGTAAGTGAGAGAGAATAGGCTTCTGTTCAAAACTCTCTCATCAATAATACCAATATACTCAGATTTGAAATAGAAAACCAATAAACTAAAAATATTCAAGTCTAGAATGTAATGTCATCAAAAGGTTTTATTGTGTGTCCAGACACACATAGAAAGAAAACCTTTCTTTCAAAATATGAATAACTATAAATTTTCAAAATATGAATAACTATAAATTTTAAACTTGGTTCCTTAAAATTCTTCTTCAAAATGAGTATTACAATGGAAAATATTTTGTAACTTAGTTCAGAGATAGTTTTGGAGGCCTACAAATGTTTCCCATTGATACCAACATATCACACAGGCAGGTAGCCATAGCCCAATTTGGCTTTCCATTTATCTGAAAACATTTTTGTCACAACAGAGGATCTGAGATGGTACAGAAGTGTTTGTATCCTAGCAGCAGGCAAAAGCCAGGGGTTGTCTGCCAAAGTTGTAATGCATGGATTCTGTGGTGCAGATAGCTGCCTCAAGGAGTATGTCATGGGGAATTCTAAGGATGATGAGGCCAGATTCTACTCTGCATGGATCCACAGCAGGTAAGCACTGGAATAAATGTGGTTGGCTGTCATGAGATGTAGGAGATCCTTTGCATTTAAAGCTGAGCTTTTAATAGTATTGCAGGTGAAGAAGTACAATTGAAGGAGTTTTTGCATCATATCTATAGCAGGAGAGGACCATACATCAGAAAGTCTAATTGGGATGGTTAGTTTTCACTAGTTTGTGACTACGAACACTAAAAACAATTTTAATCCATCAGATTAGCTAGGTTATAAGACTGTCAGGCAAAAAAGGTGATGCAACCATTCTAGAGGATAATTTAGCAAAATATATTAAAAGGCTTAAAATGTCCAAATGGTTTCCTCAGGAAATTTCAATCCCAAAAACTAATTTTAAGGAGAATGTGTTCAAAAATTGACCTGAAAAATGGTTGTTCATAACAAAATCATTTATTAGAGTAAAAATTTGAATCAACCCTGTTCCTATAACCTTCCAAGACTGAAGCAGGAAGAAACAGAAAATATAAACAGACCAATCACAAGTAATGAAATTGAAACTGTAATTAAAATTCTTCCAACAAACAAAGTCCAGGACCAGATGGCTTCACAGGTAAACTCTATTAAACATTTAGAGAAGAGCTAACACCCATCCTTCTCAAACTCTTCCAAAAAATTGCAGACGAAGGAACACTCCCAAGCTCATTCTGTGAGGCCACCATCATCCTAATGCCAAAACCAGACACAGATATCACAAAAAAAGAATATTACAGACCAATGTCACTGATGAACATAGACGCAAAAATCTGCAACAAAATTCTAGCAAATAGAACACAACAACACTTTAAAAGGCTCATACACATGATCAAGTGGGATTTATCCCAGGGATGCAAGGATTCTTCAATATATGCAAATCAATCAAGGTGATATACCACTTTAACACATTAAAGAATAAAAACCATATGATCATCTCAATAGATCCAGAAAAGGCTTTTGACAAAATTCAACACCATTTATGATAAAAACTCTCCAGAAAGTGGGCATAGAGGGAACCTACCTCAACATAATAAGGGTCATATATGACAAGCCTACAGCAAACATCATATTCAATGGTGAAAAACTGAAAGCATTTCCTCTAAGAACAGGAGTAAGACAAGGATGTCCAGTCTCACCACTATGATTCAACATAGTTTTGTTAAGTCCTAGCCACGGCAATCAGAGAAGAAAAATAAATAAAATGAATACAAATTGGAAAAGAAGAAGTAAAACTGTCACTGTTTGCAGATGACATGACACTATACATAGAAAATCCTAAAGATGCCACCAGAAAACTCCTGGAGCTAATCAATGACTCTGGTAAAGTTGCAGGATGCAAAATTAATGCACAGAAATCTCTTATATTCCTATACACTAACAACGAAAGATCAGAAAGAGAAATTAAAGAAACAATCACATTTACCACTGCAACAAAAAGAATAAAATACCTTGGAATAAACCTACCTAAGGAGGCAAAGGACCTGTACTCAGAAAACTATAAGACCCTCATGAAAGAAATCAAAGATGACACAAACAGATGGAGAGATATACCATGTTCTTGGATGGGAAGGATCAATATTGTGAAAATGACTATACTATCCAAAGCAATCTACAGATTCAATGCAATCCCTATCAAATTACCAATGACATTTTTCACAGAATTGGAACAAAAAATTTTACAATTTGTATGGAAACACAAAAGACCCCAAATACCCAAAGCAATCTTGAGGGGAAAAAAACGGAGGTGGAGGAAATCAGACTCCCTGACTTCAGACTATACTACAACTACAATAATCAAAACAGTATGGTACTGGCACGAAAACAAAAATATAGAGCAATGGAACAGGATAGAAAGCCCAGAGATAAATCCATGCACCTATGGTCACTTAATCTATGACAAAGGAGGCAAGGATATACAATGGAGAAAAGACAGTGTTTTCAACAATGGTGCTGGGAAAACTGGACAGCTACATGTAAAATAATGAACTTAGAACACTCCCTAACACCATACACAAAAAATAAACTCAAAATGGACTAAAGACCTAAATGTAAGGCCAGACACTATAAAACTCGTAGAGGAAAATATAGGCAGAACACTCTATGACATAAATCACAGCAAGATCCTTTTTGACCCACCGCCTAGAGAAATGGAAATAAAAACAAAAATAAACAAATGGGACCTTATGAAACTGAAAAGCTTTTGCACAGCAAAGGAAACCATAAACAAGATGAAAAGACAACTCTCAGAATGGGAGAAAATATTTGCAAATGAAGCAACTGACAAAGGATTAATCTCCAAAATTTATAAGCAGCTCATGCAGCTCAATATCAAAAAAACAAACAACCCAATCCAAAAATGGGCAGAAAACCTAAATAGACATTTCTCTAAAGAAGACATACAGATGGCCAAGAGACACATGAAAAGATGCTCAATATAACTAATTATTAGAGAAATGCAGATCAAATTATAGAATATATACAGATTGCCAACAAAGACATGAAAGGATGCTTAACACCACTAATCATTAGAGAAATGCAAATCAAAACCACAATGAGGTATCACCTCATACCGGTCAGAATGGCCATCATCAAAAAAATCAACAAACAATAAATGCTGGAGAGAGTGTGGAGAAAAGTGAACCCTTTTGCACTGTTGGTGGGAATGTAAATTGATATAGCCACTATGGAGAACAGTATGGAGTTTGCATAAAAAACTAAAAATAGAACTAACATATGACCCAGCAATCCCATTATTGGGCATATACCCTTAGAAAACCAGAACTCAAAAAGACACATGTGCCTCAATGTTCATTTCAGCACTATTTAAAATAGCCAGGTCATGGAAGCAACCTAATGTCCATCGACAGATGAATGGATAAAGAATATGTGGTACATATATACAATGGAATATTACTCAGCCTTAAAAAGGAACATAATTGGGTCATTTGTAGAGACTTGGATGGACCTGGAGTCTGTCATACAGAGTGCAATAAGTCAGAAAGAGAAAAACAAATATCGTATATTAATGCATATATGTGGGATCTAGAAAAATGGTACAGATGAACCTGTTTGCAGGGCAGGAATAGAGATGCAGATGTAGAGAACGGATGTATAGACATGTAGGGGAGGGGGGTTGGGATGAATTAGGAGATTGGGATTGACATATATACACTACCATGTGTAAAATAGATAGCTAGTAGGAACCTGCTGTATAGCACAGGGAGTTCAGCTCGGTGTTCTGTGGTGACCTAGATGGGTGGGATGGGGAGGGGTGGGAGGGAGATCAGAGAGGGAGGGGATATGGGGATATGTGTATACATATAGCTGATTCACTTTGTTGTACAGCAGAAAGTAACACATTGTAAAACAACTGTACCCCAAGGAAAAAAAAAAAGAATTGGTTAAATAAATTACCATATGTCAATAAAAGGAAATACTGTTCAGTGATTTTGATGATCCCTGTACATTATGATTCTTAGATATTTGAGGGTTACAGTTCATTCTTAGAGTCAGATTAACACCGTGGACACTCTCCTATGCTAAAATATACATGAGCTTACCTAAATTCATACCTGAAGTTTGGCACAAAATGCCAAAAAGTTCATGGATCTCCCAAAGTGCGTTTAGGGTTACTAAGTTAAAAATTCAGCATTAATTACCACTAAATTATAAAATGTTCACAGTGTATTAAATTTTAAAAATGAGAATATGTAACATATATAGAAAGAGAATTATGCCTTTTTAACTTAAATATATGCATTTATACATGAATATTATATTTTACAACGCCTAAAGTAATGTATTCAATAGCATAGGTCTCTTGCCTACCATTAACAGACAGAAATTACATCTTAATATTTGACTTATTTTCTCAGAAGTTTAATTTTTCCTTTTTCTTGTTTGTTAAAACAAATAATAAATATTCAACTACCTGCAAATACACACAAAAAAAACTTCATTACTTTTAACCAAAGGGCATATATATCAACAAAAACACCTTATACATAAAGTAATGATGAGTCTCAGTTTGTCAGTTTTCTGCATTTCTGTGTGCGTGTGTGTGTACATGTGTGTGTGTGATTGGAATTTGTTAGCTGTGATCAATAGAAACCAACTCTAGCTAATTTAAACAGAAGGGGCATTTATTAAATAGAAATGAGCTAATTAATAGCTTCCAGAATGGCAGTGTAAAGAACTCTATGAAACCTCTCTGCAGCCAAAAACCAAACCAAAACAAAACAAAAACCCAACAAACAACAAACAAACAAAACAAAAAAACTTTAACTGGTAAAAATTATAGAAACAACAATAACAACTATTTAATCTTCAGAAATTTTTCTAAGGATATATAGCAAATAAATAAACATTTATTCAAAAAAATCTACTAAGTCTCATTAAAAACTAGTAAGAGTCTGTGGCTCTTGAGCCATGACTCACTGCCTCCACCCCAATTCAGCCTGATGGAAGTTCCTCTCCAGGTAAGTGAGACCAAGATAATAGGTCTCCCACTCCCCCCAGTTTTCATTCAAGAACTATGGTACCTCCCTGGGAAAGCCAAATTGCCATCATTTCTCCAAGGTCCATGTTGCAAAGGCAAAATTCAAGGTTTATGCAGCTGAAAAGTCAGAGACTTCCCTCTTCCACACAGCCCTCATTCATACGGCAGAAGCTTTTATGCCAAGTGTGACAGGTTAACAATACTAGGTCCCCAGTTTCACTTACCCCATCTCACTTGTAGGATGGAGGTTTCATGCAGGGAAAGGCAAGATAAGGAGACTGAAGTCTACCACCCTGCCCAGTCCCCTGATCATAAAGCAGGAGTGTCACACAGGGCTCTAAAGTGTTCCCAATGACTATATTTGAAACAGGGAATGAGGAAGTTCAAACCTAAAGGCACTCTCAGAAACAACAGAATTTGGTGGCAAGCAATTAATAAAAATGAACATAGCTTCACAAAAATATGGGCTACTATTAAGAGCATTATGCATAATGGTAATACCAGAGGAGAAAAAAGAGAGGAGCAAAAAAAAAAAAAAAAAAAAAAAAAAAAAAAATCAGAGGTGAGAGAAAAGCTGTACTGAAAAAAGGAAATGACAACTTGTGGTAACTAGAATTCATAGGAACAAGTGAAGAGAACCAGCAACAGTAAAAAAGGTTATTGTTACAAACCATGTAAATATATGTTTGCTTTTATTTCTTCTCTCGACCTTTTTAAAATAATTAAAATTATATAAAATAATAAATTATAACAATGTAATGTTGGGTCTGTAACACATACAGATGTAATGTATATCATTAATAGCACAAAATGGAGGTAGAGAATAGAACTATATAGTAGCTATATTTCTATATCTGTATATCTCTTAAATTAGTATAAATTCAAAGAAGATTAGGATAAGATAAAATGTATATAGTAAGCCTTAAAGCAAACACTAAGAATATAATTTTTTTAAACAGTGAAAAAATTATTAAAGGAAAAAAATTACACTAGAAAATATTCACTTATCACAAAAGAAACAATAAAGAAGGAATAGCAGGCAAAAAAATGACTGAACAATATAAAAACAAAATTAAAAGGGTAAATTCTAATTTATCAGAAATTATATTAAATGTAAATCGGTTAAACGCTTCAATTAAAAGGCAGAGACTGGCAGAATGCATAAAAAATGTGTTAACTGTATACTGTCTATAAAAGACACAACTTAGATTCAAAGACACAAATAGGTTGAATCTACAATGGCAGGAAAAGATATACAGTGCATGCAGTAACCGGAAGAGAGTTGGTGTGATAACAGCAAACTTATAGATTTTAAGAAACAATTATTACTAGTGACTAGGAAGGGCATTTTATAGTAAAAAAAAAAAAAAAAAGTGTCAATCTATTAGGAAGATATAGCAATTATAATCATATATACATCTAACAACAGAGCCCCAAAATACATGAAACAAAATCTGACAAAATTGAAGGGAAAAATGGACAATGTGACAATAATTGTTGAGGAATTCAATACTCTAGTTTTAATAGTGGATAGAACAAGTATGCAAAAGATCAACAAGGAAATAGATGACTTGAACAAGATTATAAACCTACTAGATCTAACAGATATATTTGGTACATTCCAAACAAGAAGAGCAGAATACACATTCTTTTCAATAACATATGGAATATCCACTACAATATACCATTTGTTAGGCCATAAAACAAACTTCAGTAAAATTAAAAAGGTTGAAATCATACAAAGTATTTTCTCCAACCACAATGGATAGGAATTACAAATAATAGAAATAAGTCTAAGAAGTTCACAAATAAGTGGAAATTAAGCAACATACTCCTAAATAACCAATGGGTCAAATAAGAAATCATAAGATAAATTAGAAAATACCTCAAGATGAATAAAGATAAGACACAGCATATCAAAACTTATAGTGTGCAGTGAAAGCAACCATGCTTCAAAGGCAATGTATAGCTATAATAGGCTATATTGAATAAAATATTAAATCTTAAATCAAAACCTTATCTTTCATATTAAGACACTGAAGAAAAGAGCAGTTAAAACTAGAGCAAACAGATGGAAAGAAATAATAAAGATTTGAGTACAAATTAAAGAAATAGAAAATAGAAAACCATAGACAAAGTCAACAAACTGAAAGTCATTTTTTAAAAAAATATAAAAACTTAAGCTACACTGACCAAGAAAAAAAAAGAGAGAGAGAGAATACCCAAATTACTTAGACAGGAATCAGAAAGAGTATATCACTGCCCATCTTTTAGAAATAAAAGGGATCATGAGGGAATATTACTAAGTATTTATGCTATCAAAATAGATAACTTAGCTGAAATGGACAAATTCTTAAAAAGACAAAACAGCTGAAATTTATTCAAGAATAAATGGAAAGTGTGTATAGACCTTTAAAAAATAGATTAAATTAGTACTTCCCAGAAAGAAAATCACAGGCTCAGATGGCTTACCTGGTGATTTCTACCAAATATTTAAATAAGAGTTAACACCAATCCTTAAAAAATCTTTCAAAAATGAAGAAAAGGAAAGACTACATCCCAAATCATTCTAAGAGGCCAGTATTATTCTGATACCAGAACCAGACAAAGACATCACAAGAAAAATAAACACTAATATCTCTTATAAATATAGATACAAAAATTCTCAAAGAAATAGCAAATCAAATCCAGCAACATGTAAATAGAATTATAACCCAAGATCATGTGGGATTTACCCCAGGACTGCAAGTTTGTTTTAACCTCTGAAAATCAATTAATGTAATACACCATATCATAGGACAAAAACCACATGAGTGTCTCAATAGATGCAGAAAAATCATGTGATAAATTCAATATACTTTCATGATAAAAACACTAAACAACCTAGAAATTAAAAGGAACTTCCTCAGCCTCACAAAGGACAACTACAGAAAACCCAGGGCTAAGATCATATTTAATGGTAAATTATGGAATGATCATGAAAAAGGCAAGGATTTCCACTCTTGTCGCTTCTTTTCAATATTGTAATGGAAGTTCTAGGGAGGATAATTAATCAAGAAAAAGAAATAAAAGACACTAAGATTAAAAATAAAAAAGTAAAACCAACTCTGTTTTCAGGTGACATGCTCTTCAGAGGAATTCACTAAAAAATACCATTAGAATAAGTGAGTTAAATAAGGTTGCAGGATACAATATTGATACAGAAAAATCAACCTTATGTGTATATACTAGCAACAATCTGAAACAATTCCAAATACAATAGCATCCCAAAACATGAATATTTATGAATAAATTTTACAAAACCAGTGAAAGACTATATGCTGAAAACTATAAAACATTGTTGAAAGATATTACAACAGAACTATACAAATGGAAAAACATTAATATTCCTGGATCAAAAGACATAATATAGTTAAGATGGCAATATTCTCCAAACTGATCTGTAGACTGGACATATTCACTTTTAAAATCCCAGATGATTTTTTTTTTGCAGAAATTAAAAAGCTGATCCTAAAATTTATATGGAAATGTAAGGGACCCAGAACAGCCAAAGCAATCTTGAAAAAGAAAAAAACAAATTTGGAAGATTCATACATCTGATTTTAAAACTTGCTACAAAGCTATAGTAATCAAGGGGGTCCTGGCATAAGAATAGACATACAGATCAATGTAATAGAATTGCATGTCTAGAAATAAACATTCACATTTATGGGCAGTTGATTTTTTACAAGGGTATAATACAATTCAACAGAAAAAACAAAAAACAAAAAACAGGCTTTTCAAAAAATGAAGCTGGAACAATTGGATGTCCACATGAAAAATAATGAATTTAGACCCCTACCTCACACCATACACAAAATTTAACTTGAAATGGACTGAAGCCATGAGTATAAGATAAAAACTCTAAGAAGAAAACATGGGTAAATCTTCATGACAGCAGATTTGGCAATGGATTCTTACATATGATACCAAAAGCACAAGAAACAAAAGAAAAAAAATAGATAAGTTAGATTTCAACAAAGTAAAAATTTTGTGCTTCAAATACCTACAGAATGAGAGAAAATATTTGCAAACCATATATCTGATAAGGCACTTGTAACCTAGAATATATGAAAAATTCTTATCACTCAGTAATAAAAAGATGATAACCCAAGCAAAAGTGAGCAAAGGGTCTGAATAGACATTTCTCCAAAGAAAATATGAATATGAATAAGCATATGAAATATGCTTATAAGCATATGAAATAAGCATATGAAATATGCTCAACATCATTAGTCATTAGGAAAATGCAAAACAATCCCACAGTGAGAGAACACTTCACACACATAGAAGGGTTAATGGCCTTTGCTGAAATAGTTCATCAACATTCGAAACTGAAACTTGCATTGTCACTGTTGTAATCAGTGGAAAATGGGACTGCAGCTTCCACTGTTGTTGACAGAAAGAATGATCTCTTTTATCAGTATCTCCAGATGAACTATGCTGAGTGGGTGCATCTGATAAGCTGAGGTTAGGTTACCTCCCTACAAACTTGCTGCCAGAGAATCTGGGAAAGTGATAAAGTATCTCCAGCCCAATAATCAGAGGCAAGTTCTGCTTTTCTCCAAGACTTGAAAGGTAAGGAATTCTTCAAATACAGAAAAAAATGTACAGATAATGGACAGTCAGAAAATTTTAAAATTCTGTACACCCTGGTACAGATACGAACGTGGGCACTCACATGAAAATAAAGCTATGCAGACCACTACATATATATTCATTAAAACATTTAGAATATTGTAGTACCAAAATCTCATTTTTTCCTTCCTTTACTAATCAGTATTTTGTGAATATTTGAACTAATTGAATAAACTTTTTAATAGTAAAATCATTTTAGTTACTTTTAAAATAATTACTAAGGTAAATTTCATTGCTTTTTTTTCATAACTTTTAATTCTTCCACCTGGTTGGTAGAAATGCTCTACTTGAATACTATAGATATATTATTCTATTCTAATAGTTTGTTTTCATTTTAATTTAATTTCTAATATCATTCATGGCACTTAGAAAATGATTGTCTTTTCACCTATGCATTTGTGAAAGCCTCATGTATAATCATATCTGTCATTCCTGGTTCAATCATATACTCATAAATATTCCATAAACAGTATAGTCTATTTCTAATGAAAGCCTTCAACTTAGTGTAAGAAGCAGTCAACTGAGGCACTTTCAAAATCTTTCATTCAAATTGCTGAGAATCACTAGGACCTATTTAAAGCTCTAAGTACCCTAATGTCCAAATGACTTAGTGAAATTAATGATTCAAAGTAAAAGTTAAAACCTCTGAAGTCCTTTCTAGAAACAAAATCAGAGCATGAAAAGCTGAGGGAAAGCATGCCAGAGAGGTTTCACTATCAAGCCAGAGGGACCAGGGCTTTTCTAAGAGCCAATAAATCAACATAATTTCAAATTCTCAGGGTTCATTGAAAAGATCAATTATGCTAGTCAAAATAATAAGGTTGAGGCTAGCATCTGAATCATATGCCAAGTGTGATGGGAATGTATGTATTGAGGATCCAGGGCAACAGAATAAATTTTTTCAAGTGAGATGTGATTTTGTGGTAAGGTTAAAAGCACAGGCAGGGCAGTTTAACAAATGTAGGTTCGTATCTGGACACTTCATAGTTGTATGATCATGAAAATTGTTACAGACAGAAACCATTACATGAAAACAGGATGCATTAAAACAATTAGGCTATTTTATGCCCAAACCAGGCAGACAAATTACTTGTTTACATCTATAACTCTATTCCACAGGCAAAGGGAACAATGAATTCACGTAATTTAATAAAATAAATTTGAAGAGGCTCCTTTCTCTGAGTTATTCATGTATTAATTAATTCAGTTGAGCACCATGTACCTGGCACTCTGGAGATGTCTGTATGTGTGTGGCAGCAGAACAAGAAATCTTGGGGAGGAGACTGTGCATAAAGGCACTTGTTTTCCTGCATGCCACACTGTGCAGCCAAAAAAAAAAGACACTTGTTTTCAAGTAGCACATAGTGTTGGGGGAGGGAAGTGGAGAGCAGCTCAAAAGATGCACATAAAAATACCATACACACACACGTGCACACATATAACTTACTTTCTAAAGTATAAGGTGTTCCACTATAATAATTAAGTTTTGGGGGAGTCTAGAAGAGAGTCAGATTCAGTCTCTGAATTAATTTAACACATTAAAACTTCTAGTAAGTATTTTAGCCATATGATCATTAAGGTCTTTCCTAACCTGAAGATTTTTAAATAACATGACTTAATGGAATCAGTCACATCCAAAAATGTGAGTAGGCTTAAGTCATTTCTAAAAAGGAAAATTATTTTCAATTTGGCTTGGAAAGACCCAACTATAATCTTTATATAAGAGAAACACTTAAAAAAAATTCAGAAAGACTAAAAAACAAAAAGATGAACAAACATATACCAGGCAAATGGAAACAGTAAAACAGGCATTGCTCTGCTGATTTCAAAGTAGAATTTACATTAAAAAGTATGAAGTTCAACAAAGAATAATACTTTATTAATGATAAAAGCTGTAATTCAGGACTTCCCTGGTGGCGAGTGGTTAAGAATCCGCCTGCTGATGCAGGGGACACGGGTTCGAGCCCTGGTCCGGGAAGATCCCACATGCCACAGAGCAACTAAGCCCGTGCACCACAACTACTGAGCCTGCACTCTAGAGCCCACGAGCCACAGCTACTGAGCTCTCGTGCCACAGCTACTGAAGCCCACGCGCCTAGAGCCTGTGCTCCACAACAAGAGAAGCCACCACAATGAGAAGCCGGCACACTGCAACAAAGAGTAGCCCCTGCTTGCTGCAACTAGAGAAAGCCTGCACGAGGCAACGAAGACCCAACATAGCCAAAAATAAATATAAATAAATAAATAAATTCATTAAAAAAAGCTATAATTCAGAACAATTATATAACAGTTATGAATATATATGCAAAAAGTGACTCCAACTGTATTAATAAGGCAAAAACTATAAGATATACAAAACTATAGAATATACAGATTAAAATACACTAATAGTAGAACAATTTTTGACTCCACTCTTTGTACGAGACATACTGAGACCAAAAAGTAAATAAGAATATCGAGGACCTGAATAATATAGTCAAAAAAGACAATCTTACGGCCGTATATTGAACTGTGTGTCCTGATAATAGAGAACATAACTTCATCTCAAGAGCCCTTGGAACAGTCACAAAAATTAGTCATATGTAGAGCAAAGAGAAAGCATTAGAAAGTTTTATAAAGTAGAAATAACAAACGTTATCACAATGTAACAAAACTAGAAACTAATAGCAATATACAAACCAAAACCTTTCAAATTGAAAATTAAAAAGGCATGTAATAAACAGCTCATGGCTGAAAGCAGAAAGAAAAATCACAATTAAAAGGTGTCTAAAAATTAATAATAAGAAAACACCTTATATCAGAATCACTAGGACCTATTTAAAGACTGACCAGAGAAAAATTAAAATAAACATAAAGTTCAATAACCATAAAATAATAAAAACAGTGAATTAAGTTCCAACTAAAATGCTAGAAAAAAAGAGAACACAGCAATTCAAAGAAAGCATAAACAAGCATAAATTAAAAGCAAAAATTATTAAGGTAAAGCACAGGAAAATCAATAGATGTAATTAATAAGTCAAAATCCCATTTTTTGGTTAACAAAGTAGACAAACTACTAGTTAATCACGGGAAAAAGAAAGCACATATATACAAAATAAGAAATGACAAGGGGAATATAACCATTGAAACAGAAGAAACTTTAAAAATTATTAAGAGACTATTTATAGATCGTCGTGACTACAGTAGAAATGTAAAGGTTAACTACACCAATTTCCACTGAAGACACAGAGAATGTTACTAAGGAACAACAAATAAAAATAGGCATTAAAGAGGTTCTACCCTGGATAATCCCAATAATACATAAATTGCTCCAGAGCCTAGAGAATGAAGGACATTTTAAAATTCCTTTTTAACATTGATAACTAAACTTAATAAAAAATTGCTGAAAGGAAGAAAATTTCAGAACAAATATCACATATAAAACTACACAAATATTTATTTAAGAGAACCCAAGATCACAAGAAGAAAATAATACATCATGATAAGTAAGATTTATTAGAAGAATGCAATATTTGCTTACTATTGGGAAATATATTAATATAATATACTATATTAATAGATCTAAGTAGAAAAACTATATATGTCCATATGTTTTCACAAACACACTCCCATTTATAATTTTTTAAAACCCAGCATATTAGAATTGTATTTTATGGACCTTGGATATTATTCTGAATATAATGGGAAGCCAATGGAGAATATTTAAGCAAGGCAATAACGTTATCTGATTTACGTTTCAAAGATATTTATATTATCTGGTTCTGGTTCAGTAAATTCCTGAAGACTTGCCGGAACCATAACAGAATCTACATTCCAGAAGAGGAGAAGAAAATGTTATCCTTCAGGAAACGGCCTTAGAAAAGGTCCTAACCTATTTTCAGGCCAGAGGTTGCCATAAAAATTCACTACAAATCCTGGGGAAGTTAGTTAAACAATGTGAACTATTTTATGCATAGTTTCTTTTATATAAAAGTAATTACTGCATGAGTCTTTTATCAGACAGTTCAATTCAATGTATAAATTATTATAGTTCTAGAAGAGAACTCTCACAATTGTGTTAAATATAAACACACAAAAAATGGCTCTTTTCATTCAATTGCTATTAAACTGTTTTTAAAAGTGTTAATGTTGCCAGCCACAATTACATTTTATTGATTTACATTTTTAATTACATATTGCATGACTGAAAGTTAATCTGATGATGATTATCCATTGAGTAAATATTAGGGAGTAATTAGAAGGTTACAGATTCTCTTGAGCAGTGGCAGGCATGGAAAAGGGATCATTCTCTCCATTATAAATAGTATAATTGCTATATGAGGCTATAAAGATTGTGTAGAATTTGTTAGTAAGCATACAGATCAGGTCCTGTGTGTGTTACCATTCGAAATCTTAAGCTTAAGGCTGGAACTTGACATGCGAATGAATATGGGAGAAAAGGTTTGACTGACAGGGCTTGAGAACTGGTGTAGATTAACCTAAAAAAACATGGCTTTTGCTTGCCTTTAAGTCAGAAAGTCCTTTTTGATTAGAGATATCATTTTTCTTACCCTTTTTACTGGTAATCATTAGGTCAGCTGAACTTGTTATTTGGCTCATAGTTTTAAGCTCATTATATACATGTTCATGAAAAACAAAATGGTGCAAATGGCTCTTAACCCTGTTTCAAGGAGGTATTTTCCCTCTTGATTGAAATTCTGCTACCCTTCCCTCAGAACAAGCCGAGAGACCCATTTTTCTTGTTCTCCCAGCTGTTACGCAAGCAAAAAAAAATTTTTTTTAATCCAAGGATGTAATCATGTTGTTTCTTCACTTAAAATCCTTTAATACTCCTCACCAGCTGCAGAATAAAGTCCATGCCTTTTACGTTGTTTCCAAAACCCTGAACCTCACAGTTACTTTACCATCCCCACTGAAACTCTCCCTCTGATCTTTCCCAGCTCTGTATTTCGGGGCACATTTTCCCCTTCACCTGAAATAGCATCCCCTTATTTACCTGTGTGGTGACATTCTATTCATCCATCAAAACCCAACTCAAATGTTATTGTCTTTGCCCAGAATTATGTGCCATAGACATCACTTCTTCTGTGTATCCATAGCACTTGGTGCCACGTCTTTATTACAGGATTTAAAATATTATTTTATTATTGTTTATAAGTTTGTTTCTACCCAATATAGTGAGCTCTTGGTGTTAAGGCGTTAAATCTTCATTTCTAAGTTTATTTATGTTTTTGTTCATTTAAGAAATATTTGTTGAGTGTCTACTGTGTAGCAAGTCATGAGGTGATGGAGAGTGATGGAGGAGTTGGCCAGTGAGAATCTGCAAGAGAAAAGAAGTGGAGTTAGTCTGATACAGAAATAAGGTTGGCAGTTTGAGTACAGGAAGAAGCCAATGAGACTAGAGCAGAGTGAGGGACAGGGAAAATGGTAGTGTGACCAAATGCATGTCTGTTTTTACAGACCTCATGCTGAGCCTGACAAAGAGAAGAATTCATCAAAAGTAATTTCCCAAATAAAAATTGCTAATGAGATAAATCTTAATTAACCATCAAGTTATTTAGAATAGCATAATTTAAGAAATTATGGGGTACTATAAAAATCATACCTTTCATTACAAATGGGAAAATAAGGCCTAGCCAGACCCTGAGTCTTATTCTTGTAGACCTAAAACAAATGGACTGCAAGATATTTCTCAAGCATAGATGGGTTTATTTGAGATCAGTGGAGAATTGCAATTCTGAGTCTGCAACCACGGCAAGCTATATGCAAGCCCTCCACCCCACCAGCCACTGCATGGCAAGGGAAGGAAAATGTTTTTGTAAAGGGGAAAAGGAAGTTGAGAAGGCTACAGGAAACACAGAGTCTATGGCTTTTCATCGGCTGAGTCCTTACCAAGAAAGAAAAGGAGTCTTTCTTCTTCCTGTTGGGCTCTGCTATTGTCATAGGACGTAAGGGCTCCCCTTTATCTATCTATCTATCTAGCATCATCTATCTATCTATCTACCTATCTATCTATCTATCATCATCTATCTATCTATCTACCTACCTATCTATGTTAGATTTTTGCACAAGAATCATTTGCAAAAAGGGGTTATGCTACTCAAAAAAAAAAAAAAGTTAGAAAACTGTTGTTCTAAAGAAATATTTAGTTACTGACTAAACCACAATGTCTCTTCAAGCCACATTAACATCTACTACATCCTTCTCCTGGGCTCACTATTATAGGCCACCAGTGCAAGTACATAGTCACATCAAAAGCGTTATTTCTGAAACTCTTCCTTAGCTTTTTTTTAAAAAAAATTTTTGGCCAAACTGTGTGGCATGTGAGATCTTAGTTCTAGTTCCCTGACCAGGGATCAAACCCACGCCCCATGCACTGGCAGTGTGGAATCTTAACCACTGGACTGCCAGGGAAGTCCCTGCTTTTCTTAACATGTGATTCCAAACCGTTACTGACTTTCTTGATACAATCTTAATATTTAATGACTCATTTCTGTCTTGTCTTGACCTTTGGACTTTGTATTCTTCACCATTTCCCTGGCTATAACCTCTGACTTTGACTTCTCTCCACAGCTATTTTGCTTGTCCCCCAGTTATACCGTTTTGGGTCCCATCTTCTAAACACTTCTATTCTTTCAATTTGGTGGTATATACAATCTTCCTAACTTTTGTATAACTCTCAGATATAGTGCTTCCACCAAGCTCAGCCCAAACCTTCAATGAAAATGGCCATAAAGAGTCACTCTACAACAAGTGGTACCACGTCTGAAATGCCAGTTTTCTACTTGATCTTCGCTAGATTCTACTCTCTATTCAATCCCCTCCTTACTATTTTAACTTTTCTTATTTCTTACTGAGACCATGAGAGACCACTCATTGCAGGAGTGGAAAGAACACAGTCATTTAATGATAGAAGGCATAAGTTTCCATCTGTGAGATCTTGAACAATCACCAAATATATCACAGAATCTCTGTAATTATACTTATTTCATCCTTCTGGATGAATAACATGGCATCATGTATGGGAAAACAACTTTGAAAGTACAAATTGACACATAAGGTTAATTCTGATTATGTTTTATCTATAGACTTAAATTTCAGACTATTTCCCTTTATAGGTGTACTTTATATCTGTTTTCAGCCATTTTTCCCTCTGAAGACACTAATCAAATTTCTGAGTCAACCTTTTATGAAAATTGATGACCTGTGTGAACATATCATAAAGGCTTCTAGGGCCTTGGAAGGGACAAGTGGGAGCCCTGATGCTTAAGCTTATTTAGCTTCATAGTAAATCTACTTACGGAGAGAAGAATGAAAGCCAGGGCAGTTATGAAAAAGTCATGGACTGTTGACCTTTGAACCTGAAGACAAATGCAGCTCAGCCATATTCTAATTGAATGTTGCTGTATCCTAATCATGATTCAGCCTCATTGGGTTTAAAAAAATCAAGATGAGCAATTGTGCATTTGAATGGCAGCCAAATGAGAAAAGACCATATCCTTCAGCAAAGCCATCTGCCCACTTTCATAGCCTGAAATGATGCAAAAATGTCACCCTGTGATCTATAGCCCATTTTCTTATGATTATCTCTAGAGCTCGTAAAAATCTCTGTACTTTTTCTAGTTTAATCCTATCTAGGTTCCATTACACATTGATTTAGTTGAACAAAATCCATTACATAATGATGCGTGGTGATTATTGCTTTAATAAACCCAATTTTAACCTATTTTATTCATTTCAGTGCCTTCCCAAATGCATTGAATGAAGTGAATTAAATTTTCTTCTCTTACTTTCACCTTGCCCCAAGTTAAAGAATAAGATGGTATTGAAAAAGTAATTGACTCTGTGTGATGAATAACATTTAAAAATGACTCCCAAGATTCCTGCCCTCTTGTGTTCATGCAATATGTAATCCCACTTCCTTGAATGTAGGCAAGGACCTGTAAATATGATGGGATATCCCTCCTCTTATTAGGCTATGTCATGTGGCAAAGGTGAAGTGATTTTGTAGATGCACTGAAGGCTCCTAATCTGTTACCACTAACTTAATCAAAAGAGAGATAATACCTGGTGAGCCTGACCTAATCAGGTGAGCTTATTAAAGGGTATGTTAATCGTCAGAGATAGAGGAAGTCAACATGATTAGAACCATCAAAGACTCTCTCCTGCTAGCCATGAGGAAGTACTCTTCCATGTTTTAGAGAAAGCCACATTTCAAGGAATAGTGGGAAGGTCTATAAACCAACGACCTCAGTCCCTACAATCACCAGGAACTAAATTCTGTCAACAACCACTGAATTTATAAGAAAATTCTCAAATCCAGATTATATCACGGCCCGAGACAACACCTTGATTTCATCCTGGTGAGACCCTGAGCAGAGTTGCTGTACTGAGACCCCTGACCCACAGAAACTGTGAGATAATAAGATCTGTCATAATTTGTTATACAGTTATAGAAAACTAATACAATCTGGTTTAACCTAAAAGGTAACAAGGTAAACCAATATACCAGGAAATTAAATTTCATGAAAATAATGACTATATGTTATCTATCATGTATTAATAGAATATCTCTTTGGGCCTCAGTATCTTCCCATCTGTGAAATGGTAATGTGAGGAAGAATCTTATGCTTCAGTAATGGCTTCTAGACTTTTGGCTTTTATGGAACAGTAAAAATTTCATTACATTATTTTTGAGACCAATTCAGAATTTTCAACTTTTTATTTTGGTATACAAAGTATATAACTATTATTATTAAACTAGTATGAAAAATAAAGAATGTTGTAACACAAATGGTGATGGTCAGTTTTGTGTGTCAGCTTGGCTAGGCGACAGTCCCCAGTTATTCAATCAAGGTGTTACTATAAACGTACTTTGTAAATGTAATTAAGGTCCATAATCAGTTAACTTTAAGTAATAGAGTTTATCCTAGATAATCTGGGTAGTCCTGAATTTGATCAGTGGATAAGGCTTGAGAGCAGAGCTGAGGTTTCCCTGAGAGAGAAGAAATTCCACCTGTGGATAGAAACTTCAGCTCATCCCAGAGAGTTCTAGTCTGCCCTTCCTGACAGCCTGTCCTATAGATTTCAGAGTTGGTTTGACAGTCCCCACAATTCTATAAACCAATATCTTGCAAAGAATTTTTTTAATATATACTTCCTATTGATTCTGTTTATCTGGTGGAACCCTGACTGATACACAAATATAAAATAATAAACTAGTAATAAATTTAAAGTTAGGATGACTTCCTATACTACAATTATTTTTATTCATTTCTTCATGAATTGACATTGAGATGAGGTTAGCCTCAGCATTCAATGATTTCATAGCACTGCTTTGAACTTTATTCTTATCATTTCAAGCCTCCATAAGCATCAACATAAAAAACAAATGAAAAAAACCCACCCCATATCTTTACTTTGCCTAGCTTGCAAATAGGTAAACTGGGTAGGAAAAATATACAGATACCTCGACGTTCTATATTATAGAGAAAAGAAAGAGGAAGGATACAGGAGGGAAGAAAAGAAGGCAGGCAGGCATTATCCAGTTGCCAGATTCCTCCATCTTCTTAATTAATCTTACTAACACTTAAAAGGCCACATCAAGTATATAGTTCATTTGTGAGTCATGGTCATACCAAACTCTACTCCTGGTTTACACATAGAAGAGCAAGATTCACAATGATTGGAATAATCATTTTCTATGGTTAAGCTCAGCAGAATCCCTATTAGAATTGCAATAAGCCATACCATTCTCCACTTTCAGGAATTGTCTGACCTGCTGATTGTTCAAATTACACACATTACTTTCAAAAGCTGGGACTGACTTTTCCAGAATCTGCATCATAAAAATAGTGTCATCCAGAGGAAGTCTGTGTTTTCTTAATAATTACATTAGTCCTTGATAAGTACTTTATAGGGTACATGAGAGAGAAACATCTTGTTTAAAAGCATAACATTTTATTGATTTCCTGGTCAGTACCTTGGCAATGGTTTTAGAGCTACATGGTAGTTCTTAAACGGCACTAAAATCCTTCACGCCATGAAACTTTGGTTTTGCTCAAGTAGTGTTTATTGGTCATCTCACAATCCAGAGAGGCAACCTGTAAACAAATAACTGCAAATAAGGGTGATGGATGCAATAACATAGGACCTAAAGTTGTGAACTCCTGAGAGTCCTGAGGTAACAACAATAACAACAACAACAAAAATCCAAGTCAGTGTCCATTCATTGAAGCTGGGAAATTGTTTTTATGTATCTGAAATCAAAAGAAATTACAGAGACTGTAATCAAGCTTTTTTCAAAATCGTTCTTTTTGATCAAGTTTAAGATAGATCACAGAAATTGGGTCTCATCACTGTCCAGCAAGAGGGAGGGGTTTTAATGTGTATACTTTCCAGAATCATTTTTATTATATTTTAAAATTATATATTAAATATAATTTATTATAAATAATGTTATAATATTCTTTATTATACTTGTGGAAAATAACACCCTCAAACATTGAATCACCATCTTGATTTTCTGGAGCCCAAACTAACCTCTAATTTTGTAGACCCCAGTTTCTTTCGACTACTGAGATTATACTCGTAAAATGGGTTATTTTAAAAATTTTAATGGGATATAGATCCTTATCCAGCCCATAGAGTCTATAGCCAAGCAGGATATAAAAAATTAGCTAGAATTCCCTAAAACAATTAGCTAGATAATGGGAGGTGCAAAAGGAAAGTTTCTAAGCCAATATCCTCCCATCAAAAATCACTTTAAAAAGTGGAAAAAATATAGGAAGTAACAGTTTTAAGGTATTGGACAACAGCATAGGGATATGTGACAGAAGGCAAAAACACAAAGTTAGATCTACTTTCCAAATTGCTGAAGAGGGCAGTGGAGCCCAAACAGAGAGCACGATAGTCTCATTTTAACTGTGCAAATACAGATCATAGTTTAGACGTCCACATGATCAGGCAGCCAGAATTTGCAAGATTAGGTAATGTAGAAGAGAATTCTGTGCATAAAATAATACGATAAATCTGCATGGCTGTGATTTTGAGGTTTTGGCCAAATATTAAACTGGGTATTCATAGAGTGAAACTGCGTGGCATGGCAGAGAACAGCTTCTGGGAGGCTATGAACTGAATGGAAATTGTGGAATAGGGCTGAAATCAGTCAGAGTGGAGAGAGTTGGAGAAACCTAATTTAATACCCCAGGCATTATTCAGTTGATACCCTAGCAAGGCCACACCTTAGTAGTAGTGCTATACTAGCATTAGAATAAGGGCTATTCTAGACCAATCCTAATAAAGATTAAAACCACACCTCAATAGTATAAAACTAATTCTCCACTAAATTAGCAGGTTGTCAGAACAAAACTCAACATTCTCTAAAGGAAGAAAATAAAATTCCCTCCTTCAACAATGTAGTACTCATTATGTCCATTATAAAATAAAAAATTACCAGATATGCTAAGAAATAGGACAATGTCACCCATAACTGGGAGAATAAACAGTCAACAGAAACAGATGCAGTGATAACACAACTGATGGAATTAGCAGATAAGGACTTTAAAGTATCATACTTGAGTACTTAAAGTTATAATGAAAAAAAATCAGAAAAAGAAATTAAAACTGTAAAGGCAAAACAAATGGAAATTGCAGAACTGAAAAAATAGAATAAATAAAATGAAAAATCCACTAAATGAGCTTTTTGGAAGATTGGATGCTGCAAAAGAAAAATCAGTCAATGTGAATACTTGTCAGTAGAAACCATCCAGACTATAGTACAAAAAGTAAGAAAAACTGAAAAAAAAATTATAGCTAAGCTGCTGTAAATACCGCATGTTACGAACTTCAAGTATTGAGAGTTGACAGATGGGCAGGCACAGAGGTGGGAGGAGCCAACTTGCTTCAGCACATCAACAGCTGCCTCTCCTCTGTGACCAGAGTGGCTCCTTCCCCATCTCTGTGACTTCAGTTCATGATTCTAAGGTTTGAGTGGCCAGGTGCTGATTTATTCTCCAATCAAAGCTTCTCCTGAACTTCACTGAATCCACTGGTGTGGTAGCTACAGTGGGCGTTGGCCACAAGCTGGGTGGTCTCTGTGGCTGATGCTGTTTATATGACAATTGGTATGTCTGTGGTCTCTCAAGTGTCCATGTTCACCCTCAACAATCCCAGCTGATACCACAAACACTCTTGGGGCAGTGTCAGTGCCCTTCCCTCTCATCAGACTGCATTCTGCATGGATAATACCAAGGTTTCAATGGAGTGGTCAGTAGAGTCTGAGCTACAGGCAGGGGCCAAAATGAGGTCCAGTAAAATCAAAGAATTGAAAAGACATAGATATGGAGGGAAAAACTGATGTCATCCACCTTAATTCCAGAAGATGATGTCTTGGCCTAAAGGGGCCACTTTGAAAGTATTGAACCTGATGCCTCCAGACCTGAGTTGAAATTATAAAATATGTGTTGGTCTTTGATATTGATAAGCCAAGAAAAGCTAAGTGCACAGCCAAGGTCTTAGGCAATGAGAGAAGTATCTAAAAATCAAGCCAAAGGCTGTGAAAATTCAGAAAAATAGACCCTATGTCACATGAAGTTCTAAGAACAAAATCAGAATTAGAGTGCATTTTCTTAGACTCACACACAAGATGGTGGCAAATGAGATTTGCCAAGTACAAATTCCAGCCTGAGTCAGCCAAGTAGTGACCATAGATCCAGGCCATACAGAGCTGAAAAACCTGAGTGTAGGGACAGGGATTTGGGTTGAGGCTCTATCTGGATATGAGCAGGAACAAGGGATAGAGTTTGGAATAGAACAGTGATTTTTTAACATTTTTATAGCAATAAAATCTTTCTATTTAAATGAAATCTCAGTATAACAAAAATGTGAAGCTTCTGGTTGAACTGAGGGCCATGTTCTGGGGAGACACATAAGCTTTGCCCTCTCAGCTGCCACTACACCTTTTATAGCAGGACTTTAATCATTCCCACAGAAACCTAGTACTTCAAGGCACACAGTTTTTAAATCCATGGACATGGATACATGAAGGTACCACATCAGAATCTGGAACTTGCATAGAGATAAAGTCAACAATCTTAGTGTGGAAGAAGGAGCAAGAATTTTGGAGTCTGATAGGCATAGTTTTTAAATCTAGTTCTCAATCTGTGTGACCTTGGGAAAGAGGCTGCTCCCTGGGCTGCAGATTTCTGCACTTTGACTTGTGGTGAAGGGTCTGGAAAGGTACTCTTAAGTTCTCTCCTTGACATAATATGAGGCTTTCACTAAATTTCTCTCAGTGACCTTCTTCAATTTTATTCCTTTCTACTTCCTAATACTTGGGGCTGATATTCAGCTGGCACAACCTAGCAGAGATGTCTCAGTTGTTTAAGACTGATGGAGATGTACCTGTGTCACTGATTTTAAATATTTTGAATATCATTCCAGCCAACAGTGGATTAATGACTGCCATAAACTTGTACATACGCTATGTCAGGCATTGAACTAATATGATACACACATGAACTCAGATTATCCTCACCTTCACACTCTGGTGGAATTATGGGGATTATCACCATTTTATAGATGAGGAAACTCTAGTTAGATCCTTCCTCAAAGTCTTAAACTAAGAAGTGACAGTGCTAGAATTTAAACCCAAATTTCTCATACTTCAAATTCTTTCATGTTTTTACTAAATCATATTCTCTGTCTTCGCACAGATATTCCATAAAGAAGAAGCCCTAAAACAAATTAAAAGAAAAAATGTGGCCTATTATATAGTATTCAGGAAAAAAGTGGCTGCCAAATATATCCACTAATGGCTGAATATCAATGGATTTTTAAGCTGGAATCCAAGAGAATTGGAAAAAATAAGTGAAAACTTATCATGCAAGTACGGTAAGATTTATTTTTTTGGTGTCAATTCAAATAGGCTTAAAATATAAACAGTGTCAGTCCCTTAACTAGAGCAGTAAAGAAAAGATCTTAGTAATTTGTTGATTTAACTAGTTTTTGCAACATTAAATTAGATGAAGATATAGACCTAATCCAAAATGGCAAGGGAGTCCAAGAAAGATCTATTAATAGTTTTAAATGTTGGCTTAGTGACTAGGATATAATTATATTTTGTGTCTGTGGGTTCATAGAACATTAGTTTTATGGTTAGTAGCTTATCTGCCTTGGAGCTAAAAAGACTTTATATTTTTAATTGTGTGTCTAAATAACATTTTATGGTGAAATGATCTCCCATCAAAATGTCTGCAAGTTATTTTCTTCCTCCTGATGGCCAGAGATAAGGATGAGCATGATCTAGAGCAAAGAGGACATTAACTATTACATAACTGGGGTTTTTAGAAGAAACTCAATTCATGGCTGCCTCCTTTGATTCCTCCATACTTAACTGGGCATCTTAAAGGACTAAAAATATCTGGCTTGGAGATATGAGATAATCTGTTTCCATTTAATTGAATCTCTGATTTTGGGGGTACAGACAAGAGAAATCTAGCATCATTTTATACAGGCAATAGGATCAGTGTATTTAGTCAAATGCACTGAGTTTGGTAAACTGGATTAAAGTTCTTTATAATTGACAAAAGTCCAATTGAATCAGCACAATCTCAAATATTACTAGTTTCCTACCTACCCTCAGCCTTGCAAAATTCTATGATAATTTTCCTCTCAACTGAAATCCTACTTCCAAGCACGGGAAAACTTCTCTGGATTTTGAAGGTCTCAAAAATGGCAGCAGAAGTAATCCTCTTAGTTCTCACATGGGCTTAATTCCTCTTGCTTATCCAGTTTATTTCATGCCCCACCTCCAGATTCTTTTTTGTACTCTTGCAGCATTCAGAAAGAAAAAAAAAGAAAAAGAAAATCCTCTTTGGAAAAATATGAGTTCCTATGTTATGGCAGGGATAAACACTTGTTAGGTTATCACACACAGTAGCAAGACACCCTAGGGAACTAGAGTTCAAAGAGCATTCTCACCCCACCCATTGAGCTATACAGAGGGATCCTGCTATGTTATTTGTAATGCAAAAAACACCCTCATGACTTAGTATGTTTTAACAGAAACTCAGGCAAAATCTGCTAGCCATGTGTCCTTGTTTATCCAAGATGACAAGAATGGCTTTTCTGTATATTTCTGACTATCTCTAGTTCTTAAATCCTTTGCTCAGCTCTTCCAGTTCAGGCAACTAACTAATATAGGGAAATGTTAACACAGTTTGCTTCCCAAACTAGAGTATTCTAGTGGTAACCTTTATTTTTTTATGCTGATTGATTTTCCATGTGTATAATTTAAAATATCTGGAATGCTCTTAATGAGTCCATAATCCTAAACAAATTAAAATTGGCATTCCCATAATAAGAGGTCTCTACTGGTGAAATTCTGCTTGTCACAGAAATAACTGATGTTCATAATGATGACTTAGAGACTTTCAAAGATTCTCAAATGCCAAATGAGTCATCAAAAAATTAAATTATGCTCAAAAGAGATTTACCTGCCTATTATTAAACTTTTAATCTATTATCTTTTTATACTATATAATTATACTTTATTAAATTTTATATTTAATTCACTAGGAAATTCCCTTCCATAATCATTTCATACAGCAGCAAGTGTACTAAATTGAATTTAGGCTATGTATGATACAGTCTAAAGGGGAAGTAATATTTCTTCAAAACCTACTATATTTGAAAACACAGGTATTTTTTAAAAATAAACATTGTAATTTAGAATAGTTTTAGATTTACAGAAAAGTTGTGAAGATATTACAGAGAGCTCTGATATACACCACAACCAGTTTCCTCTATTATTAACATCTTCCATTAGTATGGGACATTTTTAACAGTTAATAAACCAATATTGATATATTATTATTAACTAAAGTCCATGGTTTACAGTCGGGTTCATCTGCTGTACAGTCTATGGGTTTTGATAAATGTATAATGCCATCATCACAGTATCATACAGAATAGTTTCACCATCCTAAAAATCCCTTGTGCTCTACCTTTTCACCCTTCCTTCCCTCCCTCCAAACTCCTGGTAACCATTGATCTTTTTATACTCTTTATAGTTTTGCCTTTTCCAGGATATCATATACTGGGAATCAGGTAGTGTGCAGCCTTTTCAGACTGGCTTAGCAATGCACACTTAAGTTTCCTTTATGTCTTTTTGTGGGTTGTATTCACTTATAATATTCCATTGTATGTATATACCACAGTTTATCCATTCACCTATTGAAAAGAATCTTGGTTCCTTCCAAATTTGGGCAATTTTGTATAAAACTTTTAAAATTTTTTGTCAATATCTACAAAATAACTTGCTGGGATTTTGATTGGGGTTGTGTTGAGTCTATAGAACAAATTGGGAAGAATTGACATCTTAATAATATTGACTTTTCTTATGCATGTACATGAAATATCTTTCCATTTATTTAGATCTTTGATTTTTGTATCAGAGTTTTGTAGTTTTCTTCATGTACACCTTAATTATATTTTGCTAGATTTATACCTAAATATTTCATTGGGAGGATAATGTAAATGATGTTGTGACTTTAATTTTAAATTTCAATTGTTCATTGCTGGTGTATAGGAAAGCAATTGACTTTTGTATATTAACCTTGTATTCTACAACCTTGTTATAATTGCTTATTAGTTCCAGGAGTGTTTTGCTGATTCTTTAGGATATTCTACATAAATAATCATGCCACCTGCAATACACACAGCTGGTGTATCCTTTACTTCCTTTTTTTGTCTTATTGTATTAGCTAGGACTGCCAGTATGATGTTAAATAGAAGTGATGGGACAGGACATCTTTTCCTCTTCCTTTGGGGAAGCTTCAAGTTTGTCACAATGAACTATATTATTAGCTACAGGTTTGTTGTACACGTTCTTTATTAAGTTGAGGAAGTTCCCTTCTCTGGTTTGCTGAGAGTTTTAAATCATAATGAGTGTTGAAGTTTCTCAAATGCTTTTTCTACATCTGTTAATATGATCAAATGATTTTTCTTCTTTAGCCTGTTGACTTAATTGATTACATTTATTGTCTTTCAAATGTTGCACCAGCATTATATACTTGGGAGAATTCCCACTAAGTTGTGGTGTATAATTAACTTCATACATTATTAGACTCAATTTTTGTGGAGGATTTTTTGCATTTATGTTCATGAGAGATATGTTCACTGGATAAGGAATTCTAGTTTGGATATGGTTTCTTTTTCTTTCAGTACTTTAAATATTTCACTCTATTCTCTATTTGCTCACATCATTTTTGATCAGAAGTCCTCTGTAATTCTTATCCTTGTTCTTTTATAGGTAAGATTATTTTCCCATCTTTTTTTTTTTTTCTATATTTCCTCCTTTTCTTTGGTTTTCTGAAGTTTGAATAGGATATGCATATGGTTGTGTGTGTGCATACATGTGTGAGAGAGAGTGCGTGTGTATGTACTGGTATTTATCTTGCTTGGTTGTCTCTGAACTTCCTGAATCTGTAGTTTGGTAACTGTAATTAATTTTTGAAAGTTCTCATCCACTATTACTTCAAATATTTTTCTGCTCCTCTTCTCCTTCTGATATGTTAATTATGTGTATGCTACATCTCTTGATATTGTTCCGCAGTTCTTGGATGTTCGCTCTTTTTTTTCTTTTCTCTTTATATTTCAACTTGGGACGTTTCTACTGACTTATCTTCAAGCTCAATGATTCTTTCCTAGACTGTGCCCAGTCTACCAAAGAGTCCACCAAAGGCATTCTTTATATCTGTAACAATGCTTTTGATTTCTACATTTCCTATTGATTTTTTCTTTGATTTTTCATTTCTCTGCTTACATTACTCATCTATTCTTACATGTTGCTTACTTTTTCCATGAGAGTTCTTACCACATTAACCACAGTTATTTAAAAGTCCCTGTCTGTTAATTCCAACATCTATATCATATATGAGTTTGGTTCCAATGATTGCTTTGTCTCTTTAGACTGCTGTTTCTCCTCCTCCTTTCCCTCCCCTCTTCCCCTCCCTCTCCATCTCCCTCTCCCTCTCCCTCCTCCTCCTTTTCCTTTGACATGCCTTGTGATTTTTTGTGAAAAGACAGGCATATTTTATTGGGTAATAGGAACTGAGGTTAAATAGATTTTCAGTGTAATTTAGTTAATCTAAATAGGTGTTGGGCTGTGCTTAATGCTTCCTGTAGCCATAGATGCCAGAAGCTTCAAAGTCTTCTAGTATCTTTTTTTTTTTCTCTTTCATCCTAACTTCGGGCTTCCCGAAGTATTCCTCCTCAGAGACATGCTTTTCAGCTGAAACCCACTGTTATTTTACTGAGGACTTCTTGGCATGGTACTAAAGTGTGGTAGAGAAGGAAATTTCTACAATCTTTGAATTAAAACTCAGTCTTTTAGAGGGCCTGAATCTTGGCACCATAACCTTCACAAATGTTTCTCCAGTGATTTAGCTTTTATTCCCCTCTTCTCCCTACACTTTTTCCTGGCTGCAATCTATTTTTATGAAGCCTTGACCATCATTGAAAATATATTTTTCCTTCTCTTAGCTGAAATAAGAAGGCTGGAGGGGAGCTGGAGTAAGAGGAATTTCTTTCCCCCACTGTGATAAGACTCAGACATAGTCCTTTCTGCTAGAGAGTGGGTCTTTGCTATGGAAAAGGTTCCGAATCTATTTCACAATGTTTTACAAGCTATATTTTATATCTTCCTTTGCCCTTGGCACTTGGGGACCCCCACTTGGGAATCTCTCTTGTTTTCTTAGATCTCCCTGACAGAAACCTAATGTGGGTCATAGAGGCAGAGCCAATGAAATTGTAGGGGCTTCCAAGGCTGTAGCCACCAGGAGCTTCTCACTCTCAGACTAGTCCACACTTAACCTCCAACAATGCATCAAAAGTACTATTTCAGTGTTCCTGTTCCTCCAGGTAAGGAGAGCTCAGCTGTGTCTCTTTGAATATGACTATCTCTCCAGATTTGGGAGTGAAGTTTTACCTAACAATCTCAGTTCTCTGACAGATTCAAGAAAATTAACTGATTTTCGGTTTGTCTAACTTTTTCTTGTTGCAAAGACTTGGGGTGATGAATTCCAAGCTCTTTACATATTGGAACTGAAACTGAAAAACAGTATATTTAAAATATATTATTTCATTTAAAATTTACATTACTACGATATAGGGAAGTAATATGACAGACACCATCCAATTAGTAAGACAAAAAAGCAACCACGGTTTAAATTCAGATCATCTGAACCCAACACCTTCTGTCATGTCATTACCGCATGCTGCTTTTTCATATTCTGTGTGTTGCTCCTTAGGATTACCAAGAGTGGCAGAGGGAGCAGGAAGCATTGGTGTGAATTCAGAAGTCAGTGGTTTAAATGGGCATCTGAGATCTGCAATTATTTTCAAGCTGAAAAATAATTTGATCCAGTAACTACTATTCAAGGAAAGGTCAAATCATTTCCCACTGTACTTACTGATGGACTTACAGTAACTGTAAGCTACTGAACTTACAGTTCAATAGCTTTCACATAGGGAGTTTGTAATGTGGTCATTGACCTTGTACATTGGCACCTGCATTATAAAGAAGTAAATTTAGTCTATAACTGAAAACTCACAAACATTGCAATAGGTCAACACCATATATTGCACATCCATTCAAAGGCCAATAAAAGCAAATGCTGCAGCATTTGAGGGCTAGAGAAAGGGAGCAAAGTAGCAATCATAATGAAATACTGATCCTCCAGGTAATATTTTAAAACATTCTGTTAGTTCCCATACACACAAAAACATGCTACTATTATTATTTATAATCACCAGTCTTAAAGATTTTTATCTGTATAATTATTAATTTCACAATATATGCAAAACAGATATTATCATCCACACTCTGCAAATAAGGAAAGTAGAGCGGTTAAGTAATTTGCCTGGGTCATAGATTTTAAGTATTTGAGCCCCAACAATTGACCTCATATTCTTTATTAACAAAGTCCATTTTCCTTCTGTCAAAGAAACTTACAGAGAAATTGATTTTTATGTTTTATGTGGGAGAACTACACAAGTGGAATTTAGTGGAGAGAGAAGAAGGTGGTTAACAGTGATAAAGTGATGATCTACATTCCTTATAACTCCTTTCACTGACACACTTCAGTTAGCTTTTCTCTGAGGATATTGTGTAGGCAGTGACAAAAGTGAGTTCTTGGCTTTGGTAAGAATAAACACACGGTATCCACCCTGCAACAAAAGCTAGCTCACCATACACTTTTACTCAGGAATACCCTAGGAGTATACTTTTGTCATTTGTCTGAATGGATATTCTATTTCCTCATGCATATGTGGTCTTGCAAAACAAAATATGGTTTTTAGTCATTTTGGAAATTCTTTTTATTCACATGATAAGCCAGAATCTCTTTTGCACACTTTTTATATTTTAAATGCTGAGTCAAAGCTGATTTCAAATATCTGATGGCATGCATTTGGGTTTATATTAAAAAGTTCTCCCATAAAACTCAATAGAATTGATCATGTAGGCCAATGATATAAATAGTTTTACTAGTTTTATGTATAATGTGCATGATTTCCTTACTTTAAATTCAACTTTAAGTAAATACTTTATTATTGTTATTTTATAATAATATTATTATTATTATTACATAATCTCCATTAAGTCATGAGAATTCTAGCCCATAGTACACACTTGCAAAGATATCTAAAGCAGAAAAATTTGTGAATAGGTGGAACAGATGGTTGTCTGAACAATCTCACATTTAGTGTTTTGGGGAAGTCATCTGCCTAAAAATATGTCTTACTAGCCTGTTTCAGTATGGGTTTTCTAACATTAGAGCTCCAATCCTTTGGTTTGTAAAGAATTTAAAGTCTAAAGATTTAAGAATACTTTTACATTCAGTGATCTCCTACTGTATTAAAGCATTTCAATTAGTGCAAAGGAGTAGAAATTACAAAGAACATGGAGATAAGACATGAAAATGAATACATTATAAGGTAGTATGTGATTAAAACCCTTTAATCTCTGTTTTATAAAACCATATGGATATCTCTATGAGGAATACCACTTTAACTTTAGGAATCAGTGACAATGTAGTTTGTAAATTATTTTTTCATCTAAAAGGATTGTCTTGTAGTAATTAGAAAAAAGATACCAAGATACAGTCATGATACAGATATGATCTAGGGCCATTTATCCATAAGGAAAGGAGAAAGGAATTCTACTTGGGAAGACAAGGCTTGAATTATTTCTGAGGAAATGGGATTTCGGCTGAGGTGTGATGAGAAGATAGTGGGAAACATAGTAAAAACTGTGTTTAAATGGAATAAGAATGCACAGGCTTTGTTTTAATCCTGCCACACTTGGGCACATCACTTGACTTCTCTGACGCTTAATTTTCTTATTTATATAAAAGGGGAATTAGGGTAAATTGGCACTAAAAATATGTATATGTTTGCTACCCCTGTTACTTATGTTTCTCTATCAGATATCACTAGTCAAACATACCACTCTGTAGAGATAAGCTGAGATAAAGTCTCAAAATCTGTTCAAAAATTGCAGATGGATATAGATAATCTTATGGAAAAAATTGCTAGAAATAATAAGTAAATACAGCAAAGCTGTAGGATACAATATACAAAAATCAATTGAATTTCCATATTCTAGCAATGAAATATTAGAATGTGAAATTAACGATGTTACCTCAGCATCATTAATGCTACCTCAGCATTAACGATGTACCTCACATAACTCTATGAGCTCTGCATGCTTGCCCATGCTTAATTAGGTCAGTCTTTAATTTTACCCATTCTAACAAATGTATAGCAATATCTTATTGTGGTTTTAACTTATATTTACTTAATAATTAACGATGTTTACTATCTTTGTATGTGCTCATCCATATAGCTTTTCTGATGAAGTATCTGTTAAGAATTTTGTCCATTTTAATGGGTTTTTATATTATTGAGTTTTGAGAATTTTTTTTGTATATCCTTGATATATATTCAGATATATGATTTGCAAATATTTTTTCCCCAAATTGTGGTTTACATTTTAATTTTCTTAAGACTGTTTTTGGAAGAGCAGAAGTTATTAATTTTTGTAGTGAAATTTATTTATTTGTTATTTTATATATTTTATATATCATGCTTTTGGTGTCATATCTAAGAAACAAATTGCCTAACCTAATATCACAAAGATTTTCTCCCATGCTTTCCTCTGGAAATATTAGTTTTAGGATCATGATTAGTCCTTTGCAAATTTTTACATATGGTGTAAGAAATGGAATATCATATTTTTGCATATGGGTACCCAAAATTTTCAGTACTATTTGTTGAAAACCTTATCTTTTCCCACAGAATGACCTTTGCAACTCTGCCAAAACCCAATTAACCATACATGTACAAGTCTGTTTCTGGACTCTATTCTGTTCCATTTTGATCAAATTATCTTAATGCCAATATCATACTACCTTGATTACTGTAACTTTACAGAAAGTTTTAATGTCTGGTAGAGTAAGATCCTTAACTTTGTTCTTCTCTTTCAAAGTTGTTTTGTCTATTCTATATCTGTTGCATTTCCATTTGAATTTTAGAATCAGCTTTTTGGTTTCTACAAAAGAATCTGCTCACATTTTCATTTGGATTGCTTTGAATCAATAGATAATTAAGAGAAAATTGGTATCTTAAAAATATTGAGTCTTTCCACATATGACCAATATATATCTACAGGCATACCTCGTTTTATTGCACTTCACTTTATTGTGCTTCATAAGCATTACATTTTTTACAAATTCTAGGTTTGTAGAAACCCTGAATTGTCAGATGACAGCTAGCATTTTTTATCAATAAATTATTTTTAAATTAAGGTATGTACTTTTTTAAAACATAATGCCATGGCATACCTAATAGACTATAGCAGAGTGTACACATAACTTTTATATGCACTGGGAGACCAAAAAAATTATGTGACTCACTTTATTGCAAAATTCACTTTATTTTTGTGGTCTGGAATTGAACTTACAGTATCTCTGAGGTGTGCCTGTATTCTTTAAGTAACTTAATTTCTTTCTCCACATTTTTGCAGTTTTCAGTATACAGGTCCTGTACATCCTTTGTTAGATTTATCCTAAGTATTTCGCATTTTGATGTTACTATAAATTATTAGCACCAAATTGTTATAAATATATATTACATTTTTAAATTTCAATTTCTAAATGTTCTTTGCTAGTATATAGAAATATAATTTTTTATATTTACATAACAATCTTGTGTCCTACAACCTTGTTAAAAGTCATTTATTTTCCTAGTAGCTCTTTTGCAGATTAAATCACATTTTCTCTGTAGATGTCATGTCACCTGCAAATAAAGACAGTTTTACTTTTTCCTTCATATTCAAAGGTCTGTTTCTTTGCTTTTTTCTTACCTGCCTACACTGGCTAGAATCTACATTACATGCTAAATAGAAGTATTGAGAGCGCATTTCCTTCTCTTGTTCCTGATTTAAATAAATTGGTCAAATGGCTCCTCACTTGCATTGTTTCCAATTTAAAAAAAATTCTGCCATGTTTCTTATCTTTTTTCCTTTATACATAATGTTTCTTTTTCTCCATGGCTGCTTTTAAGATTTTATCTTCATCTTCAGTTCTAAGAAATATGATCATAATACACCTTGGTATAGCTAGTTTCATGTTTCTTGTTTAGACTCCCTTTAGCTTCTTGGATCTACAAGTTAACAGCTTTCTTCAAAATTGGGATTTTTTCAACCATTATGCCTTCATATATATATTTTTAATATCCCCCCAACTTCTCCTTCAGAGACTCCAATTAAATGTGTATTAAGCTGCTTTAAGTTGTCCCACTACTTACTGATGCTCTTTAAAAAAAAAAAAAATTCATTCTTCTTCCTCTGTGAATTTTATTTTGGAAAGTTTTTATTGGTAAGTCTTCAAATACATTGATTTTTTTCCTCTGCAATGTCTAACCTACCACTAATCCAATCCAGTATACCTTTTCATCTCAGATACTGTAATTTTCATCTCTAGAAGTTTCATTTGTTTTATTATTATCTCTTCTCTATTTCTGAATATATCATGTTCAATCTTTTTTCTAGGTTCAGGACTTATGTGATATAGTTGCCTAACTGTTTTAATATTGTTGACTACTAATTCTATCATCTGCATCATTTCTAGATCCATTTCCACTTATACTTCTTCTTACTATGGGCCATAATTTCCTTCTTGGTGTGTCTAGTAATTTTTTTTTTTTTAACCTGGATGCAAAATACTGTGAGTTTTACCTGTTTGGATGTTAAGTATTTTGATATTCCCAAAATATTCTTAAGCTTTCTTCTGATATGTGGTTAAGTTACTTGAAAATGTTTTGATCTTTCTGAGTTTTACTTTTAAGCTTTGTTAGGAGGGATCAGACCAGCATTTAGCTCATGGTTAATTCTTCTGAATACTAAGGTAAGACTCTTTTTAGTAGTCCAATGTTCTACAATGTTCTGTGAATTATGAAGTTTTCTACTCTGATTGTTGTAAATATGCTCTCATGAGATCTGGGCATTGTTCCTCCTAATCTTTTCAGATTTTTTGTTCTCTGACCTTGAGTAGTTTCTTTAAACATATCTTGATCAGTGTTTAACTGATTACTTGAGGAGGACCCTGTAGAGATCTCTGAAATTCTCCCCACTCTGGCACTCTATCCTATGAACTCTTGCCATCTTGGCGTCAAAAGACTCCTAGCTTTATCATCTTAGCTCACAGTGTACAATGGACTCTGACTAAGGTCCCCCTATCTTCCCTGCAACCTGTAAACTACCTCCTCCAGACATTGACCTATGGGAATCATAGGGTTTTCCGCATTTTTTCCTATAGCTCAGGGATCATTATCTTCTGTTACCTGATGTCCAGTAATTTGAGAGCCAATTTTTCATATATTTTGTCCATTTTTTAGGTTGTTTCAAGAACAAGGGTAAATATAGTCCCTGTTACTCCACCTTAGCCAGAAGTGAAAGTTTTCAAATTATTGATTATTGCTGTATTAAATGACTGCCTAACATATAGTTTCTTATTAACAGAAAACAGATATTTGAATAAATGAAAGGAAGACGAGAATTTTCCAGACAGAGGTAAAACCCTGGGCTAGGAATGAACTTCTGAATTTAGGGCATATCAGAAAAACTGGTGTTGCCAAAATAGGGTGAATGAGGGGAGACAGTAGTAATGAATACCTATATAGAGGTGAGAAAGAGCTAGGTGATACAGGACCTTCTAAGAACTTTGAATAGTTTTCTAATCATCCTGCAATATTGTGGTTCTGATCAAGAGAATGGTATGATTATATATACATATTTAAAAGATCACATTAAGCCATGCATACAGCCAGCTGCATGGAGAACCATCACCACCCACCCACCAGTGCACCGTAGCAGCCATATGGGAGGCCATCGTCACCCACCAGTGGGCAAAAGCAGTCAACCCTACCTTCCAGTGTGTGCACAATAGTCGACCCCACCACAAAAGAAGGGCACACACAACCCACATAGGGGACACTCCTAGAACATCTAGCTCTGGAAGTCAGAAGACAGCATGCTGCTGGGCCCCATAGGACATTTTCTACATAAGGCCACTTCTCCAAGATGAGGAGACATAACAAACCTATCTAATACATAAAAATAAACACGAGTTAGGCAAAATAAGGAGAGAGAGAAATATGTTCCAAACAAAGGAAAAAGACAAAATCTCAGAAAAACAACTCAGTGAAGCAGAGATAAGCAATTTACCCAATAAAGAGTTCACGGGGGTTTCCCTGGTGACGCAGTTGTTAAGAATCCACCTGCTGATGCAGGGGACATGGGTTCAAGCCCTGGACCGGGAGGATCCCACATGGCGTGCAGCAACTAAGCCTGTGTGCCACAACTACTGAGGCCCGTGTGCCTGGAGCCCATGCTCCGCAGCAAGAGAGGCCACCGTAGTGAGAGGCCTGCGCATGGCAGCGAACAGTGGCCCCCGCTCACCACAACTAGAGAGGAGCCCGCGTGCAGCAACAAAGACCCAACACAGCCAAAAATAAATAAAATAAATAAATTTATTTAAAAAAAAAGAGTTCATGGTAATGATATTAAAGATGCTCACAAACTTCAGAAGGAAAATATATGGATACAGTGAGAACCTAAAAAGAAAGAGTTAGAAAACATGAAAAAGAACCAACCTGAGCTGAAGAATAAAATAACTGAAATTAAAAATACACTACAGGGAATCAACAGTAGATTAAATGATTCAGAAGAATGGATCTATGATCAAGAAGACAGAGTAATAAAAATCACCCAAATTTAACAGAAAAAATTTTTTTAAATGAGGATAGTTTAAGAGACCTCTGGGACAACATCAAGTATACAAGCATTCACATTATAAGAGGTCCTAGAAGGAGAAGAGAAAGAGAAATATGCAGATAACTTATTTGAAGAAATAATAGCTAAAAATTTCCCTAACTTAGAGCAGGAAACAGAAATTGAGGTCCAGGAAGCAGAGAGTCCCCCAAAAGATGAACTCAAAGAAGTCTGCACCAAAACGCATCATAATTAAAATGGCAAAAATTAAAGATAAAGAAAGGATCTTAAAAGCAACAAGACAAAAGCAACTAGTTACATACAAAGGAACTCCCATAAGATTATCAGTTGAGTTTTCAGTAGAAACTTTGCAGGCCAGAAGGGAGTGGCATGTCAAAGTGCTGAAAGAAAAAACAAACAAACAAACAAACAAACCCTATAACCAAGAATACTCTACCCAGCAAGGTTATCATTCAGAATTGAAGGAGAGATGAAGAATTTACAGACAAGCAAAAAGTAAAAGAGCTCATCACCACTAAACTGTCCTTACAAAAATAAAGGCATTTCTCTAAGACAAAAGAAAAGGTTACAACTAGAAATAAGGAATTTACAAAAGGAAAAATCTCATTGGTTAAAGGCAAACATATAGTAAAGGTAGTGGATCAACCACTTATAAAGCTAGTAGGAAGGTGAAAAGACAAAAGTAGCAAAAATCATCTATATCTACAGAAAGTAGTTAAGGGATACACAAAGTAAAAAGATATAAAATATGACATCAAAAACACAAAACATGGTGGAGGAAGTAAAAATGTAGGACTGTTAGAGCGTGTTTGAGCTTAAGACATCATCAACTCGAAAATAATCATATGTGTCCACATAGATATAGATATATGTTGTTATATATAAAGCCTCATCATAACCACAAAACAAAAACCTACCATTGATATACAAAAAGTGAAGAGAAAGGAATCCAACCATAACACTAAATATAGTCATCAGGTCACAAGGGAAGAGAACAAGAGAAAAAACGAACTGAGAGGAAATACAAAAGCAGCAAGAAAACAATTAACAAAATGGCAATAAGTACATACTTATCAATAATGACTTTAAATGTAGGTGGACTAAATGCCCCAACAAAGGACATTGAGTGGCTGAATGGATAAAAACAAAAAACAAAAAAACATTTATATGCTGCCCATATGAGACACACTTCATATCTAAAGACACACACAGACTGAAATGAGGGGATGGTAAAAGGTATTCTATGCATATGGAAACAAAAATAAAGCTGGGGCAACAATGCTTATATCAGACAAAATAGAGTTTAAAACAAGACTGTTGGGAGCTTCAAGATGGCAGAAGAGTAAGACGCGAAGATCACCTTGCTCCCCACAAATACATCAGTAATACATCTACATGTGGAACAACTCCTACAGAACACCTACTGAACACTGGCAGAAGACCTCAGACCTCCCAAAAGGCAAGAAAATCCTCACGTACCTGGGTAGGGCAACAGAAAAAAGGAAAAACAGAGACAAAAGAATAGGGACGGGACCCGCACCAGTGGGAGGGAGCTGTGAAGGAGGAAAGGTTTCCACACACTAGGAAGCCCCTTCGTGGGCAGAGACTGCGGGTGGCGGAGGGGGGGAGCTTCAGAGCCACGGAGGACAGCGCAGCAACAGGGGTGCAGAGGGCAAAGCGGAAAGATTCCCACACAGGGGATCAGTGCCAGCCAACACTCACCAGCCCGAGAGGTTTGTCTGCTCACCCGGCGGGGCGGGCGGGGGCTGGGAGCTGAGGCTCGGGCTTCGGTCGGATAGCAGGGAGAGGACTGGGGTTGGCGGCGTGAACACAGCCTGAAGGGGGCTAGTGCGCCACAGCTAGCCTGGAGGGAGTCTGGGAAAATGTCTGGAGCTGCCGAAGAGACAAGAGACTTTTTCTTGCCTCTTTGTTTCCTGGTGCACAAGGAGAGGGGATTAAGAGCGCCGCTTAAAGGAGCTCCAGATACAGGCGCGAGCCGCGGCTATCAGTGCGGACCCCAGAGACGGGCATGAGACGCTAAGGCTGCTGCGGCAGCCACCAAGAAGCCTGTGTGCAAGCACAGGTCATTCTCCACACCTCCCCTCCAGGGAACCTGTGCAGCCCGCCACTGCCAGGGTCCCATGAACCAGGGACAACTTCCCCAGGGGAACACACGGCACGCCTCAAGCTGGTGCAATGTCATGCTGGCCTCTGCCGCTGCCACAGGCTTGCCCCGCATCCGTACCCCTCCCTCCCCCCGGCTTGAGTGAGTCAGAGCCCCCGAAGCAGCTGCTCCTTTAACCCCGTCCTGTGTGAGCGAAGAACAGACGCCCTCAGGCGACCTACATGCAGAGGCGGGTCCAAATCCAAAGCTGAACCCCGGGAGCTGAGCGAACAAAGAAGAGAAAGGGAAATTTCTCCCAGCAGCCTCAGGAGCAGTGGATTAAACGTTCACAACCAACTTCATGTACCCTGCATCTGTGGAATACCTGAATAGACAACGAATCATCCCAAATTGAGGAGGTGGACGTTGGGAGCAACGATGTATATTCTTTTCCCCCTTTTTCTCTTCTTGTGAGTGTGTATGTGTATGCTTCTGTGTGTGATTTTTGTCTGTATAGCTTTGCTTTTACCATTTGTCCTAGGGTTCTGTCTTTCCTTTTTTTTTTTTTATTACTTAAAAAAATTGTTTTTCTTAATAATTATTTTTTAATAACTTTATTTTATTTTATTTTACTTCATTTTATTTTATTTTACGTTCTTCTTTCTTTCTTCCTTTTTTTTTTCCCTTTTATTCTGAGCCGTGTGGAGGACAGGCTCTTGGTGCTCCAGCAAGGCGTCAGGGCTGTGCCACTGAGGTGGGAGAGCCATGTTCAGGACACTGGTCCACAAGAGACCTCCCAGCTCCACGTAATATCAAAGGGCAAAAATCTCCCAGAGATCCCCATCTTAACGCCAAGACCCAGCTCCACTCAATGACCAGCAAGCTACAGTGGTAGACACCGTATGCCAAACAATTAGCAAGACAGGAACACAATCCTATCCATTAGCACAGAGGCTGCCTAAAATCATAATAAGGCCACAGACACCACAAAACACACCACCAGACGTGGGCCTGCCCAACAGAAAGCCAAGATCAAGCCTCATCCACCAGAACACATACACCAGTCCCCTCCACCAGGAAGCGTACACCACCCACTGAACCAACCTTAGCCACTGGGGACAGACACCAAAAACAATGGGAAGTACGAACCTTCAGGGTGCGAAAAGGAGACCCCAAAGACAGTAAGTTAAGCAAAATGAGAAGACAGACAAACACACAGCAGATGAAGGAGCAAGGCCAAAACCCACCAGACCTAACAAATGAAGAGGAAATAGGCAGTCTACCTGAAAAAGAATTCAGAATAATGATAGTAAAGATGATCCAAAACCTTGGAAATAGAATGGAGAAAATACAAGAAACGTTTAACAAGGACCTAGAAGAAGTAAAGGGCAAACAAACAGTGATGAACAACACAATAAATGAAATTAAAAATTCTCTAGAAGGGATCAATAGCAGAATAACTGAGGCAGAAGAACGGATAAGTGACCTGGAAGATAAAATAGTGGAAATAACTACTGCAGAGCAGAATAAAGAAAAAAGAATGAAAAGAATTGAGGACAGTCTCAGAGACCTCTGGGACAACATTAAACAGACCAACATTTGAATTATAGGGGTCCCAGAAGAAGAAGAGAAAAAGAAAGGGACTGAGAAAATATTTGAAGAGATTATAGTTGAAAACTTCCCTAATATGGGAAAGGAAATACTTAATCAAGGCCAGGAAGCACAGAGTCCCATACAGGATAAATCCAAGGACAACAGGCCAAGACATATTAATCAAACTATCAAAAATTAAATACAAAGAACAAATATTAAAAGCAGCAAGGGAAAAACAACAAATAACACATAAGGTAATCCCCATAAGGTTAACAGCTGATCTTTCAGCAGAAATTCTGCAAGCTAGAATGGAGTGGCAGGACATATTTAAAGTGATGAAGGAGAAAAACATACAACCAAGATTACTCTACCGAGCAAGGATCTCATTCAGATTTGATGGAGAAATTAAAACCTTTAGAAAAGCAAAAGCTAAGAGAATTCAGCACCACCAAACCAGCTTTACAACAAATGCTAAAGGAACTTCCCTAGGCAGCAAACACAAGAGAAGGAAAAGACCTACAATAACAAACCCAGAACAATTAATAAAATGGTAATAGGAACATACATATCGATAATTACCTTAAATGTAAATGGATTAAATGCTCCAACCAAAAGACATAGATTGGCTGAATGGATACAAAAACAAGACCCATATATATGCTGTCTACAAGAGACCGACTTCAGACTTAGGGACACATACAGACTGAAAGTGAGGGGATGGAAAAAGATATTCCATGCAAATGGAAATCAAAAGAAAGCTGGAGCAGTGATTCTCATATCAGACAAAATATACTTTAAAACAAAGACTATTACAAGAGACAAAGACGGACACTACATAATGATGAAGGGATCAATCCAAGAAGAAGATATAACAATTGTAAATATTTATGCAGCCAACATAGGAGCACCTCAAAACATAAGACCGATACTAACAGCCATAAAAGGGGAAATCGACAGTAACAACACCATGGTAGGGGACATTAACACCCCACTTTCACCAAAGAACAGATCATCCAAAATGAAAATAAATAAGAAAACACAAGCTTTAAATGATACATTAAACAAGATGGACTTAATTGATATTTATAGGACAGTCCATCCAAAAACAACAGAATACACATTCTTCTCAAATGCTCGTGGAACATTCTCCAGGATAGATCATATCTTGGGTGACAAATTAAGCCTTGGTAAATTTAAGAAAATTGAAATTGTATCAACTATCTTTTCCGACCACAATGCTATGTGACTAGATATCAATTACAGGAAAACATCTGTAAGAAATACAAACACATGAAGGCTAAACAACACACTACTTAATAACCAAGAGATCACTGAAGATATCAAAGAGGAAATCAAAAAATACCTAGAAACAAATGACAATGAAAACACGATGACCCAAAACCTATGGGATGCAGCAAAAGCCGTTCTAAGAGGGAAGTTTATAGCAGTACAAGCCTACCTCAAGAAACAGGAAACATCTCGAATAAACAACCTAACCTTGCACTTAAAGCAATTAGAGCAAGAAGAACAAAAATACCCCAAAATTAGCAGAAGGAAAGAAATCATAAAGATCAGATCAGAAATAAATGAAAAAGAAATGAAGGATACGACAGCAAAGATGAATAAAACTAAAAGGTGGTTCTTTGAGAAGATAAACAAAATTGATAAACCATTAGCCAGACTCATCAAGAAAAAAAGGGAGAAGACTCAAATCAATAGAATTAGAAATGAAAAAGGAGAAATAACAAGTGACACTGCAGAAATACAAAGGATCATAAGAGATTACTACAAGCAACTCTATGCCAATAAAATGGACAACCTGGAAGAAATGGACAAATTCTTAGAAATGCACAACCTTCCGAGACTGAACGAGGAAGAAATAGAAAATATGAACAGACCAATCACAAGTAATGGAATTGAAACTGTGATTAAAAATCTTCCAACAAACAAAAGCTCAGGACCAGATGGCTTCACAGGCGAATTCTATCAAACATTTAGAGAAGAGCTAACACCTATCCTTCTCAAACTCTTCCAAAATATAGCAGAGGGAGGAACTCTTCCAAACTCATTCTACGAGGCCACCATCACCCTGATACCAAACCAGACAAAGATGTCACAAAGAAAGAAAGCTACAGGCCAAAATCACTGATGAACATAGATGCAAAATTCCTCAACAAAATATTAGCAAACAGAATCCAACAGCACATTAAAAGGATCATACACCATGATCAAGTGGGGTTTATCCCAGGAAGGCAAGGATTCTTCAATATACACAAATCAATCAACGTGATACACCATATTAACACACTGAAGGAGAAAAACCATATGATCATCTCAATAGATGCAGAGAAAACTTTTGACAAAATTCCCCACCCATTTATGATAAAAACCCTCCAGAAAGGGAACTTTCCTCAACATAATAAAGGCCATATATGACAAACCCACAGCCAACATCATCCTCAATGGTGAAAAACTGAAACCATTTCCACTAAGATCAGGAACAAGACAAGGATGCCCACTCTCACCACTACTATTCAACATAGTTTTGGAAGTTTTAGCCACAGCAATCAGAGAAGAAAAAGAAATAAAAGGAATCCAAATGGGAAAAGAAGAAGTAAAGCTGTCACTGTTTGCAGACGACATGATACTATACATAGAGAAGATGCTACCAGAAAACTACTAGAGGTAATCAATGAATTTGGTAAAGTTGCAGGATACAAAATTAATGCACAGAAATCTCTTGCATTCCTATACACTAATGATGAAAAATCTGAAAGTGAAATTAAGAAAACACTCCCACTTACCATTGCAACAAAAAGAATAAAATATCTAGGGATAAACCAACCTAAGGAGACAAAAGACCTGTATGCAGAAAATTATAAGACACTGTTGTAAGAAACTAAAGGTGATATAAATAGATGGAGAGATATACCATGTTCCTGGATTGGAAGAATCAACATTGTGAAAATGACTGTACTACCCAAAGCAATCTAAAGATTCAATACAATCCCTATCAGACTACCACTGCCATTTTTCACAGAACTAGAACAAAATTTTTCACAATTTGTATGGAAATACAAAAGACCCCGAATAGCCAAAGCAATCTTGAGAAAGAAAAACAGAGCTGGAGGAATCAGGATCCCTGCCTTCAGACTATACTACAAAGCTATAGTAATCAAGATAGTATGGTACTAGTACAGAAACAGAAATATAGATCAATGGAACAGGACAGAAAGCCCAGAGATAAACCCAAGCACATATGGTCACCTTATCTTTGATAAAGGAGGCAAGAATATACAATGGAGAAAAGATAGCCTCTTCAATAAGTGGTACTGGGAAAACTGGAAAGCTACATGTAAAAGAATGAAATTAGAACGCTCCCTAACACCATACACAAAAATAAACTCAAAATGGATTAAAGACCTAAATGTAAGGCCAGACACCATCAAACTCTTAGAGGAAAACATAGGCAGAACACTCTATGACATAAATCACAGCAGGATCCTTTTTGACCCACCTCCTAGAGAAATGGAAATAAAAACAAAAATAAACAAATGGGACCTAATGAAACTTAAAAGCTTTTGCACTGCAAAGGAAACCATAAACAAGATGAAAAGACAACCCTCAGAATGGGAGAAAATATTTGCAAATGAAGCAACTGACAAAGGTTTAATCTCCAAAATTTACAAGCAGCTCATGCCGCTCAATATCAAAAAAACAAACAACCCAGTCCAAAAATGGGCAGAAGACCTAAACAGACATTTCTCCAAAGAAGATATAGAGATTGCCAAGAAACACATGAAAGAATGCTCAACATCATTAATCATTAGAGAAATGTAAATCAAAACTACAATGAGGTATCATCTCACACCAGTCAGAATGGCCATCATCAAAAAATCTACAAACAATAAATGCTGGAGAGGGTGTGGAGAAAAGGGTACCCTCTTGCACTGTTGGTGGGAATGTAAATTGATACAGCCACTATGGAGAACAGTATGGAGGTTCCTTAGAAAACTAAAAATAGAACTACCATGTGACACAGCAATCCCACTACTGGGCATATACCCTGAGAAAACCACAATTCAAAAAGAGTCATGTACCAAAATGTTCATTGCAGCTCTATTTACAATAGCCAGGACATGGAAGCAACCTAAGTGTCCATTGACAGATGAATGGATAAAGAAGATGTGGCACATATATACAATGGAATATTATTCAGCCATAAAAAGGAACGAAACTTTGTTATTTGTAGTGAGGTGGATGGACCTAGAGACTGTCATTCAGAGTGAAGTAAGTCAGAAAGAGAAAAAGAAATACCGTATGCTAACACATATATATGGAATCTAAAAAAAAAAAAACGAAAGAAAAAAAATGGTCATGAAGAACCTAGGGGCAAGACAGGAATAAAGATGCAGACCTACTAGAGAATGGACTTTAGGATATGGGGAGGGGGAAGGGTAAGCTGGGAAAAAGTGAGAGAGTGGCAAGGGCATATATACAATACCAAACCTAAAATAGCTAGTGGGAAGCAGCCACATAGCACAGGGAGATCAGCTCAGTGCTTTGTGACTATGTAGAGTGGTGGGAAAGGAAGGGTGGGAGGGAGGGAGATGCAAGAGGGAAGAGATATGAGGACATATGTATATGTATAACTGATTCACTTTGTTATAAAGCAGAAACTAACACACCATTGTAAAGCAATTATACTCCAATAAAGATGTTAAAAAAAACAACAAAAACAACAACAAAAAAACCACCATTAGAAAAAATAAATTAATTAAATAAAATAAAACAAGACTGTTTCAAGAAACAAAGAAGGGCATTATATAATGATAGAGTAATCAATCCAACAAGAATTTATAATACTTATAAATATATATGCACCCAACATAGTAGCACCTAAATACATAAAGCAAATATTAACAGACATAAAGGGAGAAATTAACAGTAATACAATAATAGTGAGATTTTAACATCCCACTTACATCATTGGACATATCATCCAGAAGGAAAATAATAAGGAAACAGTGGCCTTAAATGACACATTAGACAAGATGAACTTAATAGATATGTATAGAACATTATACCCTAAAGCAGAAGAATACACATTCTTTTCAAATGCACATGAAACTTTCTTCAGGCTAGATCACATGTTAGGCCACAAGTGTCAGTAAATTTAAAAAGACTGAAATCATATCAAGCATCTTTTCTGACCACAAGGCTATGACACTAGAAATGAACTATAAGAAAAAAAAAAAAACACATGAGAAACACAAACACATGGAGGCAAAACAGTATGCTACTAAACAACCAAGGGTCAATATAGAAGTCAAAAAGAAAATTAAGTTACTTGGAAACAAATTAAAGTGGAAACACAATGTTCCAAAATCTATGTGATGTAGCAAAAGTAGTCCTAGAGGAAAGTTTACAGAGATACAGACTTACCTCAGGAAACAAACAAAATTGCAAATAAATGATTTAACATTACACCTATAGGAACTAGAAAGAGAAGAACAAAGAAAATGCAAAATTAGTAGAAAGAAGGAAATAATAAAGATCAGAGTGGAAATAAATGAGTAGAAACTGAAAACACAGTGGAAAAGATCAATGAAACTAAGACCTAGTTCTTTGAAAAGATAAACAATAATAGGCCTTTAACCAGACTCTTCAAGGGAAAAAGAGAGAGGGCACAATTTTAAAAAATCAGAAATGAAAAAGGAGAAATTACAACTGACCCCACATAAATAAAAGATCATAAGAGATTACTACAAACAATTATACACCAACAAATTGGACAAACTAGAAGAAATGGATAAATTCCTAGAAATGTATAGTCTCCCAAGACTGAGTCAGGAAGAAATACAAATATGAACAGACCAATTACCAGTAATGAAACTGAATCAGTAATAATAATTTTAAAAAACTGCAACAAACAAAAGTCCAGGACCAGAATCTTTACAGGTGAATTCTACCAAAATTTAAAGAGTTAACATCTATCCTTCTCAAACTATTCCAAAAAATTGAAGAGGAAGGAATGCTTCCAAACTCATTCTATGAGGCCAGCATCACCCTGATTCAAAACCAGACAAAGACGCCAGAAAAGAAAGAAAATTCAGTCTAATATCCCTGATGAAGATAGATGCAAAAATCATCAACAGAATATTAACAAACAAAATTTAACAATACATTAAAAGATCATACACCATGATCAAGTGGGAGTTATGCCAGGGCTGCAAGTTTTGTTCAATATCCACAAATCAATCAATGTGATGCACCACATTAACAAAATGAAGGATAAAATTCATATTATCATCTTACTACATGCAGAGAAGACTTCTGTCAAAATGCAACACCCATTTATGATAAAACCCCTCAACAAAGTAAGTATAGAGGAAAGATACCTCAACATAATAAAGGCCACATATGTTGAACCCACAGCCAACATCATACTCAATGGTGAAAAGCTGAATGCATTTCCCATAAGATAAGGACCATGACAAGGATGCCCACTGTTGGCACTTTTTCTCATTATAGCATTTGAAGTCCTAGCCATAGCAATCAAACAAGCATAATAATTTTTAAAACTACAAATTGGAAAGGAAGAAGTAAAACCATCATTGTTTGCAGATGACATAATACTACATATAGAAAACACTAAAGATTCCATCAAAAAACTATTAGAACTAATAAATAAATTCAGTAAAGTTTCAGGATACAAAATTAAATACAGAAATCTGTTGTGTTCCTATATACTAATAACAACTCTCAGAAAGAGAAATTAAGAAAACAATCCTCTTTAAAATTGCAACAAAATATACTTTGAAATAAATCTAACCAGGTATATGAAAGACCTTTACTCTGAGAACTGTAAGATATTGATGAAAGAAATTGAAGATGACACAGACAAATGGAAAGATATATTGTGCTCATCACTTGGAAGAATTAATGTCGTTAAAATGTCCATACCACCCAAGGAAATCCACAGGTTCAATGTAATCCTTATCAAACAACAAATGGCATTTTCACAAAAATAGAAGAAATAATCCTAAAATTTGTATAGAACCACAAAAGATCCCAAATAGTCAAAACAATCTTGAGAAAGAACAAAGCTGGAGGCATCATGCTCCCTGATTTCAAACTACATAGTAATCAAAACATTATATTACTGGCACAAAAACAGACATATATATCAATGGAACAGAATTAAGAGACCAGAAATAAACCTATACTTATATAGTCTATTAATCTATGACAAAGTAGGCAAGAATAGACAATGGAGAAAAGACAGTCTCTATAAAGGTGTTAGGAAAACTGGGTAGCTACATGTGAAAAAAAAAAAAAAAAAGAATCTGGACCACTTTCTCACACCATTTACAAAAAAAACTCAAAATGGATTAAAACCTTAAATGTAAGACTTGAAACTATAAAAATCCTATAAGAAAACATAAACAGCATGTTCTTTAATATTTGTCTTAGCATTATTTTTTTTAGATCTGTGTCCTCAGGAAAGGGAAACAAAAGCAAAAATAAACAAATGGGACTCCATCAGACTAAAAAGCTTTGGCACAGCAAAGGAAACCATCAGCAAATTGAATAGGCCATTTACTGAATGGGAGAAGGTATGCAAATGACATATCTGATGAGAGGTTAATATTCAAAATATATAAAGAGCCCATACAACTCATTATTAAAGAAAAAAAGATCCAACTGAAAAATGGGAAAAGGACCTGAATGGACATTTTTCCAAAGAAGACACACAATGCCCAACAGACACATGAAAAGATGCTCAATATCACTAATAATTATGGAAGTGCAAATGAAAAACATGGTAAGATATGACCTCACACCTGTCGGAATGGCTATCATCCAAAAGACAAGAAATAGCAAGTGTTGGTGAGGATGTGGAGAAAAAGGAACTTTGTGCACTATTGATTGGATTGTAAATTGGCGCAGCTAGTATGGAAAACAGTATGGAGGTTCCTCAAATAATTAAGAATAGAACTACCATATGATCTGGCAATTTCACTTTTGGGTATTCACCCAAAGAAAACAAAAAACACTAATTTCAAAAGACACATGCATCACTGTGTTCACTGCAGCATTATTTACAATAGTCAAGATATGGAAACAATATAAGTGTCCATCAATAGATGAATGGATAAAGAAGATGTGGTATATATGTATAATGGAATATTACTCAGCCATGAAAAAGAATGAACTCTTGCCATTTGTGACAACATGGATGGATCTAAAGGGTATTATGTTTAGTGAAATAAGTCACAGAGAGAAAGACAAATACCTATGATCTCACTTATATATGGAATCTAAAAAAACCAAAACAAATAAGCAAAACAAAATGAAAACAGACTCATAGACACAGAAAACAAATTTGTTGTTCCTAGAATGGAGCGGGGATGGGGGATGGGGGATGGGCAAAATAGGTGAAGGGAATTAAGAGGCACAAACTTCCAGTTATAAAATAAATAAGCCACAAAGGATGTAATATACAGCATAAGGAATATGTTCAATAATACTCTAATAACTTTTAATGAGGACAGATGGTTACTAGACTTATCATGGTGATCATTTCATAATGTGTTTAAATGTTGAATCACTACGTTGTACACCTGAAACTAACATAATATTATACATCAACTATATTTCAGTTTAAAAAATTACCTTAAGTGTTGTTTGGGGAATTGACTCCAGGAGGTAAGTGTAGGAATAGGAAAGAGATCTGGGAATCATAATAATCTAAATTCGAAAAATCGTAGATTTGATTTGTGTGTTAGCAGTGGAAGTGGTGAGTAGTGGTCAGATTCAAAACATATTTTAAAGATAAAGACTACAAGATTTTTTAATGAGTTGGATGTCAGGTATGAGGAAAATAGATAAAGCAAAGCAACTCTTGGGTTCTGAGCTGTAGCAACTGTGCCATTTATTCAAATGAAATTTGGGGGAGAAGCCACTTTGAAGGTAGAGTAAATCAAGAGTTAAATTTTGGCATGCTCAGCTTGAAATGACTATTAGACATCTAAGTGGAAATCCAAGTAGCCTCTTAGAATCAAAGGACAGTCATCTGCAAATTAATGTTACAGTATAGCAGTGAAAACTCACTTCATTCATCAAGCTGTTCTTTATTATCTCCTCCCTCCACTATCTCCTCAGAAGTTTACGCTAAGAATTAGTTTCCTGAAGCAGGACACACTGTAATCTTCCACCATATTGCTCTTTGCTATTCACTATGTAGTCCTCAGTCCTTATACCCTGTAAGAGAAGTCCCATTTTGTTCATACTACCTCTTTGAAAAAGAAGCTGTTCAAAGGAATTATATAGTCAGCATTATTCTTTTCAGATTAATAAAACTTATAACCACTTCCACCAAAGCCCCAAGGTCTGAAATGAAGTTTTGTTATAAGAAGGAAAACCTGACTTCCTCAAGGAAATCCATTGGAATCTCAGAAACGAAGACAAAAACAAGCTTCTCCTCATTGTTATGTACAAGGTTTTCACCACTATTAATTGCCCCTTATTCCCATGTTAACTCTGAAATGGTATAAAAATTTTATTCATCTTGACAAAACTGAACAATTCAAGAGTAGATTTCTGCCTTATGTTTTCCACTCTACTGGGTACTTGATAAATTGAAAATAAGAGCTTAGTATTTAAGGGGTATAAGAGTAAATTCTGGGGACTTACCTGGTGGTGTAGTGGTTAAGAATCAACCTGCCAGTGCAGGGGACACAGGTTCGAGCCCTGGTCCAGGAAGATCCCACATGCTTCAGAGCAACTAAGCCCATGCGTCACAACTACTGAGCCTGCACTCTAGAGCCCACGAGCCGCAACTACTGAGCCTGTGTACCACAACTACTGAAGCCTGCGTGCCTAGAGTCCATGCTCCACAAGAGAAGCCACCGCAATAAGAAGCCCGCACACTGCAACGAAGAGTAGCCCCTGCTCGCTGCAACTAGAGAAAGCCTGCACACAGCAATGAAGACTCAATGCAGTCAAAAATAAATAAATAAAATAAATAAATTTATAAAAAAAGAGTAGATTCTGGAGACTAATAAGAGGGAAGAATTTGTTATTGCTTAATGCTGATGACAGACTTGATAGTCAAATATTAATGATAGCAATGAAAATGATTACATTTACGTAGTAGTATTTTGTGCATTTCTATTCCACTTACATCTATCATCACGTTCTATATTTCTAGAAGAGATGGTCTCATTTGTTGGATATTCTCACTTTAAATTCTCTTAAATTTTATTTAGGATAAAAACGTTTTAAAAAAAATAAGGGCTACTTTATATTACTTGATCCATTTAAACTGAGAAAAAAGAAAATGTTCACCCCAAAGTAATACAACTTTATAAACCTAAGGCTGAATTCAGAATAGAGGTGATAATTCCAGGCTATGTCTAAGTAAGTTGTTAAGGAGTTAAAAATACTTGTTACAAGATGAATTAGTTCCACATGATTTGGTGATGTGATATGGACATCCAGATGGCTTGTGAAAATATTTTCTTTATGTGACCAGCATTATGCATCATAAAGTTGGTTTGTTATCTGAAGTGTCAGCCCTCCTAACTGGGACATTATTTTCCCTGATTGTATTTTCCTCCACATCTGTACCCAATAATCACCATCATTCTTAGTCTCACAGTTTCCAATTCAATCCATGCTTGACTAGAGAGTATGGGTGGCTTCAGTCTTTTTATAATGACTTCAGTCTTTTTTTGTGTGTATTTGTGGTGGGTGGGTTGGGAGATTAATTATTAAATTTCTCTGCCTATTGGTATCAAAAGGAGCTTATGTCTGTATTAGTCTGCTTAAAGAAACCTCCTATCCTACAGTTGAACTAAGGATACTCCCGTTTCCTCTAAATGAGTAGTACTTTACACAAAAAAATAGCTGATACATCAAAGAAAAGGAACTTTTAATACTGCTTCTCTTTCTCCATAGATCCAGTGGTTTGATAGAGGTGAATCCCTCACTGAAAAGAAAGAAAAAGATTAAAAGCTTCACACACTCCAAGATATCACAACAGCCTTACATACTGCTGCTAATGAAGGCACATTCTTCAGGAAGTTAGTGCCCATGGACTAGGTGGATTTGTGAGGTTCACCCACTTGGCCTCTACCTACATCTGAAGATACCACAACATTGTGAGTCTAACCATGATTTTTTATGGCCATACCCCGATACGCTACTTTATCTACCTTCAGTTCTAGGCTAGGATTAGCCCTTCTTTTTTTTTTTTTTTTAGCATTTTTCTTTTTTTTTTCAAATTTTATTTATTTATTTTTTATTTATGGCTGTGTTGGGTCTTCGTTTCTGTGCGAGGGCTTTCTCTAGTTGTGGCAAGTGGGGGCCACTCTTCATCGCGATGCGCGAGCCTCTCACTATCGCGGCCTCTCTTGTTGCGGAGCACAGGCTCCAGACGCGCAGGCTCAGTAATTGTGGCTCACGGGCCCAGTTGCTCCGTGGCATGTGGGATCTTCCCAGACCAGGACTCGAACCCGTGTGCCCTGCATTGGCAGGCAGATTCTCAACCACTGCGCCACCAGGGAAGCCCCGGATTAGTCCTTCTTTAATCTGCTCTATCTTGCTATGAGTACAGAGTAGTGTTACTCTGATTCAGAGAAAAACTGAAATATGGCATTTGATAGACAGTGTAATTCACTCCCAACCTCCATGACACCCTTACTAGTAATTGACCTATGCAGAAGGATGTTCATGGGACACATTTATGACCAAAGAAGCATGGAGGAAAGTCACTAGGGTGGGAGTTAGTCTAAGGAATGTCTCCTCACTCCCAAGAGAGAGTCACAGAAAGAGAGCACCCCATTCTTTCAACTGGATGTGGTCTTCTCTGAAAGTAATTGTACAAATGATATAGCCATCTATCTATACAGAGAAAAAAACCTCCCAAAGACAGAAGAGTAAAAATGTAGAAAGAACTAGGATCTTTAATGGTTCTACTGATCCACTCATAACACCATTTTGGAGCCCACTCTTTGGTATTCCAATTATATGGGATGATATATTTCTTTATTGTTTTCTCATATTTTGAAAGAGGATTGTTCTTGATGGGAACAAAAGAATCCAAACTGATACCTAATATTAAGGGTTTCAATTACTGACCCTGCCCACTAGGGATTCCTTTCATGATGAATTCTAGGGTTTCTAAAAGATGGCTTAATAGAAAAGCATCAGTAGGCAGAGGAGATTTTTTTCTCCCCATTTATAAAGCATTATCAGTTAAAAAAATTAATTCCTCATGTGCCTGGACCTCATTTAGCTTTTTCTTGTGATATCTATAGTTATATTCTTCTGAAAGTAAAAGTCTGAATCTTCAGATTTGAATTAAGGAAGTTCTATCAAATGGAACCTTTATCACACACCCTAAAGAATTAGGTGATCTTACTTGTTTCTGGTTTTGAAAGTATCAGTCAGAATAAACAAAATGAATCATAACATTTTATTAATAAATTAGGTTTCTAAAAGTTGTTGAATAAACTGAAGAATGGCTGTGGAAAACAGACTTTAATTCCTAGGTGTCTAACACTTTCCTAGATGCAGCTTCTCTTCTATCTGTCTTAACTTGCTAGGCCTCAGGGGAACCCTGCTGAAAACCTACTTACCAAAATAGAAATTAGGACATTCTAATCATCCTTGGGAGCAAAATGCAAAAGAGGCACTAGCTGGAGTTTGAAAGGCTTATAAGCCTGCTTTCTTATTTTAGTTTTTAACAGATCAATTTGGTGTTTTCTTTTTAATGGATATAATTATTGATAAAAAATATAATTATGTCTTCTTACGTGATAGTTTATTACATTAATAGAAACTTAATGTTCTATATATTGCATTTACTATGTGACTATTCTATTAATTTGAGATGTTATATGGTATACCATAAGATGTGTATCTTGAGATGTCGTATGATGCATCATAAGATGTTGTATGGTCTATCATATATTACATATGGTACATGGCTGGAGTGAGAATGCTGAATTCTCATAATTTTTCTGTGTGATATGGGGCAAGCCAGATTATGTGAATCTCATTTCTCTTATCTCTAAAGTAAGAATGACATTTGACCTACCTACTTCATGTAGCTGTTGTAAGGATCATATATAGTACTGTAAGAAACACTTCATAATTATATACATAAAAAAGTAGCTGTGTCTCTAGCACAATGTCAGGTTTGGCTGAGACATAAGAAGCTTATTATCTAATGCATAAAATAAGTATGTTGTCTATTGGAATCTTGGCTGGGGGATGGCGTCAGAGCTGGTGGTTAGAGCTACAACTATAGGACTGCTATCAGTCAGGTTTCAGAGCCGCTAATCTGGATGAAAAGAAGTCACTAGATTTTGAGCAGAAAAATGACATGGTCAGATTTGCATTTAAAAAAAAATCACTCAAGCAGTTGTGCTGAACATGGAAGGAAGGGGGTCCAACCTAGGGGATAGAATTCAGGGTAGGACAAAAAGAGAGAGCAGCCAAGAAGCTGGCAAGCACGGCTGGAGGGAGTGAGGGAGATTGGGGAGAGAGGGGACAACAGTAGGAGGTGAGGTTAGTGGTGCAATAGCATGCAAGACAAGGAAGGCCAGGTGACCAAGAAAAATAATGTGACTTTTCCCTGGACAGAGATAGGGAGCACTGGAGATTTTAAGTAAGACAGTGACAGGATCCACTGCTTGGAAGTTGATTTTGACCTAAGTGCAGGCAGTGTCATCAATGAGGTGCACTTCAGCAAAGGGTTCTTGGCTCGAGGGGAATGTTTCCTTAGTACAGGGGCCCTTGGGCAGAGAGCTGGAAGAGCTGGTTCCTGACGTCTCTGTCAGAGCTCCAGTTTCTAGAGCATGTTGATCAATTCAGATTAATAAAGACAGGGAAAGAGGAAACAGGAAAGTCTGATCTACAGGAAAACACTAAAGAAAAAATAAAGGCAAATACCTTAGTGTACGTAAGAGAAAGGAAGATTTCAAAGCCAAAATATCAGCCATCTTTTCACTCGGGGAAAATAAATGATGTCCTATAATTTTTTTAATGTGGTGAAACAAACAAACAAAATCTCTGCCTTATGTGCCTATAGTTGGTTGCGGTAACTATACGCCTTGGATTTCTTATAAAAGTCCCAGTTTTAAGTATTTGGCATGGTAGCCACATGCCCAGTGTTTCTGTGGCCTATGTTTTTTGGGGAAATTCAGTTACTATCATTTTAATTCCAACTCTAGTTTCATTTGACCTTGTGTAAATAATTTAAATTCCAAGTTTATTACAGTGAACAGTATTGGATTTGCAATTAGATAGATCTGTATTTGTGTCCCTATTTCTTGTACCTCATATTTGAACATGTTTCTCAAACTCTCGGAACCCTAGTTTCCACTTCTAACATCTATTTAATATGAGGGTCAAAAGAGCTAAGTTAGGTAATATACCAGAACAGTGCCAGACACATAGTAGACCCTCTGTAAAAGCTAAAGCTAGTTGCCTCTTTTCCAATTGCCTTTCCTCATTTTGAAGATGGGAGAAAGAAAGGAGAAGAGCAGAAGTGGCCAACATGTGGTGTCCAAGCTGCTATTTCCCTGCCTGCCTTCATGGCAAACATTCTAATTGATCACAGACTTCTTTGTTTTGAAACCAGAAGGAGACTCAAAATCCTTCCCAACACAGTAACTTGAGCTGCTTCTACCAGCTGCATGGATGTGACATTTGAGATGAAACCTATTTGTTATCCCTGGACTGGACAATCTCTAAGGTTGCAGCTGAGACAATCTGACCCCTTAATGGATGGAGCCCAACTTCCAAAATCATACAACAGATGGAAGAGATATTTTTCAAAACTAAGAGGATACAAGCAATAAGATATAGAATGGAATAGCCTGTTGATGGAGTCTTTTGGGGAACACTGAGAGAGGAGATGGGACTGGAATTGGTCTTTGTAGTAGACAGATTTCTGATCCCACAAAGTTGTCTATGTCTTAATCCCTGGAACCTGTGAATATATTACTGTACATGGCAAAATAAATGTTTCAGGTATGATAAAGCATCTTAAAATGGGGAGATTATCCTAGGTTATCTGGGTGGGCCCAATATATTAACAAGGGTCTTTATAAAAGAGAGAGGGAGGCAGGAGAGTGAAGATCAGGATGGAAGCAGGGGTCAGAGTTGCCACAAGCCGAGAAATGCAGGCAGCTTCTAGAAGCTAGAAAAGGCAAGGAACTGATCAAACCCAGATCCTCTAGAAGGGATGCAGCCCTGCTGACACTATGATTTCAGCCTTGTAAGAACCATTTTTTGAACTTCTGGCTTCCAGAACTATAAAATAATAAATTTGTGTTGTAAGCCATTAAATTTATGGTAATTTGTTACCATAATGAATAGGAAATTAATATAGGCCTTGAAAGAAGGGGTTGGATAGAAAATAGAGAGGGACAATTTGGTTGAGTGGTAGATGATAAGCAGATGCTTAAATATGAGAATTAGACAAGTATATGGTGGGGAAGTATAGATCCTGATCAATTTAAAGAGGTGGGACAGGCTGCTGACAAGAAGGAACACAGCTCAGGAGTGAAGCCCTTGGACTGATCTGACAGGCTGAGTTTGAATCCTACCTACTGAGTAACTTTGGTCCAGCTAGTTAACTTCTCTAACACTGCAATGTTATCTATAAGAGTAAGAATAACACTACTGCCTATTTTGTAGGGTTAAATGAGGTAGTAGATGTAGCGTGTCCAGTACTAATTGTTTCATAATGGAAGCTGTCATTTTTATGACTGGAAGGTAAAGCTGAATTGCCAGTTTACTAGATTATAGAAAACTCTGAATAGAAGAATGAGATTAAGAAACTTTACCTCTTAGACATCGGGTGAACGTCAAAAGATCTTGAAGAGGAAAATAGGTTAAAAACACAAAAAGACTCTGTGGTAAATTAATATGGCAAAGACAAAAGACAGGCAAACCATCCACTTAAGGGAAAGTTTGAGGGATAGAGATTGATTTGCACATTAATATATGAAAATTGAGGCACATATTGCTCAAGCATCCTGGATGAAGTCATTTGATGGCTTGTGACAGGGGCAGAATTTTGTAGTGGAAACATCACTAGCCTGTGAGTTAGGAGGTTCTTACTCTGGTAGTGTAAGCCACTTGTTACTACTTTGAGAAAGCCCCAAAATGTATAGAATATATGTGGTTTGGGGTTCTCACTGACGAACTTAAATAGCCTTCTTGGCACAGCATTTGCTGAGGCCATGCTATTTCCAAGTCATACTTCTCTTGGGCTTATCTTCTCTATGAGCCTGAGGTCAAATGATTTATCTTCAGAAAACTACAAGGATGAGAGTCCTCCTGAAAAGCAAATTATTTCTAATTGCTATGAATCTCAGTGACTATTTAAGGTTGCACTTAGCAAATAATTAAATCTTTTACAAGGATGTGAAGACTAGTTACAGGACACTGAAAAAGGTGTAAATCAACATGTAAATATTGCATTTTGTGTGCAATTAGATCATTCTTATCTATCCTAAGCATCTTCTGTGTCACATTTCTTGGTCAGGGTCTTTTGCCTAAAACAAGCCAGAGAAAGGGAACAATTTCAACCAGGATTTCACTGTAATGTATTCAAACCATAAATGTGTGTCCTACTGATGAAAATGGCACAATTTTTAGTGCAAAAGAATTACCCTCATCAGGGAGAAAATCCCCAATAATAATTGCCCAAATAGCATGTGAAATCAGAAAAAGATAAAAGGCTTTGAATAGATTTAGGTCAAAACATTTTCCAATAATAAGTGGAAACAGAATACTTCCTGCCTTTAGCCAGTAACCCAGGGCCTAACCGACACTTTGGTACAGTGTGAGAAACTGGCAAGAATTTGAAGAAAAGTGCTGTCATCAATAGCCGAGAGTCAACAGTCAGGGCATCTGTGACATGAAAGGAAGCTATTTAAATCCCTCATTTTTAAAAGAGTAAATAAATAATACAGCAATGAACAGGGAAGACTGTAGACCCTCACAGGTGTTATTTGCATTGTCCAAGCATTACTGAATCCTCTAGCGTTTTGAGACCCCCTTGCTTTAATATCTAAATGAAAGAACTCCAGACCCTAATCTCATAAAATGTGAGATGTCCAATGCCCTGCCAGATGTTTGAGAATTCCTGGAGTCAGGGAGGGTGCAGTTTATTTACTGCCCCAAGGATTGTTCCTGCTTCCAGCTCAGTTCTTGATCTCTCTCAGACTGACCCTGCTACCCTGCCAGGACTCGGAGCTGCTCCAGCTCTCTCTGGTCTGCTTTCCTCCAAAACTTAAGCCTATTGCTCCTCTCCCAGACTGCATTTTCTGAGCAATAGTTATATAAGTTGTCTATGTAGAGTTTAATGGAAGATTGAGGGAAAACAAAGCAGAATTACAAAACCAATCAGAAAACAGCTTAATGCTGAACACCAGACCTCCGTGAGGTTAAAGTTTGCCTGTCATCTATCTCTGTAGGCCACAGATTCTCACCCTGTTGCCGAGGTCTGACTTATCCTATCTCAGGAAAACTGTCTCCAAATCTTTTCCTTTGTGAATGCCCAGAAACATCACTTCTGTTTTCTTTGTTCATAAGAGGAGAACTTAAAATTCCTAGTACTTCACTATACAGAGCCATTTAACTCCTCTAAACAAAATTTCAGGAGCCGCCATTATGTCATGAACGTGGCTACCTCATGACTTCTCTCAGACTAAAGCGTCCTCTAACCTGAGGCTCCATCCTTAGCACAAGACAACTGGCAGCACAGGGCAAGGTATTTAGATCATGGCTTTAGGATTAGGTGTTTAAGCATAAGTTACCTACCTCTGTGTGTGTGTGTGTGTGTGTGTGTGTGTGTGTGTGTGTGTAGGGGGTGGGAGTGGGGAAGATAAAGAAACTCCATTCTCTCTTTGTCAGAACAGACCCCACATACGCCACATTTTGTTTTGTTTTTGTTGCTGTTGCTTTCATTCTCCTCCTCCTCTCCTTCCTCTTCCCCTTCCTTTCCTTCACCCTTCTCTGGTCTTCCTTTCCTTCCTCCTTTTCTTCTTCCTCCTCTTCCTTCTATTCCTCTTTTATACCTCCTCTTCTTCTTATATTAATTTTGAGAACATTAATTCTAAAATAGATTCATGCTTTATTTTACTAAAGAAAGTCCAGAATCTCTAACCTGTCTTCAAGGCTGTCTGTAATAAGGGCTAGCCTGACTTACTTCCCAATTAATTCCTTTGCACAGGCTGGGTTTTAGCAAAATTGAATCATTCACAGCTCTCTGATCTCTCCCACAGTGGAGGATCTGCTCATTCTCTTTATACCTGTATTAGTCAAGTTTCTCCAGAGAAACAGAATCAGTAGGAGATAGATCTTTTATATCTATCTATCTATCTCTAGATAGATTTACAGATCTATAGATTTATATCTATATCTATAGAGAGACAGGGGAGGGAGGGAGGGAGGGAGAGAGACAGACAGAGAGAGAGAGAGAGAGACTCATGAGAAACTGGCTCATGCAATTATGGAGGCTGAGAAGTCCCATGATTTGCCATCTGCAAGCTGGACACCCAGAATACCTAGTGGTGTAATTCAGTCTGAGCCCTTCTGAAGGCCTGAGAACCATGGGAGTCTGTGATGTAAATCTCAGCTGGAAGGCAGGAGAAGATGAAATGAGATATCCCAGCCTAATCAGTGAGGCAGGAAAAAAGGGTCGAATTTTTTCCCTCCCCTTTTGTCCTATTCAGACCTTCAAAGAATTGAATGATGCCCTATTTTATTGGGGAGGGCAATTTACTTTGCTGAGTCTACCAATCCAAATGCTAATCTCAACCAGAAACACCTTCACAGACATACTCAGAAACAATGTTTAATCTGGGCACTATGGCTGCTCGGGTTGACACGTAAAATTAACCATCACAATACCAATTCCATATTTCCAAACCTAGGCTACTCTTGAAGGTTCATTTCAGTACCACATTTTTCATTACTCAAGTGTAGATAATATCCCTACCTTGATCACCTTTCATGCACCCATATGGCTCTGTTTCATAAATACAGATGGTAGACCCCTTCAATCTGCTTTCCAATTCTGCTACTGTGAGTCAGATTATGGAGTCCGAAAGACCTGTATTTAAATTCCAACCCTGCTTCTTCCTTGTATTTGTTTGTGCATTTTTACTTTGGATAGACTATTTTACCTCTCTATGCCTCATTTAGCTCATCTGTAATTGAGGTTTAAGGAGTTGTGGGAGGATAAAAGAACATACATGCATTCCTTAGCATGGTGCCCAGCACATAGAAAGAGCTCCATCAACAATTCCTATGTAACACTTTCTTCCAACATTTGAATAAGACTTTATGGTTCAAAAGCATTTTTTTCAGGTTTACTAACTCAAAATATCCTTGTGAAATAGGTAGAACAAATTTTTATGCGTGTTTCACAAATAAAGAAACAGGGTCTTAGAGAAAATGACCTTTTTACCTGTCCAAATTTACCTGGAGTCTAGCAAAAATTAAAAGCCAAGTTAACCGCCAGCCTCATTTGTTTTTGAACCTGCATTAACTTACAGATAAATTACATTCACCTGACGAGGACCTTTGTTCTTTAAGGAGTCCCTCTCACAGAAATGTTCTACATATATAGAATAGAAAGTATGGCTGCATCGGCTTCATTGCTACTGTTCAGGAGACTAAAATAGCCATGGAAGGAAGAAAGAAAGGTTTCATCTCTGGTTGTAAATTCCCCAGGGGGAAAAATAATTGAAGAACTGTTTATGATAGAAAACTATAATTAGGAGTAATGGGATGAAATTAAGGAAAGGGAAATAACAAGTTTATAATAAGGTTCCAGTATGAGGTATTCAAATTTAATTGCGTTTTTAAAGTAATGTCAGACTCCCAGATGCTGTAGCAATGAAGACTGTATACAAATGGGTACATAAATAAATGACTTTATAATCCACACAATCAAACTGGTGTGCCTTTTAAGCCATGATGCCATTTTGCAAGTGCACATTTAGAATCAGCATGGCAATATGCAAAAAAAAAAAAAAAAAATCTCCTATTGGGCTGAGAATGCAATTGTTTCCTATTTCTCATAATTTACTAACAGGAATGGAAATATTCCTCCTATTACACACACACACACATGCACACACACAGTGTCTTTAGCTTATTAGGTTTGCATAAGTTGTGATCCAATTTTTAGTTGAAGCATCACACACGAGGAGGTTAATTTATCTAATAGAATGCTACAATCAACCATTTCAAATGCATTGTTCAGATCCTCAGAGACCTGAGGAGTGAAGGAAAAAAAGATATTCATACTAATTTTTATGTCTCCTGCACTGCTACAGAGACAGAGTTAATAAAGTCATTCAAAACTAGTGCTACAGGAAATGTGGGAACTTGGAGAGGATGCCCTGATTTTCTGTTATTGGCTTCTCTGTGGAATCAAATTATTTGGAGTTCTTTGTTTTAAAGTCATTATTTTTCATTAGACAAGCTGCTGCTGTTATCCAAAAGTTAATAGCGGGAATATGTCTGGTTGACACAACAAACACAGCCATAGTACCAGAGTTATTAATGCCAGTAACAATTTGGGATACAATAAATGACAATTCACTGTGGCATTTACCACTCACACAATAGCAGGAGACTGCTGGTGATCTGTCTTCTGAAAAGAAAATATACACACATACGTGCATACACATGCATATTGAAACCATAATAGTCTCTTGCTGATGTCTACCAAATACATCATGGCAACTAAATGGAATGTTATAAGTGCAGAGTGTCAAAGTCTGATTCATGATATAAGAAGAGAAATTATGATACAAGCAAGTCTGAGAATTTGGAGGGCTTAAAGCAGCAGTGATAATTGTAATGTACTCCTCCAGATGCTAAGGACATATGCAAATAACTCACTAAAATGTTCACAAAATTCTTTCAGTCTGTATATTTCCAGTGAGAATTGTGACACTGGTCATTAGTTCCAATGCGAACGTGGGTCAACTCCAGGCTAGCCCTGGTCCCATGCATCCTAATAGAATTTTACCTTTCTTAGAGATTCACAGGGTGCATTGGCATAGTAAAGTCTCCAAGGAGCTCTGTAATACATGGGCACAACATTTTTCCAAATTATTCATGTATTGAACTCTTTCTGGTTGATTTACTAATTAACATTCTGTATAATAGCATTTAATGAATATTAATTTGGAAACTAGGTCTTAATCCCCCTCCCTCCCTCATATACACAAACATATGTGGAGAATTTTCGTGATTCAATAGAAATAATGCTGCTTCCCACATCCTTCCAACTGATGAGACTCAGATGCTCAAAAGGTTGGAGAACTATAGCCACCTAACCCTTCTGCTGTGCATCCTTTCACTGAAGCACCAGTCTGGAGAGTTTGCTGGACTCACTTGGGTCTTTTGGGTTTCTCTTCTCATTCTGTTCTAGAAAACTTCTATTAACAAATGAATTTCCAAACTTTATCAATGTTGGGGTTTTATCTCTCCTTACCATAAAAGACCTCATGTATCATTATAACCAGGGCAACTAATGTGACAAATACAAACTTCTTGAGAGCAGCAGTCATTTATTTTATCACCAGAGCCTAGCCCAGTGCCTGTCACAAGGTCAAGACTTACTAATTGTGACTAAATTAAATGAAAACCACCAGGGCTTTTCAAAAATCTGTTATGTGGGCTAGAATTGTGACCAGAGATTTTCTGACCGATGCATTCAAGGCTTATCACTATTCTCCCAATTCCTAATTGCTTCATGCTCATCATCAATAGGCATTTATTTAGCAAACACATGAACAGATGAGTGCTTCACAGGGCAAGTTTAATTGACTTATTCCCTGCCCTTTCAGAGCAGACAGTCTCAATTTCTTTTCCTGATACAAGTGTATAACAATTCAGTTAGTAGAATGTGACCAATTGCTATCATAACTCTTATATACCTTTTCATATTTGGTAGTTCGTCTTTTTTCCTACCCTATCAGTTTCCCAGGCAGATCAGCACTTATTCAATACAGACTAAAAACATTCATAAACCAGATTGTTTAAAGCATGATTAGCTGTTTTCATTTTCTGGTTAACTAGAGATTGCATTCCTATCTGCTGGCCTGCTTTCTTGGAGACTGGGTGGTTCCCTAAGTCATCATCCTATGCATCAGTTCTGTGCCGTGTGAGATGGAGAGACTTAGACTCTTAGGATGTCAGGAATGACAGCAAGCATCTTAGAAATTATCTAGTAGTAGTTGTAATGTCAATGGTAACAGTTTCACTTCCTTACCTATATATAAGCTTGTTAAGTTAGGAAGTATCTTCTCTTTATTTTATCCTACTCATCATTTCAACCAGCCTATGAGATTGGTAGAAAATAGATACAAGGAGAAGCAGTGATTTGCTCAAGACCACATAACACCAGAACTTGGCACAGATCTTTTGCCTTTGAGTCTAGCATTATTTTTTTTATTGTCGGAAGAAGAAAGAGGAAAAGGGCAAAAAGGAGGAAGGGAAGGAGAAACAGGAGAGGGTGGAGGAGTTAACAGAGAAAAAGATAAAAGGAGAGAAGTACTTGACTCAAAGTATGCACTTAACAAGTATTTTTGAATGAATAATAATAATTCTTATATGCATATAAACTTTTTTCACTTCAGTTTCCTCATATTTCAAATGAATAATATTCTCTAACACATGTTGGTTTGGTGACAATTAAATGAATTAATATCCAAAAATTAACATATGTGTATATGTGTGTATATAGGTATCTTAGAATAGTGCTTGATACATAGGAATTACTCAAATAATGTCAATCATTATTAAATGCATAGTACTTTACAGGTTACAAAATTTTTGAAAATATCATAATTAATCTTCTAAATAATTCTTTGAAATCAGTGATTATATCCTCATTTTATAGATGAACAAACTGAAACACCAAGTTTGACAGTATCTAAGCTGTGGTACCTGGATACCAGTTCACCCCACAGATTCCTCCTTCAACTAGCCACAAATAGGAGTGAAGACTTCACAGCATAAATGGATGTGTCTGTGACCACACAGTTAATTTAGGGGCAGAGTTAGGCTATGCGTGTGCCAACCCCAGGACACAGCCTAGACACTGGTAACATCTTATTTTGTCTCTATCTTGATTATCACCTTGCTATCTTGAGATTTTTCTCTTTCTCTTGATGAGAATACTTCAGAAAGAAAGAATAATCCACTAAATGAATGATCCACTTAATTGAACTCTAGCTAAGATTTTACTTTCTAATTATATCTTCATAGTAGAACATTTTATAAACATTAACTGTAAGAAGGAGACATGCTGGGAAGGAACTAGTCAACCAGCCTGAGTCTTCATTGCATTTGTCACAAACTCTGGCTGAAAGAAGCAGCTCCCCCATTCCCAGTTTGGAGCTCTGACTCTTTTTTTTTTTTTTCTTTCTCTATTTTTGTTGCTTTAAAAACACTAGTATACCTTCTCAAGCCAGTTCGATCATAACCCAAGCTAATTCTCACCAAGAGGGAACAAAAAGAGCTGTAATTCCCAAAGTCCCTGTTAGTGCAAGCTTAAATTAGGCCATGACAGAAAACACGTCTCTTGCATATTCTGTATGGAATGGATTGATCATCTGTGCTATGATGAGTTGTCCCTTTGCCTGTAGTTAGCAAGCACTTCCCCACTGGAAATTTGCTCATTGGATAGAATCTTCACTAAATCAGATATAATGTAATCACAGTGTCATTATAGGTAACTTGAAATTAGAAAAGCTAAATTAAATTTTGACTCTACTATTTACCTACATCTTTATCCTCTAAAAAGTTCACTTAAAGCTTTGTGAGTTCCAGTTTCCCTATCCAAAAGCTGGGATAATGATACTTCCAGGGTTGTTTGGAGCATGAAACAAGTTCATACATTAATGATACTGTCAGTTTTAAATACTGTTATTTACAGTTATGAAGCCAGTAGGTGTTGAATGTTGAATAGCTATTTCTGATTGTGAGGTTTTTGGCGTAAGTTAATTCTAGCCTTTCCCTTTCAAAATCCCCAGAGCCTGGATTACCCTAGTGAACCTGGCTGCCAAAGGCTAGCAACTTCAGTCTCAAGTTCGGAAAGGGGCAAATGCTTTGAAGGATTTAGGGAAACTTTGTTTAACCTTGCAGTAAGATTAAGACCAAGCTCTCCAAAGTTGGTTCTCAGCCCTGTCAACATCTCTGCCTTTGTCTCTCTGTTAATTTCGTCCTGCTGGCCTGGACAGATAATACAAGGCATTTAGCTGTGTTAATTAAAAATACCAGCCAAGCAAGATGCTTAAGAATGTTGCTGCCAAAAGCAGTCTCCAGTTTCAAAAAGCCAGACTGATTTAAGAGTTTTTAACCAAGTGCTCTATAAATTTCCTAGCCAACAGCTTGGTTCCGTGGAACACTAAGTAGGGGTTGAAAGCACAATGGTTTGCAGGATTCCTGGCATATGAAGGAGCCACAGGGAGAAGAGTGAGAATGAAGCTTAATGTCCTCAGGACAGTGAAGGATGGTTTAGGAGAAAACTGTTTGACAACAAAGAGAAATCAAGAATATTATTTCAAAGTCAGATGTAGAAAGTTTAGCTGTTATAACTTAACTGTGGTCAGAAGGGAACTTTGGAAGGTACCGGGGCACTACTAAGTAGATTGCAAAGTTTCACTAGATGAGGCTAGTTGCTAGAGACATAGAAATGAAGGCACTGCCTGACAATGAAAGTGTTTATTTACTGAAGTCAGGCTTGTGAGAGCTACTGGAAAAAGAATGGAATATGGAACACTGTGGTTTTCGATCTGGAGAAAACAACACACTTCAGAGAACACCAGAGCAGCTGGTCATTCCATACAGTGAACCATGGTCCAGATGGTGGACCATGGTGAGAGTCCCAATCCTGAGCAAGGCACATGCTGAGGCCTCTGGAAGCAGATGGTAACTTTGTGGTTCCAAATAACCTGTCCATAGTAACTATATCCAATAAGTGGATGACAAAAGAGCAGGATCCAGTACCTTTCTCCTGAACCCTCAAATGGGGTGCATTTATGCAGGGTGTCAGGGCCTCAGCAGAGCTGGATTGGATTTAAAGTTGCTTCTGAATGCTCTGAAACATGTGGGACTTCTGTTTGTGTTTTGACATTACAATCTAAACTCTACTTTTTCAACACTTGAACATATGAGGTCTCATGCTAATAAAATACTAAAAAAATGCAAAACTTATTGGGCTCCAGAAGCATCTATGAAGTTCAATTAAAATGCAGATGCCTAGGCCTCAATACAAACCTACTGAATCAGAATCCACAAAAGCAGTGCCCAAGTGGCCATATATTTTCTTTTTAACTTTAAGTTTTTAATTAAAAAAAATTTTTTTTCATCCGTGTATACATGTCAAACCCAATCGCCCAATTCATCACACCCCCTCATCCCCCCACTGCTTTCCCCCCTTGGTGTCCAGACGTTTGTTCTCTACATCTGTATCTCAATTTCTGCCCTGCAAACTGGTTCATCTGTACCATTTTTCTAGGTTCCACATATATGCGTTAATATACGATATTTGTTTTTCTCTTTCTGACTTACTTCACTCTGTATGACAGGCTCTAGATCCATCCATGTCGCAACAAATGACCCAATTTCGTTCCTTTTTGTGGCTGAGTAATATTCCATTGTATATAGGTACCACATCTTCTTTATCCATTCGTCTGTTGATGGGCATTTAGGTTGCTTCCATGACCTGGCGATTGTAAATTAGCACAGCAACGAACATTCGGGTGCATGTGTCTTTTTGAATTATGGTTTTCTCTGGGTACATGCCCAATAGTGGGATTGCTGGGTCATATGGTAATTCTATTTTTAGTTTTTAAAGGAACCTCCATACTGTTCTCCATAGTGGCTGTATCAATTTACATTCCCACCAACAGTGTAAGATGTTTCCCTTTCATCCACACCCTCTCCAGCATTTGTTGTTTGTAGATTTTCTGATGATGCCCATTCTAACTGGTGTGAGGTGATACTTCATTGTAGTTTTGATTTGCATTTCTCTAATAATTAGTAATGTTGAGCAGCTTTTCATGTGCTTCTTGGCCATTTGTATGGCTTCTTTGGAGAAATGTCTATTTAGGTCTTCTGCTCATTTTCTGATTGGGTTGTTTGTTTTTTTAATATTGAGCTGCATGAGCTGTTTATATATTTTGGAGATTAATCCTTTGTCCATTGATTCACTTGCAAATATTTTCTCCCATTCTGAGGGTTGTCTTTTGTCTTGTTTATGGTTTCCTTTGCTGTGAAAAAGCTTTGAAGTTTCACTAGGTCCCATTGGTTTATTTTTGTTTTTATTTCCATTACTCTAGGAGGTGGATCAAAAAAGATCTTGCTATGATTTATGTCAAAGAGTGTTCTTCCTATGTTTTCCTCTAAGAGTTTGATGGTGTCTGACCTTACATTTAGGTCTTTAATCCATTTTGAGTTTATTTTTGTGTATGGTGTTAGGGAGTGTTCTAATTTCATTCTTTTACATGTAGCTCTCCAGTTTTCCCAGCACCACTTCTTGAAGAGACAGTCTTTCTCCATTGTATATCCTTGCATCCTTTGTCACAGATTAGTTGACCATAGGTGCGTGGGTTTACCTCTGGGCTTTCTATCTTGTTCGATTGATCTATATTTCTGTTTTTGTGCCAGTACTATATTGTTTTGATTACTGTAGTTTTGTAGTATATTCTGAAGTCAGGTAGTCTGATTCCTCCAGCTCCGTTATTTTCCCTCAAGACTGCTTTGGCTATTTGGGGTGTTTTGTGTCACCATACAAATTTTAAGATTTTTTTGTTCTAGTTCCATAAAAAATGCCATTGGTAATTTGATAGGGATTGCATTGAATCTGTAGATTGCTTTGGGTAGTATAGTCATTTTCACAATACTGATTCTTCCAATCCAAGAACATGGTATATCTCTCCATCTGTTGGTATCATCTTTAATTTCCTTCATCAGTGTCTTATAGTTTTCTGCATACAGATCTTTTGTATCCCTAGGTAGGTTTATTACTAGGTATTTTATTCTTTTTGTTGCAATGGTAAATGGGAGTGTTTCCTTCATTTCTCTTTCAGATTTTTCATCATTAGTGTATAGGAATGCAAGAGATTTCTGTGCATTAATTTTCTATCCTGCAACTTTACCAAATTCATTGATTAGCTCTAGTAGTTTTTTGGTGGCATCTTTAGGATCTCTATGTATAGTATCATGTCATCTGCAAACAGTGACAGTTTTACTTCTTCTTATCCAACTTGTATTCCTTTTATTTCTTTTTCTTCTCTGATTGCCGTGGCTAGGACTTCCAAAATTATGTTGAATAATACTGGTGAGACTGGACATCCTTGTCTTGTTCCTGATCTTAGAGGAAATGCTTTCAATTTTTCACCATTGAGAATGAGGTTTGCTGTGGGTTTGTCATATATGGCCTTTATTATGTTGAGGTAGGTACCTCTTTGCCCACTTCCTGTAGTTTTTATCATAAATGGGTGTTGAATTTTGTCAAAAGCTTTTTCTGCATCTATTGAGATGATCATATGATTTTTATTCTTCAATTTGTTAATATGGTGTATCACACTGATTGATTTGCGTATATTGAAGAATCCTTGCATCCCTAGGATAAATCCCACTTGATAATGGTGTATGATCCTTTTAATGAGTTGTTGGATTCTGTTTGCTAGTATTTTGTTGAGGATTTTTGCATCTATATTAATCAGTGATATTGGTCTGTAATTTTCTTTTTTTGTAGTATCTTTGTCTGGTTTTGGTACCAGGGTGATGGTGGCCTCGTAGAATGAGTTTGGGAGTGTTCCTTCCTCTGCAATTTTTTGGAAGAGTTTGAGAAGGATGGGTGTTAGCTCTTCTCTAAATGTTTCATATAATTCACCTGTGAAGCCATCTGGTCCTAGACTTTTGTTTGTTGGAACATTTTTCATCACAGTTTCAATTTCATTACTTGTGATTGGTCTGTTCGTATTTTCTATTTCTTCCTTGTTCAGTCTTGGAAGATTATACCTTTCTAGGAATTTGTCCATTTCTTCCATGTTGTCCACTTCATTGGCATAGAGCTGCTTGTAGTAGTCTCTTAGGATGCTTTGTATTTCTGTGGTGTCTGTTGTAACTTCTCCTTTTTCATTTCTAATTTTATTGATTTGAGTCCTCTCCCTCTTTTTCTTGATGAGTCTGGCTAATGGTTTATCAATTTTGCTTATCTTCTCAAAGAACCAGCTTTTAGTTTTATTGATCTTTTCTATTGTTTTCTTTGTTTCTATTTCTGCTCGGATCTTGATGATTTCTTTCCTTCTGCTAACTTTGGGTTTTGTTTGTTCTTCTTTCTCTAGTTCTTTTAGATGTAAGGTTAGATTGTTTATTTGAGATTGTTCTTGTTTCTTGTTTCTTGAGGTAGGCTTGTATAGCTATAAACTTCCCTCTTAGAACTGCTTTTGCTGCATCCCATAGGTTTTGGGTCGTCTTGATTTCATTGTCATTTGTCTCTAGGTATTTTTTGATTTCCTCTTTGATTTCTTCAGTGAGCTCTTGGTTATTTAGTACCGTATTGTTTAGCCTCCATGTGTTTGTGTTTTTTACGTTTTTTTCCCTGTAATTCATTTCATAGCATTGTGGTCAGAAAAGATGCTTGATATGATTTCAATTTTCTTAAATTTACTGAGGCTTGATTTGTGACCCAAGATGTGATCTATCCTGGAGAATGTTCCGTGTGCACTTGAGAAGAAAGTGTAATCTGCTGTTTTTGGATGGAATGTCCTATAAATATCAATTAAATCTATCTGGTCTATTGTGCCATTGAAAGCTTCTGTTTCCTTATTTATTTTCATTTTGGATGATCTGTCCATTGGTGTAAGTGAGGTGTTAAAGTCCCCCACTATTATTGTGTTACTGTCGATTTCCTCTTTTATAGCTGTTAGCAGTTGCCTTATGTATTGAGGTGCTCCTATGTTGGGTGCATATATATTTATAGTTGTTATATCTTCTTCTTGGATTGATCCCTTGATCATTATGTAGTGTCCTTCCTTGTCTCTTGTAACAGTCTATATTTTAAAGTCTATTTTATCTGATATGAGTATTGTTACTCCAGCTTTCTTTTGATTTCCATTTGCATGGAATATCTTTTTCCATTCCTTCACTTTCAGTCTGTATGTGTCCCTAGGTTTGAAGTGGGTCTCTTGTAGACAGCATATATATGGGTCTTGTTTTTGTATCCATTCAGCAAGTCTGTGTCTTTTGATTGGAGCATTTAATCCATTCATGTTTAAGGTATTTATCAATATGTATGTTCCTATGACCATTTTCTTAATTGTTTTGGGTTTGAGTTTGTAGGTTCTTTTCTTCTCTTGTGTTTCCCACTTAGAGAAGTTCCTTTAGCATTTGTTGTACAGCTGGTTTGGTGGTGCTGAATTCTCTTAGCCTTTGCTTGTCTGTAAAGCTTTGGATTTCTCCATCAAATCTGAATGAGATCCTTGCTGGGTAGAGTAATCTTGGTTGTACGTTCTCCCTTTTCATCACTTTAAGTATATCATGCCACTCCCTTCTGGCTTGTAGAGTTTCTGATGAGAAATCAGCTGTTAACCTTATGGGAGTTCCCTTGTATATTATTTGTCATTTTTCCCTTGCTGCTTTCAATAATTTTTCTTTGTCTTTAATTTTTGCCTATTTGATTCTATATGTCTCGGTGTGTTTCTCCTTGGGTTTATCCTGTATGGGATTCTCTGCGCTTCCTGGACTTGGGTAGCTGTTTCCTTTCCCATGTTAGGGAAGTTTTCAAGTATAATCTCTTCAAATATTTTCTCTGGTTCTTTCTCTCTCTCTTCTCCTTCTGGGACTGCTATAATGTGAATGGTGCTGCGTTTAATGTTGTCCCAGAGGTCTCTTAGGCTGTCTTCATTTCTTTTCATTCTTTTTTTCTTTATTCTGTTCTGCAGCAGTGAATTCCACCATTCTGTCTTCCAGGTCACTTATCCGTTCTTCTGCCTCAGTTATTCTGCTATTGATTCCTTCTAGTGTATTTTTCATTGCAATTATTTTGTTGTTCATCTCTGTTTGTTTGTTCTTTAATTTGTCTAGATCTTTGTTAAACATTTCTTGCGTCTTCTCAATCTTTGCCTCCATTCTTTTTCTGAGGTCCTGGATCATCTTCACTATCATTATTGTCAATTCTTTTTCTGGAAGTTTGCCTATCTCCACTTCATTTAGTTGTTTTTCTGGGGTTTTATCTTGTTCCTTCACCCGGTACATAGCCCTTTGCCTTTTCATCTTATCTATCTTTCTGTGAATGTGGTTTTTGTTCCACAGGCTGCAGGATTGTAGTTCTTCTTGCTTCTGCTCTCTGCCCTCTCCAGATAGCTATTTCTTTGGCACATTAGCAAAAGTTCAAAAGCTTGACAATATAATCTGATGGCAAGGGTGTGGAGAAACAGTCCCTTTTTTGCATTGCTAGTGAGAATGCAAAAGGGTATAACCAACAACAGTTCTGTCAATATGTCTTCATCAACCAAATGAGCAATGCCAATGTGGGTCCCAGGACCACTCACTCAGTGGAAAAATCCCAGGTTCAGGCAGGGGACAGGCAGAGTGCATGTAATATCTAGATATTGCTTGACACAGACAATGAATCTGCCAGCGTTTTGATCTTAGAGTTCCCAGCCTCCAGAACTGCTCCTTTGTCTATCCGGAACAAATGACCAGGGTGGAGGAGGGGTTAGGGAGAGGTAGCAGGGGTATGAAGCTTGATATATTGTTCTGTGGTTAGGGGTCCAGCAGAGATGGAGACGGGGGAAACCCTGGCGGAGATGGTGGGGAGGGGTGCAAAGGAACAGAAGGGAACACAGCCAGTGCTTTCCCTGTCCACTTAGGCACCAGGGAGCCTGCTGGACTCCTGGGCCTAATCCTCTGCCCTCGGAGCCTCCTTCCTGCTGGGCAGAACCCAAGGCCCGCCTCTACACCCCCACCCAGGGCCCCACCTCTACACTCGGAGACACCCTCCAACACGCTGGGCCTAAACCCCACCCACACACCCTTACTCAGGGCCCTAACTCCAAACTCCAGAACCCCACACTCCAGAGGCCCTCCTTTCCCAGTGCTGCCTCTCCCCTTCTGCAGAGGTCCTCCCAAGTGGCCATATTTTTTAAATGTGCCCCAGGTGATTTTGATGTTAACCCAAGGCTGGGAAGCATGGTGTTTATAGGTTTTTATTCCTTACACAATAATGTAAAGAGAATTCAATGTAGTGGGTTCACATGAGAGTCTTTCATTCCAACAGTCCTAGGTTCAAATTCATTAGTTGTGAAACTTGGCAAGTTATCTAACTTTTTAAAAAAATTGACATATAGTTGACTTACAATATTATAATAATTTCAGGTGTAAAACAGTAATTCAATATTTTTATAGATTACACTGCATACAAAGTTATTATAAAATATTGACTACATTCCTTATTTTATACCTAGTAGTTTGTACCTCTTAATTCTCTTCATATATCTTGCCATTCCCCCCACCCTTCTCCCCTCTAAGAACCACTAGTTTGTTCTCTGTGTCTTTGAGTCTGTTCGGTTTTGTTTCATTTGTTCTTTTGCTTTATCTTTTACATTCCACATATAAGTGAAATCATACTGTATTTGTGTTTGTCTGACTTATTTCACTAAGCATAATACCCTCCAGGTGCATCCATGTAGTGAAAAATGACAAATTTCTTTTTTTATGGCTGGATAATATTCCATTGTACATATAATACCACAACTTCTTTATCTATTCATCTGTTGATGGATTCTTAGGTTGTTTTCATATCTTGGCTATTGTAAATAATGCTGTTATGAACATTGGGGTGCATGTATATTTTCAAATTAGTGTTTTGGTTTTCCTCAAATAAATCTGAGAAGTGGAACTGCTGAATTGTAAAGCAGTTCTATTTTTAATTTGGTGGGGGGGACCTCCCAATGGTTTGCTATAGTGGCTCCACCAATTCACATTCTCATCAATAGTGCACAAGGGTTCCCTATTCTCCACATCCTCACCAACACTTATTATTTCTTGTCTTTTTGACAATAGCCACTTTGACAGTGATATCTGACAATAATACCTATGTAGATACCATTGGGGTTTTGATTTTCATTTCCCTGATAATGATTGATGCTGTGCATCTTTTCATATGCCTGTGCCTTCTGTATATCTTCTTTGGAAAAAATGCCTACTCAGGTCCTCTGTATATATATATTTTAAATTGGGTTGTTTTCTTGATTGAGTTGTATGAGTTCTTAATATATTTTGGATATTAACCCCTTATCAGACATATTGTTCCCAAATATCTTCCCCCATTCAGTAGATTGCCATTTTGTTTTGTTGGTGGTTTCCTTCTCTGTGCAAAGCTTTTAAGTTTGATTAGGTTACATTTGTTTATTTTTGCTTTTGTTTTCCTTGCCTGAGGAGACATATCCACAAAAATATTACTAAGACCAATGACAGTGAACATGGTGCCTATGTTTTCTTCTAGAAGTTTTATGGTTTCAGATCTTACATTTAGGTCTTTAATCCATTTTGGGTTTATTTTTCTATATGGTGTGAGAAACGCTCTAGTTATATTCTTTCACATGTAGCTGTCCACTTTCCCAGCACCACTTACTGAGGAGACTATCTTTTCTCCATTGTATATTCTTGCCTTCTTTGTTGTAGGTTAATTGACCACATGTGCATGGGTTTATTTCTGGGCTCTCTATACTGTTCCATTGATCTATGTGTGTGTTTTTGTGCCAGTACCATATTGCTTTGCTTACAATAGCTTTGTAGTGTAGTCTGAACTTAGGAGCATGACACCTCCAACTTTGTTCTTTTTATCAGGATTTCTTTGGCTATTTAGAGTCTTTTGTGGTTCCATACAAATTTTAGGAAAAAAATTTTAGGATTACTCATTCTAGTTCTGTGAAAAATATCATGGGTATTTTGAGAGGGATTGCATTAAATCTGTAGATTGCTTTGGGTAGTATGGGCATTTAAAAAATATTATTCTTCCAAGCTATAAACACAGAATATCTTTCCATTTATTTGTATTGTCTTCAATTTTCTTCATCAATGTCTTACAATTTTCAGACTATATATCTTTTACCTCCTTGGCTAAATTTATTCCTAGGTATTTTATTCTTTTTGATTCAATTGTAAATAGGATTGTTTTCTTTATTTCTCTTCCTGATAGTTTATTATTAGTGTATAGAAGTGTAACAGATTTCTGTATATTAATCTTGTGTCCTACAACTTTACAGAATTCATTTATTAGTTCTAATAATGTTTGGTGAACTCTGTAGGGTTTTCTATATATAGTATCATGTCATCTGCAAATAGTAACAATTTTACTTTTTCCTTTCCAATTTATATGCCTTTTATTTCTTTTCATTGTCTGAAAATGAAAAGAAATAAAAGGACTAGGACTTCCTGTACTATGTTAAATAGACGTGCTGAGAGTGGGCATCCTTATCTTGGTCTTGATCTTAAAGGAAAAGCTTTTAGCTTTCCACTATTGAGTGTGATGTTAGCTGTGCATTTGTCATAAATGGTCTTTATTATGTTGAGGTATGTTTCCTCTAGGTCAACTTTTTGAGAGTTTTTATCATGGATGGGTGTTGAATTTTGTCAAATGCTTTTTCTATATCTATTGAGATGGTCTTGTGATTTTATCCCTCGTTTGTTAATGTGGTGTATCACATTGACTGATGTGCAGATATTGAAACATCTTTGGATCCCTAGAATAAATCCCACCTGATCATGATATATGATCTTTTTTACATATTGTTGAATTTTGTTTGCTAATATATTGTTGAGAACTTTTGCACCTATGGTCATGAGGGATATTGGCCTGTAATTTCTTTTTGTAGTGCCTTTGTCAGGTTTTGGATCAGGGTAATGCTGGCATTGTAAAATGAGCTTAGAAGTGTTCCCTCCTCTTCAATTTTCTGGATTAGTTTGATAAGGATAGGTATTAACTCCTTTTTAAATCCTTGGTAGAATTTCCTGTGAAGCCATCTGACTCTGGACTTTGGTTTGTTGGAAGTTTTTTGATTACTAGTTCAATTTCATTTCTAGTAATTTGTTCAGATTTTCTATTTTTTCCTAATTCAGTCTTAGAAGATTGTACATTTCTAGGAATTTACCCATTTCTTCTAGGTTGTCCAGTTTGTTAGCATATAACTTTTGTAGTACTCCCTTATGATTGTTTGTGTTTTGTGATTTTAATTGTAACTTCTCCTCCTTCATTTATAGTTTTATTTATTTGGGCCCTCTTTTTTCCTTAATGAGCCTGGCTAAAGGTTTATCAATTTTGTTTATCTTTTCAAAAAAATCAGCTCTTTAATTGATTTTTTCTATTGGTTTTTTTTTTTTTTGGCCTCTATTTTATTTATTTCCACTCTATTATTTACTTCCTTCTGCTAACTTTGGGCTTTCTTCTTTTTTTTTTCTAATTCCTTTAGGTGTAAGGTTAGGTTTATATTTAAGATTTTTCTTGTTTCTTGATGTAGTCCTATATTCCTAGAAACTTCCCTCTTAGAACTGCTTTGGCGGCATTCCATATATTTTGGAAGTTGTGTTTTTATTTTCATTTTTCTCAAGGTATTTTCTGATTTCCTCTTTGATTTCTTTGTTCACCCATTTTTTTTAGCAGCATGTTGTTTCCTCTCCAGGTGTTTGTGTTTTTTCAGTTATCCTTCTGTAGTTGATTTCTAGTTTCGTACAGTTGTGGTTGGAAAAGATGGTTGATATGATTTCAGTCTTCTTAAATTTATTCACACTTGTTTTGTGGCTTAGTATGTGCTCTCTCTTGGAGAATGTTCCATGTGCATTTGAAAGAAATGTATATTCTGCTGTTTTCAGAGTAAAATGTTATATATATATATATATATATATATATATATATATATAAAGTTCATCCAGATGCCTAATGTGTCAGTTAAGTCCAGTGATTCCTTATTGATTTTCTGTGTGGACAATCTAATCACTGATGTAAGTTGGATTAAAATCCCCTACTATTTTTGTATTACTGTTAATTTCTCTCTTTAAATCTTTAATATTTGCTCTATATATTTAGGTGCTCCAATATTAAGTGCATATTTGTTTACAAATGTTATATCCTCTTCTTGGATTGACCCCTTTATCATTATATAATGCCTTTCTTTGTCATTTGTTATAAACTTTGTCCATCTCCTCATTTTCAGTCTCTGTGTATTTTTAGGTCTGAAGTGAGTCTCTTGTAGGAGCATATTGATGGGTCTTGTTTTTTTAATTTATACACCTACTCTCTATCTTTGATTGAAGCATTTAGTCCATTTACATTTAAGGTATTATTGATAGTTATGTACCTATTGCCATTTTGTTACCAGTTTTCTGGCTGTTTTTGTAGTTCCTCTCAGTTCTTTTCTTTTTTCTTTTTTTTTCTTTTTTTTTAGTTTATTCTCTTGTGGTTTGATGATTTTATTTAGTATTAGCTTTGGGTTATTTCCTCTTTATTTTTTGTTTATCTATTATAGGTTTTTGATTTGTGGTTACCTGAGGTTCATATATATCTCTCTATCTATTTATCTATCTACCATTCGTTTTAAACTGATAGTCATTTAAGTTCAAACACATTCTAAAAGATCTACATATTTTACTCCTCCCACTACATGTTGTATGTTTTGTTGTCATGTTATATTTTTATGTGTATTCCTTAACTGTTTATTGTAATTATTGTTGATTTTACAATTATTTGTCTTTTAACCTTTATACTAGCTTATTTAAGTGGTTGATCCATTACTTTTACTATATATTTACCTTGACCAGTGAGATTTTTTCCATCATGTATTCTTTTATTTCTCATTATGACATTTTCTTTTAACATTTCTTGTGAGGTCAGTTTAGTGGTGATGAACTCTTAGTTTTTGCTTGTTTGGGAAGTTTTCAGCCACAATTTCACCAAGTACATTTTCAACAGTTCTCTCTCTTCTCCTTTGGGGGTCCCTATGATGCAAATATTAGTACACTTGATGTTGTCCCAGAGGTCAGTTAAACTATTGTCATTGTTTTTTTCTTTTGCTGTTCTGTTTGGGTGATTACCATTATTTTATCTATCAGGTCACTTATGTGTTCTTCTGCATCAACTAATCTGAGGTTAATTCCTTCTAGTGTATTTTTCATTTTAGTTATTGTATTCTTTTTTTTTTTTTTTTTTTTTTTATGGCTGTGTTGGGTCTTCGTTTCTGTGCGAGGGCTTTCTCTAGTTGTGGCAAGCGGGGGCCACTCTTCATCGCGGTGCGCGGGCCTCTCACCATCGCGGCCTCTCTTGTTGTGGAGCACAGGCTCCAGACGCGCAGGCTCAGCAATTGTGGCTCACGGGCCCAGCCGCTCCGCGGCACGTGGGATCTTCCCAGACCAGGACTCGAACCCGTGTGCCCTGCATTGGCAGGCAGACTCTCAACCACTGCGCCACCAGGGAAGCCCTAGTTATTGTATTCTTAATCTCTGATTTGTTATTTTTTATATTTTCTAGTTCATTGTTGAATTTCTCACCATGTTCCTCTATTCTCTTCCCGAGTTCAGTGAGCATTTTTATGACTGTTGCTTTGAACTCTTTATCTTGTTCTTTTGTTGGGAATATTCCTCTGCCTTCTCATTTTTTTGACTTTGTCGCTATGAAATTAGGTGAAACAATTACCTATCCCAGTCTTGAAGATATGTTCTTTTATGGGAGTGTCCCTATGCAATCTGCATGTGCTCAGTGGCTTTGTAGGAGGGCTGGGTTCCAAGCGAGTGTGGGCTGCATTTTCTCCTGGAGTGTGCTGGCAGTCACTGCCATCATGGGGGATAGAGCTGGAGCCATATGGGCTAGAGCTGGAGCTCAGTGCAAGCCAATACTTCTCCCAGGTGTGATGGTTGTTGCCGCTTGGCCAGGAGCAAGGCCAGGGGCCGAGTGCCTGAAGCTGCAGTCCTGAACAAGCTTTGCTTCTTCCCTGCTTGATGGTGGTCTTTGCCTTGGCTGGAGGCAGGGCCAGGGCCCAAGTGGCTGGAGCAGGATCGTGGTGTGAGCCTTGGCTTCTCCTAAGGCAAAATGGCAGTTGCTGGAGCAAGGCTGTGGCTGGAGCCCGGTTTGGGCTGGGTGGCATGCTGGGGGTGTCCCGGCAGTGCAGCCAGAACACCAAGCAGTTTTCAATCTGCTGACTCTGTGTTGGGACTGCGAGCAAGCAAGTCTGTGTGCATGTTCTTCAAGAGTAGAGTCTTAGTTTCCTATAGCCCTCTGGCAAGGCTGACTGCTTTTCCAACAAACCAAGAGGGCTCAACTTCCTGGTGCCAGACCCCAGAGCTGGGGTGCCCAATGTGGAGCTTAAATCCCTCACTCCTTAGGGAGGATGCCAGAGCCTTTGAGATCCCACTCGTCTTTTGGGTCACCCAACAGAGGTGTGACTCCTATTCCTCCCCTCCTACCAGACTCCATAAAGTTCTTTCTTTACAATCTTGGCTGTAGAAGAGCCATTCTGCTAGTTTTCAAGTCATTTTCAGAGAGAGTTGTTTTATGTATAGTTGTAGCTTTGATGAGTTCTTTGAGGGAGGCGAGCTCAGGGTCTTCCTACTCTGACATCTTGATCTGTTCCTGTTAATCAACCTTTTTAATCCTCAGATTCCTCAAATGAAAATAGGGATATGACAGTAACTCCACATAACATTGATATGCAGATTATTAAATTATTTCACATATTTTGAAATCTTAGTCCAGGGTCTGGCACATAGCAGCACTATATAAATGGAGGTATTATTTGCTAATGTAGTATTAGCTCTTTGTTCTCTTTAGGGCACATTCATAATGCAAACATCCCTAAGAAATGTAAAATGTTAAAAAGAGGCAGAACACAATAGTGGAAAGAATAAAGGCAGAATCTGGATTGTAGTTCTCACTTTACTACTCTCTTATCCTAGGTAAGAAATTTAAACTCCTGACCTTTAATTTCTTCATTAGTCAATAGTCTCATAAATTATAGAGTGATTCAAATACAGCGATGATCTGATTTTGAATGTCCCAACCTATGAATGGCTTTTACATTTTGAAAGCATTACTTAAAAAGAAAATAAAAGACAAAGAAAAAAAAGTGACATTACATATGGCCCACAAAGCCTACTATATTTACTGTGATTTGTTTTTTTAAAGAAAACATTTGCTGATCTCTGGCCCTAGAGCTGCGTTTCTCAAACTTTAATGTACATGTAAATCATCTAGAGATCTCTTTAAGATGCATTCTTATTCAAGTCTGGGGTTGGGCCTGGGAGTCTGCATTTCTAACACACTACTAGGTGATGCTGATGCTACTTACTCAGGGACCACGTGTTGTGTATCAAGGGCAGGGCTATTTGGATTTAATTGGTATGTGGCAGGGCCTGGGCTTTTCTAAGCTCAGGTGATCATTATGTAAGCAATGGCCTAGAACTGCTGCGTTTCTTAGGAGCATCTGAGCCAAATTAGTCCAATCAGCTGTCATCTTAGAAAACAGAATTAAGTCTCTGGGAATGTGATTCAAGACAAGTAAGATCTTCTGGTAGAAATGAAGAGAACGGAAGAAGAAGAATAGGTTTGGCTGTTAATAGTCTGTGCATAAAATGCAGCTGGTTAGTTCCTGAATTTTGATGGCCAAAAACTTTTGTCTAAGTTCCTATCTGTTCCTTATTTTAGTAGCCTTGGTTCTTTATTATTATGTTTTCATTTGAGGACCTCTTTTTTGATTTATCACTTTGCACTTTCCTGGACCTATAGCATCTGCACGTGTTCTTTGCATTGTCTGAACATGCTGAACTTGACTTCCAGTTCACCTGAATTGAAAAATTATCAGTTTCTTCTGTTGAACTTAATTCATGGCCCTTACTCCAAATTGGAAATATGGAATGATGGAATCTTAAATGTAAGAGCTGGAAAAGAAACCAAAAGATTACCTCATAGTAGTAACATGCAAAACAGTCTTTCCTTCTATTTCTATCTTGCCCTCTCACTTTCCCTCTCCTGTAGCCATACATTATGAAACAAGACAAGTTAATATAATTAGCATTTAAATGTATCAACTGAAGGCTCAATTATTAGCTCCCTAATATCAATCAGATGAATAGAATTATTGACAGTGAAAAACCTACCTTCTGCTTTAGTATCCAAGAGAAAAAATTTTTAAAAAGTGTTAGCTCTGATATATCACACATTTATATATTTGCCAAAGTTTCTCAGTATAACTTGGCATTAGTAGGTGAAACCTATTTGGATAGGGTCTTCAGGCCTGCTGGCAATTTTACAGAAGTGGAACTATTCTGGAATTCTGTGATTTTAGGCACTTACTTTTATGGCCCTTTGACTGACCAAGTTAAGCCTGACATGAAACATAATGTCACCAGCCTAAAGAATTTGGAAATAGTGACAATGATCAGGCAAACTCTGACATAACATTTCTCTGTGGTGGCTGGGAAGAAACACAGCATAATAGAGGTGACCCTTCGGCAGTGTAAAGGGAGATGCCATGGTGTTATCAAAAAGAAAACAATTTGATTCAAGCTCGAACCCTCAAAGCATGTTTAACCCAAGCACTGTCAGCTGTAACCAGAACCTACTGCCCAGACGGAGGCAGTGTGGCTGTGAAGCAAATGGATCAGTGGCCCAGGCCTCCCAATGCCAGCAAACATTTTATTTTACTGCCTTGAGTCCCCCTCTACAATACCTGCTAATTTATATATACCACAGACGAAGTTGAAACTCCAGTAAACGTTATCATTGGCCATAGATTGTCTTCTGTTGTCACTAGACAAAAATGATGGTCTCCGTCCACTGGGTGAAAGGGTTTTTGTTTTTGTTTTTTTTTGGTAAATAGATCAATGGTCCCAGCCCATGTGTAGTGTACTCAAAGGCCATTCCAAAATAACCCTGAACTGTTAACATGCTTTGGAATGGGTCTACTGTTAACACAAATGTGATGTGACGTACTGTCAACACAGATGTGATGCATGCCTTACAAGTTAAAAAAGAGAAAAAGAAGAAACAAAATCAGCAAATCCATGCTATGTTGTAGTGTGAGTCCTGACAGTTGGCTTTTCTTTTTGCAATGCATGTGCCTGACTTAATCTTTAATTGTCATGCGTCTACTTCAAAGAGGCATCCACTTCAAACATGGATACCTCTAATAAACACGTTGCCAGCCACACCATTATGAAGTCAGTTCCTATCCTCCCAGCCCCCACACTCTTTTGTTTTACAGATCTTGGTTGATTTCCATAACTGACCTTTGAGATCACTGCTTTAAATTCACCAATAAAGAGTGAGCCCAAGAAACCTAGGCCCCCGCCCTGGACCTCAATAAGAGCAGAACCCCAGGTTCTTCCTCTCTCTCTTTCCCTCTCTCTCCCCCCCTCTCCCCCCCCGCCCCCATTTCTCCCTCTCCCCACTCACAACCTTGCTGTGTGGTCCCAGGTATGCCATGTAAGTTCCAGGATCTGTAACTAATCAACATTTTTTTCAAGGTTTCCCGATGGCTATTGCTGAGGATGTCTTGCAATCATAATAAGAACCATAGGGACTGGTCTAGGCAACACTGGTTATCAATAGGCTGAGACCAGTACAAAACAGAAATGTTTCGGCCTAGAGAACTTAACTTACAGTTTAGAAAAGAAAAAACATTCAGGACAGATTTGGGGAAGCTCTAGTGTTTTTGTATTTTGCTTCTGTTTTTAGTCTTGATAAACCAGAGTCACAAAAAATCTTTTGAATAGCCCCCAAATTTGGCTTTATAGATGGACAGCACTCACTGATCATTAGTTAAGTACGTGCATGTTTGTAAAAACCAGTGAGAACACGTGTGTTTGTGCTTGTGTCTAAAGTTAAGTTTTGCCTTTAATGGAGCATAAGAGATCAGAGAAGTCATATGTGCTTTCAAGCGTACAATAAGCAGAATTCGAACCTTAACAAATTCATTTGTTACAAAAATTAGAGAGTGCTGAGAATACACATTTGTCCCATCACATGAGATCTTCCATACTTGATCTTTGTGAACTTTAATATGGGAACATTATACGTACCTCACCACGCAATACTAAGGCTTAAAATGAAACTCCCTGATTCCTGGCTTGAAACACACATCTCATTTTAAGCAATTTTCATTACATACAGCATATACCCTTATTGGATTCTGCCTGGCTCTGTCCAGAGTGGAATTTGGGGAAGCCAGTGGGACTTGGTCAGTATCCTTTCTCGCCTTCTGAAAGTCCACCGGCCCATAAACCTCACTACCCTAAGAGCAACTCCAGTCAACAGGTTGGGCAGCAGTCCCCAACCTTTCGGCACCAGGGACTGGTTTCATGGAAGGCAATTTTTCCACGGACTGGGGGGTGGGGCAGATGGTTTCAGGATGATTCAAATGCGTTGCATTTATGGTGCACTTTATTTCTATTATTATTACACAGTAATATATAATGAAATAATTATACAATTCACCATTGTGCAGAACCCAGTGGGAGCCTTAAGCTTACTTTCACTTGCCACTCACTGATAGGGTTTTGATATGAGTCTGCAAGCAATTGATTTATTATGGTCTCTGTGCAGTCAGACCTCTTTGCTAATGATAATCTGTATTTGCAGCCGCTCCCCAGCAAGTAAAAAAAAAGCATCACTGCCTCAGCTCCACCTCAGATCATCAGGCATTAGATTCTCATAAGGAGCGCACAACCTAGATCCTTTGCATGCGCAGTTCACAGTAGGGTTTGTGCTCCTATGAGAATCTAATGCTGCTGATGATCTGACAGGAGGCAGAGCTCAGATGGTAATGCAAGCGATGGAGAGTGGCTGTAAATACAGATGAGGCTTTGCTCGCTTGCCCGCCACTCACCTCCTGCTGTGCAGCCCGGTTCCCAACAGGCCATGGACTGGTACAAATCCATGGCCCGGGGGTTGGGGGCCCCTGAGGCAGGGGCAGGGAGTAGACAATTTCAGCTGCCCAGAGGTGGAGCTGGAAGAGGAGCAGGATGAGAGCACAGTGCTATACTGCATCCAGTTAAGGAAGAAATGTGTCTCTTATGCCAGCAAATATAACTTACGTCATTTAATCTCCATGTGCCTCAATTTTCTCATCTCTAAAATAGGGAAAATGATAATGTCTTCCTCAGAGGTGCATTATGACCATTAAACAGTTAACATCTGCTAAGCAAGTAGAACAATGCCTGGGACACAACTGAATAAGCGAGAGGCCAATTTTTCTATTGCCATGTACCCAAGGCAATTTGTCCTAAGTCACACAATTAGTAAGAGATTGGAACAAGAACTTGAATCTAGATTTCTCAACCTCCATAGCCCAGGACTCTGCTCTTTCAATTTCTTTTCTCTGCACTTTGGTATTTAGTTCGAACTGTGAATTGGTGAGGAGAGATAGCTTCTTTGTTTGCAGCCAGGTTTAGCAGGCACACAAGCCATTTGCAGAGAGGGTCAGAACAGCTCACAAGCCTGGTGCAGCAGAAAACCCTTGCAGTTACCTGCAGTTTCAGTAGTCACGGTCAGAAGCTTGTCCCAACCATCTCAGTCAGTGAAAGTGTTTTGAGAAGGAAGGAGCTAAACCCACTGTAATATTGTCTCAAAGAGGGCGCCAAATAAAGCAGCTCATTAGAAACAGTTTTAAAACCTTAATCTTGTCTAAATTGAGATCAATCTGTTCAATGTGGGCATCAAACCTAATGAGGCAGTTAGAGGTGCCTAATCCAATGCAGAAGTTTCCCTTCATGCCTCCCCACTGTGGTGAAGCCCACACTGCTGTTATATAAAAGGCTGCTTGTGACACAGCTGAGACACCTGCTGAACACACCTGTGCCAGCTCAGCAGGGTTCATGTGTAATGTGTCTGTACAAAGGTTGTAACACCAGGATGAGCAGAGAGACCCCCTGGACAATCCAGTGACACTCTAGCCAAGGGAGAAAATGCCAATGGGACAGATGGTGAACAACAGATTTAAGGCAAAGCTTTTCCTTCCATAATAATGTCGGGTCATTATGAGTCTTGTGTTTCTAAATCTGGACTTTTTCCTAGGAGACAGGTGACAAGACAATGAACATAAAAACTAGGAGGTCTGAGTTTCCTTGAGATTCTGGAAAGGAAAAGACAAGAGCGTGCTGTACTCAGAAGGAGACATAGTGTTATGAGGCACTGAAGAACTTTTAAATTAAAGAGACTTCCTAGTTCTGTTCATGCTTCAGAGCAAAAACTGCTCATGCACCCCTAAAGCTTGAATATTCCGCAATAAAGGGAATAGCATTAGGTTTATGGATAAGGTTAACAAGGTTTTTAGAATAAAGTTGCCCAGAAACTCTGTCTGAAAGCAATCAACTCACTTAGCATTTAATATGGGCATTGTTACATGTAGTTTCATGCAAATTAAGTATGTTAATACTGTTTGGTGGCAAGAAAATATATCATGCTTTTCAGATATTCCCAAGAGTGTTGAGAAAGGAAAATTTGCTGCTGCTTGGCAATATTCCAGAAAGCTAATTACCCAAGAGAGGATTTATGAAAGCCTGCATAGATTGTTGTTCTTCACACGCTTTTGCAAAGGTGAGACTTTGGCTTGCAGTTTTCCTAAAACCTCTGTGCCTTCATGTATGCTCTTCCCTGGGCTGAGGATGTCACTTGCGCTTGTCACTAGTTTTTCTTAAAAATGCCTACTTATCTTTTAAGACTCAGTTCAATTGTCACTTTTGCTATGAAGCCCTTTATGACTCCCCTCTGCAAAATGAGTCAATGATTTGGCTCCACGAATGTACACAATCATGGCATTGTTAATATTCCATCACATTTATTATTTAAATATCTAGTCCTGCTGATAGATTAGTAATACCTTCCTGGTGAGGGACAATATCTTACTTTATTTGTATCTACAATATGTAATAATTCCTAGAATTTAGATCTCATTAGTTGCTTTGAAAGAAGGGAGGAATGGAGTAAGGGAGGGATGAAAGGAAAGCCTGTCATTGTCTAACAAGGTAGGGGAATTCCATAATCCTGGAAAATAAAAATATTATGGAGAGAAAGAGTATGAGACACAGAATCAGAGAAAACAAGCTTAAATTCCAGTTTTTTTCACTCACTATCTGTGACCTTGGGCTAAGTTCTAAACCTAAGATTTTTTTTAGTAAAATTACAAGAGTATTAACATTAAATGAAATAATATATAGAGAACAAAAAGCACAGGACATGTAGTAGTTACTCTAAGGTTTAATTATCGAATACTGGTTGAGTAAATTATAGACTAATTGCCTTTTAAAATTCTGAACAAAATAAAACACACTTGGCAAAGACTCAGAATTTCTATGTATCAAGATAATTTTCTTGCAAACATCCATTTATCTTTGTACTGCTAAAGCAATGGCAACAGAAAATTTTCTCGTTGATAGAATGCCTCCCAAAGAGCTTACATGACACACTGACTTTTCTTGCCAGAATTAATTTTAGTGGGTAAGACATTTTTTTTTTTTAGTCTGTTTAGTCCATGGAAGTACATTGTCCACATAAGAATCTTTAGGCTCATAAGTAAAGCAGAAGCCCATATTTAAGCAATTAACCATAAAAATAAAAAAGATAATCAGAAGCACAATGAATGGAATTGGCAATCTGCCCTGTCCACACTGCAAAAACCCAATTTGTCTTTAGCTGTAATGTGCATCTCTAGGAGGTCTCACTTTTGTCACACTACTCTTAGTATATATTTCCTCAAGACTCCCATGGTCAAGCTGCTCTGCTTACAAGAGCAGGAGACAGATCCCCCTTTACCCTCTTTCTTTTCACACACTGCCTTCAGCACCCATGCCAAGAAGATGCCAGTAGAAAAGGAGAGCAACAAAAGGGGAAGTGTATTTAGTAGCATAACCTGGTCCCACCTAACTGTGTGAGCAGCCACTTACTTCTTCTGACCCACATCTTCAATTCCAATCCAGTAAACCTCTCCTCTCCTTTATACCTTCACATTGCATGCTCAGTTTCTTGTTCCTTTTCTCTGAACCTTTGTTACCACTATTCTCTCTCTGAAATATTCTCTGTTCTCCTTGTTCTCGCCCATCCTTCAAGACCCAACACAAGATCCACCTATCTCTGAAGGCTCTCCTGCTGACTATGGCCTGCATCATGCAATCCTCCCTAACTTTTGTCCTGAGTTGACATACATACCAAACAATAAACACCATAATCAAGTTAATCTTCTCTAACCAATTTTATTACACCTTACCACTTACAGTAAACGCTTTGTGGCTTATCTTCTCCATTATGCTGTTTGTATACTCTTAGAAAAACAAATTCAATTTTAGCATATGGGCAGGCACTCAGAAAATAATTGATTTTTCGCTGATTGAAGAATCTTCCATCACTCATCTCTGAAGGATGAATAACAGTCCTTGACTAGAGGAGACCTCACCTAAATACATGCATACTATATATATACATACATACATGTCAGGAGAACAAAGCATAGATTACAAAATATCTAGGTTCAAATCCAAATTCTATTATTTACTAGATTTGTAGCCTTGAAAAAATTACTTTTAACCTTGGCTTTCCAATCTTAAATGAGAAAATAATACCTGCAAAGAAGCCATTTCTATCTGTATAAAATGAAGATAATAATAGTACCTACCTCATAAGTTTAATGGTGAGGATTTAATGAGAAAAATGGAATAAAATGAAATATTTTAGAATTGTGCAGGGCACATAGTAGGTATTCAATAATTTTACTATTATCATTATTATTATGGTGATGAATAAGTGTGTAATATGTGTAAAGCATCTAACATTTTATTTGGCACATGGTAGATCCTCAATAATAAATAGTAATAAATAGTAATTCCTTACCTTCTGCTTTTCTCCTTAGGTGTTCCCTTTCCTTCTAAAATTTGAGAACTCTAGTAGGTTTTTAACAGTTAACATTGTGAGTGAACTTACAGTGAATCTTTTCACATCATTTCCTGAGTAGGAAAATGGCTGATGCATTACTGATCTCTCTTAATAAGCTGAAGACTGACTCTACAATGCTAGGAAAAGATGGTGTACCAAATAAAGTCCATCCACTTGTTCTACAATATTGATGGAATAACTATTTATACCAGACATCATTTCAATACTGGAAGCAGAGCAGAGAATAAGACAAACAAGCATGCTATATGTATTGAGTTTACATTTTAGTAGAAGAGAAACACAGTAATCAAATAATCAGAAGAATAACAATTTCAGAAATTGACAAAGATAATGAATAAGAGAAATAAGGCAATGTATCCTAGTGAGACTAGAGAGGGTGGAATAAATAAGCTATAGCAGTCATGGCAGCCCTTCCTGGGAAGTTGACATTTGAACCGAGACCTGAATGATGAGAGGATATATATATGCAACAATTTAAGGAAATAATGATCCAGAAGGAGGGAAAATACAGTGCAAAAACCCTAGGCAAGAAAAGTGTTGAGCTCACGTTATTGGTATAATGATAAATTGACAAAGAGCACGTCAAAGATGACAATGATTACACTCCATGGGTATATGAGCTTCGGGTAGTTTTCATCAAGCCTTGAGTTCTGGCTATGAATCTACTCCTGGTAAGGGAATATTATATGTTAGTTCACACTGTGCTTTTTGCAAGCTCACCATTCATAGCATGTTACCAAATTACTTCTATTAGACAGATGAACATAAAGCTCTTCTTTTTATAGCCAATCTCTCTCCTTTAGGACAGAGTGCTGTAAGCCCACATTTCCTTATTCATCAAGATTTCCCACCAAAGACCTTATTTTCAGAATTACATCAATAATCATTTTCCTGTGATGGCCCATATCATATTTGGGATTTAATTCATTGGTATTTTTATAGCTGATTAAACTTTTCATTCTGCTAAATTTTAGCTATAATGTGTCAACAGTTTTTTCTACATTAATAACCTCCCAATGCAAAGCTGCCATAATTAAGAATCTTGTTTTGACAGAATTGTTGCAGTACTGGTACTTAGAAGGAGAAAAGAAAAGTAGGGAGTAAAAAAGCAATTTATTTTCCTAATGTTTAATATTGATGTGTGGAGTGGACGCTAAATACCTGTATACACAATGCTCTGCAAATAAGGATTGGAATCGCCTGCTGTAATATTTTATAGTTATCAGGTATAAAGTAGCTCTTATAAAATATTCATACAATTAATTTTCCACCTTAAAAAAATAAAAGGCCTTGTTCAAAGCCAAGGTCTAAAAATATTAGTGAAAATTAGAGCTATTTAATGTTTATTGATTTGTTAGTACCTGGATGGATAATTAAGCTACAACAAAAGTTATTTAATACATACTATGGTTAAGGTACTACATCATATACTTTAAGGGATTCAGAAAAAAATTAGCTATATATCCTTCCTGCTGTGGAAGGCCACAGTATAGAAGATGTAAGATATACACCTGAAGGACTACGAACCATTGACCAGAAAGTGATTTCTTACCAGAGAGATTCAAGTAAAATATTATGATAGGTTAGAGTTAGGATTGATTAGGTTTCATAGAAAACATGGCATTTGAACAGAACATTTAATGAAAACAATTATTTTGTTCATTATGAAAAAAGTATAGAAGCTGGAAATTATAAAGATGGAATACTTGAGGTAATTTTGTAGGATTATACTGAAAAATTCATTAGTAGAATAACATGAAATAAAGATGGAAAAGAGGATGGAATTTTTAAATGGAGACCTGTTAGGTGAACGAAGAGGAAGGTATGCAGCCAGCCTGTTGATTGACAGTTCACAAACCTCCCCACGTAGTAGCATTATTCTGACAAATTTGCTTCTTTTTCTTCCTTTTCTTTTCTTCCTCCTTTCCTCCCTCCTTCCCTCCTTCCCTCACTCCCTCCCTTCCTTCTCTCCTTTACTGTATTCATTCATCTGATATAAACTCACTATTCCAGCTAGGTGCTGAGGTTAACTAATATATGAGATGAGCATCGTCGTTGCCCTCATGGTGCTTATTATTACTTATATTCTAGTGAGAGATGTAGAAAAAACTTAATCATGAAACAACTAAATCTACAACATTGTAAATTATGATGAACATTATTAAGGAAACAAAAAAAGGGAAAACATGCTATCTGCCTCAGAAAGGGTAATAGAGAAAGGTTTTTCTGAATATGTGGCAGTTAAGCTAAGACTTTTTAAAAATATAAAGACACTCCTGGGTTTTTACTCAAGTGAAATGAAAACCTATGTTCATACAAAACCTGTACACAAATGTTTATAGCAGCTCTGCTTTTAACCATCAAAAACAGGAAACAAACCAAATGTCCTTTGACTGGGGAATGGATAAAGATACTGTTTATCCATTCATGAAACACTACTCAGAAATAAAATATAATAAACTGCTGATGCATGTAACAATATGGATAAATCTCAAATATTATACCATGTGCTAAGTGAAAGAAGCCAGACTCAAAAGGCTGCATACTATATAATTATATGCATATGACACTCTGGAAAAGGCAGTACTATAGGGATATAGAACAGATCAATTGTTGCCAGGAGTTAAGGGTGAGGTAAAGTTTCATCTACTATAAGGGGTTTTATTTGGGGGTGGGGGTGGAGGTGATGAAATTTTTCTGTTTCTACATTGTGGTGGTGATTATATGACTCTATATTTGCCATATTTCATGGTAGTGTACATCCAAAAAGTGACTTTTACTGTATGTAAATTTAAAAATAAGTAAATATGATTCAAATAAAAACCAAACCAAAACACTACTTATCTATAATAAGGCATACTGGGAAGGGAGGGATTTACTGCACAAATAGAAAAGCTCATGATCCCATTCATGGCACCTCCTTTTCTGATACAAAGGTAAATAGAAGACAAATTTGGTCAATGAGCCAAAGCCTATAGCACAGGAGGGGAAATCATCTTTGAGAATATTTTATTTTGGTCAGGTCAGACCTAATCAATGATTCCTCACTAAATTCTAAGCCTTTTGAGTACAAAAATACCATCTTACTCTTTTTAACTACATTTATACAGTGCAAAAAATATTTCCCGAAGTATATATAATGAGATCCATTTGTCATCTTATCTCAAAGCTATGTAATTTCAATTAATTAAATACTTTTGTCTGAATTATATGAGTAAGAACAAAAAGTAGAGTACTATGAGATATCTAGAAAATCCCATTATTTTTATTTCTGCATATAGTTGGCCAAAACTTCATATGGTTTTAGATTTGTGATTATGTATATTATGTGAAAAATAGTATGAATGCATTTATTCTACTAATTATGGGAAAAGGACACTTATAAAACAAATTCCAATGAAGTTACTTAAAGCTTAAATCTTATTTTGAGAGGAATTTGTGCCAAAATATCTAAATAGTTATATTAATTCTTAAAATGAATTTGCTATAGAGACATAGCTTTTGTCATGAGTTAGTCTAGAGGAGTTAGTATATTCAAGTGATTTTCATGCCTTTGTTAAAAATATCAGAATACCCAATGATAGCATAAGAGATATTTTAGATTGTATATCGTGCATAGTTATCTTTATAGAAAAAGGGGTAGGCTAAGTAAACTTAATGAGAAACCAGAGAGTGGGCTTATCTTAAGTCATTAAAAGCTGGGGACATGAGAAAATGAAGAGGAGCTGAGCCCTGTACTCGTTAAGAATTAGAAGTATCTCATGTAGCTATTAATAGAAACCCTGAAAGCAACCGTGAAAACAGAGGCACATCTGTAAAATGACTGTGGAAGATCATGCCCAGACAATAATTGCAGCTTACATAAGTTGGTCAGTGTTGAAGACTTAATACTGATATTAAAACAGTGAGATCCAAACATTCAGAAATTATTGTGGTAATTAGTTTTTGAAATTCAAACATTGGAGTTTGAAAATCTCAAATGGTTTTAAACAACCGTGCCTCATAAATTTGTGAATGTCTCTTAGATTTACATATTTTTCATATCTAAGGTCTCAAATAAAATATATAACTCAAATGCCAACGTAAGAGAAGTCTAATAAAAGAGTAAACAAATATCTTCCTCAGAGTCCCAAAAGAGAAGACATAGTTCAGAAATACGGAGCATTCCTAATTTAAAAATGTGATATAAATAAAGCAATATTGATAAGTATGATTCAACCATAGTACAACAACACAATAAAATTTAATAAGTGACTATGAAATGTAAAGTTGAAAAACTAATTTCTAACAAAATAGCATATGAAATCATATTTGAGTTCTAGAGCAAGTGTTTTTAATCTGAGTGAAAAGTTGATCAGAGAAAAGTTTATCACAATTTTAGGAATTGATTTTGAGATACGATGTGCCCAGGATTTGGAATGAGAAAACTAATATTAAAAGAAATAGACCATGTTGCTCTGAATAATATCAAGCTATATGGCCAAAATAAATATTAATCAATACTGTGGGAAGAATCATTCAGAATACCCTCCTACAACATATTAACCAGGCATTATTTTTCTAATTATCTAAATAAGTATGAAACTTCTGATTTTAAAAGCATAGACTTGGTTGGGGAGAAGATGGCGGAAGAGTAAGACGCGGAGATCACCTTCCTTCCCACAGATACAGTAGAAATACATCTACACGTGGAACTGCTCCTACAGAACACCCACTGAATGCTGGCAGAAAACGTCAGACCTCCCAAAAGGCAAGAAACTCCCCCCGTACTTGGGTAGGGCAAAAGAAAAAAGAAATAACAGAGACAAAAGAATAGGGACGGCACCTGCACCAGTGGGAGGGAGCTGTGAAGGAGGAAAGATTTCCACGCACTAGGAAGGACCTTCGCGGGCAGAGACTGCGGGTGGCAGAGGGGGGAAGCTTCGGAGCCACGGAGGAGAGCGCAGCCACAGGGGTGCGGAGGGAAAAGCGGAGAGATTCCTGCACGGATGCTCGGCGCCGAGCAGCACTCACCAGCCCGAGAGGCTCGTCTGCTCACCCGCCGGGGCGGGCGGGGCTGGGAGCTGAGGCTCGGGCTTCGGTCGGATCGCAGGGAGAGGACTGGGGTTGGCGGCGTGAACACAGCCTGAAGGGGTTAGCGCACCACAGCTAGCCGGGAGGGAGTCCGGGAAAAAGTCTGCAGCTGCCAAAGAGGCAAGAGACTTTTTCTTGCTTCTTTGTTTCGCGGCACGCAAGGAGAGGGGATTCAGAGCGCCGCCTAAACGAACTCCAGAGACTGGCGCGAGCCGCGGCTAACAGCACAGAATCCAGAGACAGGCGCGAGCCGCGGTCATCAGCGCGGACCCCAGAGACGAGCGTGAGACGCTGGGGCTGCTGCTGCCGCCTCCAAAAATCCTGTGTGCGAGCACAGGTCACTCTCCACACCGCCCCTCCCGGGAGCCTGTGCAGCCCGCCACTGCCAGGGTCCCGTGAGCCAGGGACAACTTCCCCGGGAGAACGCACTGCGCACCTCAGGCTGCTGCAACGTCACGCCGGCCTCTGACGCCGCAGGCTCGCCCCGCCTCCTCTATACCCCTCCCTCCCCGCGGCCTGGGTGAGCCAGAGCCCCCGAAGCAGCTGCTCCTTTAACCCCGTCCTGTCTGGGCGGGGAACAGACACCCTCAGGCGACCTACATGCAGAGGCGGGTCCAAATCCAAAGCTGAACCCCGGGAGCTGTGCGAACAGAGAAGAGAAGGGGAAATCTCTCCCAGTAGCATCAGAAGCAGTGGATTAAAACTCCACAAACAACTTGATGTGCCTGCATCTGTTGAATACCTGAATAGACAACGAATCATCCCAAATTCAGGAGGTGGACTTTGGGAGCAGGATATATTAATTTTTCCCCTTTTCCTTTTTTTGTGAGTGTATATGTATATGCTTCTGGGTGAGATTTTGTCTGTATAGCTTTGCTTTATAATAGCTTTATTTTACTTCACTATATTATAGCCTCTTTCTTTCTTTCTTTCTATTTTTTCTCCCTTTTACTCTGAGCCATGTGGACGAAAGGCTCTTGGTGCTGCAGCCAGGCATCAGGGCCGTACCTCTGAGGTGGGAGAGCCAACTTCAGGACACTGGTCCACAAGAGACCTCCCAGCTCCACGTAATACCAAACGGCAAAAATCTCTCAGAGATCTCCATCTCAACATCAAGACCCAGCATCACTCAATGACCAGCAAGGTACAGTGCTGAACACCCTATGCCAAACAACTAGCAAGACAGGAACACAGCCCCATCCATTAGCAGAGAGGCTGCCTAAAATCATAATAAGGCCACAGACACCCCAAAATACACCACCAGATGTGGACGTGCCCACCAGAAAGACAAGATCCAGACTCATCCACCAGAACTCAGGCACTAGTTCCCTCCACCAGGAAGCCTTCACAACCCACTGAACCAACCTTAGCCACTGGGGACAGATACCAAAAACAACGGGAACTACGAACCTGCAGCCTGTGAAAAGGAGACCCCAAACACAGTAAGATAAGCAAAATGAGATGACAGAAAAACACACAGCAGATGAAGGAACAGGGTCAAAACACACCAGACTTAACAAATGAAGAGGAAATAGGTAGTCTACCTGAAAAAGAATTCAGAATAATGATAGTAAGGATGATCCAAAATCTGGGAAATAGAATAGACAAAATGCAAGAAACATTTAACAAGGAAGTAGAAGAACTAAAGAGGAACCAAGCAACAATGAAAAACACAATAAATGAAATTAAAAATACTCTAGATGGGATCATCAGCAGAATAACTGAGGCAGAAGAAAGGATAAGTGACCTGGAAGATAAAATGGTGGAAATAACTACTGCAGAGCAGGATAAAGAAAAAAGAATGAAAAGAACTGAGGACAGTCTCAGAGACCTCTGGGACAACATTAAAGGCACCACCATTCGAATTATAGGGGTCCCAGAAGAAGAAGAGAAAAAGAAAGGGACTGAGAAAATATTTGAAGAGATTATAGTTGAAAACTTCCCTAATATGGGAAAGGAAATAGTTAACCAAGTCCTGGAAGCACAGAGAGTCCCATACAGGATAAACCCAAGGAGAAACACGCCAAGACACATATTAATCAAACTGTCAAAAATTAAATATAAGGAAAACATATTAAAATCAGCAAGGGAAAAAAAACAAATAACACACAAGGGAATCCCCATTAGGTTAACATCTGATCTTTCAGCAGAAACTCTGCAAGCCAGAAGGGAGTGGCAGGATATACTTAAAGTGATGAAGGAGAAAAACCTACAACCAAGATTACTCTACCCAGCAAGGATCTCATTCAGATTTGATGGAGAAATTAAAACCTTTACAGACAAGCAAAAGCTGAGAGAGTTCAGCACCACCAAACCAGCTTTACAACAAATGCTAAAGGAACTTCTCTAGGCAAGAAACACAAGAGAAGGAAAACACCTACAATAACAAACCCAAAACATTTAAGAAAATGGGAATAGGAACATACATATCGATAATTACCTTGAATGTAAATGGATTAAATGCTCACATCAAAAGACACAGGCTGGCTGAATGGATACAAAAACAAGACCCATATATATGCTGTCTACAAGAGACCCACTTCAGACCTAGAGACACATACAGACTGAAAGTGAGGGGATGGAAAAAGATATTCCATGCAAATGGAAATCAAAAGAAAGCTGGAGTAGCAATTCTCATATCAGACAAAATAGACTTTAAAATAAAGACTATTACAAGAGACAAAGAAGGACACTATATAATGATCAAGGGATCGATCCAAGAGGAAGGTATAACAATTGTAAATATTTATGCACCCAACATAGGAGCACCTCAATACATAAGGCAAATACTAACAGCCATAAAAGGGGAAATCGACAGCAACACAATCATAGTAGGGGACTTTAACACCCCACTTTCACCAATGGACAGATCATCCAAAATGAAAATAAATAAGGAAACACAAGCTTTAAATGATACATTAAACAAGATGGACTTAATTGATATTTATAGGACATTCCACCCAAAAACAACAGAATACACATTTTTCTCAAGTGCTCATGGAACATTCTCCAGGATAGATCATATCTTGGGTCACAAATCAAGCCTTGGTAAATTTAAGAAAATTGAAATCGTATCAAGTATCTTTTCCGACCACAACGCCATGAGACTAGATATCAATTACAGGAAAAGATCTGTAAAAAATACAAACACATGGAGGCTACACAATACACTACTTAATAACGAAGTGATCACTGAAGAAATCAAAGGGGAAATCAAAAAATACCTAGAAACAAATGACAATGGGGATACAACGACCCAAAACCTATGGGACGCAGCAAAAGCAGTGCTAAGAGGGACGTTTATAGCAATACAAGCCTACATCAAGAAACAGGAAACATCTCGAATAAACAACCTAACCTTGCACCTAAAGCAATTAGAGAAAGAAGAACAAAAAACCCCCAAAGCCAGCAAAAGGAAAGAAATCATAAAGATTAGGTCAGAAATAAATGAAAAAGAAATGAAGGAAACAATAGCAAAAATCAATGAAACTAAAAGCTGGTTCTTTGAGAAGATAAACAAAATTGATAAACCATTCGCCAGACTCATCAAGAGAAAAAGGGAGAAGACTCAGATCAATAGAATTAGAAATGAAAAACGAGAAGTAACCACTGACACTGCAGAAATACAAACGATCATGAGAGATTACTACAAGCAACTCTATGCCAATAAAATGGACAACCTGGAAGAAATGGACAGATTCTTAGAAATGCACAAACTGCCGAGACTGAACCAGGAAGAAATAGAAAATATGAACAGACCAATCACAAGCACTGAAATTGAAACTGTGATTAAAAACCTTCCAACAAACAAAAGCCCAGGACCAGATGGCTTCACAGGCGAATTCTATCAAACATCTAGAGAAGAGCTAACACCTATCCTTCTCAAACTCTTCCAAAATATTGCAGAGGCAGGAACACTCCCAAACTCATTCTACGAGGCCACCATCACCCTGATACCAAAACCAGACAAAGATGTCACAAAGAAAGAAAACTACAGGCCAATATCACTGATGAACATAGATGCAAAAATCCTCAACAAAATACTAGCAAACAGAATCCAACAGCACATTAAAAGGATCATACACCATGATCAAGTGGGGTTTATCCCAGGAATGCAAGGATTCTTCAACATACGCAAATCAATCAATGTGATACACCATATTAACAAATTGAAGGAGAAAAACCATATGATCATCTCAATAGATGCAGAGAAAGCTTTCGACAAAATTCAACACCCATTTATGATAAAAACCCTGCAGAAAGTAGGCATAGAGGGAACTTTCCTCAACATAATAAAGGCCATATATGACAAACCCCCAGCCAACATTGTCCTCAATGGTGAAAAACTGAAACCATTTCCACTAAGATCAGGAACAAGACAAGGTTGCCCACTCTCACCACTATTATTCAACATAGTTTTGGAAGTGTTAGCCACAGCAATCAGAGAAGAAAAAGAAATAAAAGGAATCCAAATCGGAAAAGAAGAAGTAAAGCTGTCACTATTTGCAGATGACATGATACTATACATAGAGAATCCTAAAGATGCTACCAGAAAACTCCTAGAGCTAATCAATGAATTTGGTAAAGTAGCAGGATACAAAATTAATGCACAGAAATCTCTTGCATTTCTATACACTAATGACGAAAAATCTGAAAGTGAAATTAAGAAAACACTCCCGTTTACCATTGCAACAAAAAGAATAAAATATCTAGGAATAAACCTACCTAAGGAGACAAAAGACCTGTATACAGAAAATTATAAGACACTGATGAAAGAAATTAAAGATGATACAAATAGATGAAGAGATATACCATGTTCTTGGATTGGAAGAATCAACATTGTGAAAATGACTCTACTACCCAAAGCAATCTACAGATTCAATGCAATCCCTATCAAACTACCACTGGCATTTTTCACAGAACTAGAACAAAAAATTTCACAATTTGTATGGAAACACAAAAGACCCCGAATAGCCAAAGCAATCTTGAGAACGAAAAATGGAGCTGGGGGAATCAGGCTCCCTGACTTCAGACTATATTACAACGCTTCAGTAATCAAGACAGTTTGGTACTGGCACAAAAACAGAAATATAGATCAATGGAACAGGATAGAAAGCCCAGAGATAAACCCACACACATATCGTCACCTTATCTTTGATAAAGGAGGCAAGCATATACAGTGGAGAAAAGACAGCCTCTTCAATAAGTGGTGCTGGGAAAATTGGACAGCTACATGTAAAAGTATGAAATTAGAACACTCCCTGACACCATGCACAAAAATAAACTCAAAATGGATTAAAGACCTAAGTGTAAGGGCAGACACTATCAAACTCTTAGAGGAAAACATAGGCAGAACACTCTATGACATACATCACAGCAAGATTCTTTTTGACCCAGCTCCCAGAGAAATGGAAATAAGAACACAAATAAACAAATGGGACCTAATGAAACTTAAAAGCTTTTGCACAGCAAAGGAAACCATAAACAAGACCAAAAGACAACCATCAGAATGGGAGAAAATATTTGCAAATGAAGCAACAGACAAAGGATTAATCTCCAAGATTTACAAGCAGCTCATGCAGCTCAATAACAAAAAAACGAACCCAATCCAAAAATGGGCAGAAGACCTAAATAGACATTTCTCCAAAGAAGATATACAGATGGCCTACAGACACATGAAAGAATGCTCAACATCATTAATCATTAGAGAAATGCAAATCAAAACTACAATGAGATATCATCTCACACCGGTCAGAATGGCCATCATCAAAAAATCTAGAAACAATAAATGCTGGAGAGGGTGTGGAGGAAAGGGAACCCTCTTGCACTGTTGGTGGGAATGTAAATTGATGCAGCCACTATGGAGAACAGTATGGAGGTTCCTTAAAAAACTAAAAATAGAACTACCATACGACCCAGCAATCCCACTACTGGGCATATACCCTGAGAAAACCATAGTTCAAAAAGAGTCATGTACCAAAATGTTCATTGCAGCTCTATTTACAATAGCCAGGACATGGAAGCAACCTAAATGTCCATCGACAGATGAATGGATAAAGAAGATGTGGCACATATATACAATGGAATATTACTCAGCCATAAAAAGAAATGAAATGGAGGTATTTGTAATGAGGTGGATGGAGTTAGAGTCTGTCATACAGAGTGAAGTAAGTCAGAAAGAGAAAAACAAATACAGTATGCTAACACATATATACGGAATCTAAGGAAAAAAAAAAAAAAAGGCCATGAAGAACCTAGTGGCAAGACGGGAATAAAGACACAGACCTACCAGAGAATGGACTTGAGGATATGGGGAGGGGGTGGGGTGAGATGTGACAGGGTAAGAGAGTGTCATGGACATATATACACTACCAAATGTAAAATAGATAGCTAGTGGGAAGCAGCCGCATAGCACAGGGAGATCAGCTTGGTGCTTTGTGACCACCTAGAGGGGTGGGATGGGGAGGGTGGGAGGGAGGGAGATGCAAGAGGGAAGAGAAATGGGAACATATTGTATATGTATAACTGATTCACTTTGTTATAAAGCAGAAGCTAACACACCATTGTAAGGCAATTATACTTCAATAAAGATGTTTAAAAAAAAAAGGCATAGACTTTATAAGTGGTGAATCCAAGTAATTTGGGAATAGCTCATTAAAATGCAAATAGTTATTACTGAAGTAGTTTGACCTTTACTTGTAACATATTTTTAAGACATATACTTTCCAAAGCTATGCTTAAAAATTATAGATATAATCCAAGTATAAGTATAGTCTGATCTGATTCCATATGACCTCTTATTTTCAGATTCAGACATGTCTATACTATAGGCCAAGACTTTGTTTTGTCATTCATCCGTTGATGCAAGTAGTGTCAGGCTTTAAACTCTCCAGTTATTGTTCTTTGCTTAGAAACCATGAATAGAAGATATTTGCAGTCCTCTTGATGGTAATCAGAAAGCTAGCAACTTGTTGTGGGGTATCACACTGACCCCCATGTCACCTTCCTACCAAGAACAGATCCATAAAAAGACACCACTTCTGTGTCACTGCTTTCTTATATCCATTCACACTTTTATGATATTAGTCCTGAGACACAGAATTTAGAGTGAAATCTTTACCAAGGCCACTAACAGTGTATTATTAGCAGAATAAAAGAGAGCAATCGTACCAAGAGAAAGATAAACCCCCTAACCTGGCTACAGTCATACCATGGCTCTGGGATTAAACCATCCCATACAGCATGTATACACCATACATCAATCTACATTCAATGCCCTCAGTTTCTTCTTAGCAAGTATCTCATTGGTTATCTAATAAGTGACTTTATTTCTAACCCTTCTACTCACCAGGACTCTGTTCTCAGTGATGGAAAATCCCAAACTTGAGGCTTCCACTTATTCTGCCTTTATAGTCAATCACCCTAAGAACTTAGAATCCTTGTATTTTCACCCAGGCTCGAAAAACTCCCTTTATGATCAGACTACAGTTAATTTTAGTCATCATTTCTCAAAATGTGAGATTATGTGCACACAACATGATCTCAAACAGTGATCCTTAGAAAGTGAACAAACAAACAAAAAAGGATTCTAGGATCAATAAGATTTAAAAATGCTACATACTACGGTTCCCACCTTCCACTTTGTAAATCCTTTATGCATTTTAGCATAGTGGAGTAATGTAAAATCCTATAGAAAAACCTTGAACTTTAAACACCCCGATATTTGCAAAATTCATTTGACTAAGGTATCTCTTATTCTGAGAATACCTATCAACATCCTTTTAAATCTAGGATTCTGGAAAATATGCTTTGAAAAGTTTTGTTATATTGTCTATTATTGTTGTCTTTTTAATCTGTCTAATTTTTAAGACGCTATGGTATATATGAGGGCTGCTCACCAATACTTCTCATTCTCCTCCTTTTATGTCCATGTGGGGATTTAATCTCTCCTTCCCCTGTAAGTTAGGCATGGCCATATGACTGCTAAAATCAGTGATATATGATCATAAGTGTGTCATTTTCAGGTAGAAGCACTTAATTCCTGATGTGAGTCTAGCCAGAGTGCTCCCAACCACAACACTATGAAGAAGTCATTATCATTCCTATATTGTGAATGACAAAACTAATTTTCAGAGAAGGCTAGAACAGGATTCTAATTTGTGTACTTTTTTTTTTTTTTTGGTTACATACTTTTTTTGCATTTTATTTTATTTTATTTTATTTATACAGCAGGTTCTTATTAGCTATCTATTTCATACATATTAGTGTATATATGTCAATCCCAATCTCCCAATTCATTAATTTGTGTACTTTAAATCTCATGCTTTTTCTACCACAACTTGCTGCCTGAGGTTGATATTCATAACACACTAAAATGCACCTCTCATCTTCCAAATGAAATGTTATTCCTTTCATGAATTTATTTTTGCATCCGTCATTCATGTGAAATTCAGAACACTACTCCACCTAAAGTTCAGTTTCATTAGTGTAAACGGTTTGAGTTAAAGCCAACATTACTTATTTCCCAACCAAAAACACGTATCTATGCATTTCTTCCTTTGAGTTAATATAAATATGATGAAATCGAATATTTCCCAATATTATTAACATAGCTCAAACCATGCTACTTTTTAAAAACTGGGTATTTAATTGGTATATACCAATGTATTAGGCCCTGGGTGGGGACTAGAACACAGATAAGTTTACAGCTAAGTAGAGGAAAAGAATTGTCAACAACTATTATACAAATAATAAAATTAGGACTAACTTGAGGTTCAAGAAGTGAACTGTGGGAACAACACTGAAGATGACTGAATGCTTTCTGGGGAGACCATAGAAAACTTTCTGAAGGAATGGAAGCCATAGTAGAGTCTGGAGACCATTTGAAGGGCCCTGAGACCCTTTCAGAGGGCTACAAAATCAAAACTATTTTCTTAATTATATTAATGTATTATTTGTCCTTTTTATGTGTACAGTGAAATCCTCCCAGAGGTTACTTCATGTGTGCTATCATAACACAATGAATGCAGAAGCAGTTACTAGAATCCAGCTATCTTCTATGAATCCAGAAATTTACATAATTAAGTAAATATTTAAAACAATGTCACTATTTTCACTTTTTCTTTTGGAAACAATAGTTATTTTTATTAAAACATTTATGTTAATATATGGGTTTTTCATTTTGTTTTAAAATAGATTAATTAATAATTAAATATTTAAAAATATCTCAGATTAATTAAAACCATGCTAACTAATGGTGTGTAGTACATCAGAATGTCTTCTATTTTTCTAAAAGGAAACATTAAACAAGTAGGCAGGAGATTTGGAATCAATCCCTTCTGCTTTTTCTTCTAGTTTCCTTAACACATTTGGGAAAGCCATTAAACTCTTAGTTGTAATATCCTCATTTGTAACCTAGGGATAGGAACATCTCCTTTGTAAGCTTTACAGTTTATTTTTACACCTGTATTTTAAGTTTATTTTATATAAACTTATGAAAATTAAATGAGATTCCATAAATTAAAACAAACACCACTACCACCACTTTATACCAAAAAAGACATTATAAATGCTCAGTATTGTTATGATTCTCTTCTAACTCATTTTTTCCTTTATATTATTTTCATCCAAAACACTTATCAAAATCACTTTCATTCTCTTCTATAAATTGACCAAAAAGTTAAAATACTTTTACCAATATTCTAAACTCTGAACCCTAGATAAACTCTGCTAGTCATGTCTCAGAGCAGAATTCTAGTAACCAAGCATTGCTGGTAAAACTCATGTAAAAAAATAGACTTGAGTCATAAAATGTGTAATCACCATTCTCAAATGTGTCTTTAATGTCACCCCCAAAACTTCCCATTTTTTCACATTCTTCCCAACCATTTTAAAACATTACCAATTCTCCTAAAACTCTAATATCCCTGCTGAAACCATCCAACCATAAATACATGTATGCCTATACCCAGCAGACAACTTCATCTTTTACTTCCCAGAGCAAGCTTTTTTCAGCATAAGTGCATTGAATGCCTATTAAATACCAGACATTTCTCTAGGTGCTGGGAATATAGTGATTCGATAGCCATATAATATCCCTGGCTTCATACTCTTTAGATCTAAAGGAAAAGAAAGACAATAAATATATGAGCATATTTCAAAGAGATAAATATATGGATGGTTAGATTAAGTAATATAAGGATAGACAGACATAGACTGATTAGTATGAGAAATTCAGGTAGTGATGTGTTATGAAGGCAACAAAACAAGGTAATAAGATAGTAACAAGGACAAATAAATACAGTGATCAATAAAAGCCCTAAGGAGGAGTCACTTGAGCAATGAGGCAGAGAGTACTGGTTACTTATCCCAGTATCACTACTCCCTTCGAAGCAGTAGAGCTCCAATTTTTAGGGGATACATGGCCATCAAGAAAAAGTACCACATTTTCTGTGCCCTCTCACAGCTAGGTGTCACTATATGACCAAGTTGCAGCCAGCAAGATCTAAGGAGTGCCTTGTGTTAGTACTGGAAGGTCTTAAAAGGGACGGGATGAAACATTCTTTTCTGCTTCCCCCATCCTACCGCCTAGATTTTGCTGTAACTGCAATGAAAAGATGCTGGTGGGGTAAGGGGTAAAGTCTGTGGAATTTGTCAAGATTTGCATTTGAGAATGAACACTGGCTGAACATTCTCCCGGAGAAGGGGCTATGGGGAGCAATTTGGAAGCAGGGTAACTGGATAGGAGGCTATTGCAATCATTCAAGAGCCACATGACGATAATTAGGGCAGCTGCAGAGAAAATGGTCATACTTTGAACATATTTTGGAAGAGAAGCCAACAGGACTTGCTGTTAGCTGAATGTGGAGTGTAGCAAATGAGAAAAAGATACATCAAGGATAACACCGAAATTGTTGGCCAGGCCAGCTGGGTGAATTGTAGTACCATTTACTGAAGTGACAGACTGAGGAAGAAGCAGGTCTGAGGGAAAGTGAGGAGCGAAGGACCAAATATCTATTTTAGATGTGAATATTAAGCCTGGCAATGTCTATTAGACATCCAAATGAGGATATTGAGAAGACACTTGAACATAGGAATCTGGAGCCCTGGGGGTAAAAATGGGACTGGAGATATAAATCAGGGAGTTATTTAATGTATGGGTAGTATTTAGGCTATGAGGTTAGATGAAATCAATTTTAAAAAAGGATACAGATCAAGAAGGGCAGGGGATTATAGGCCATGTGCAACAGCAAGTAGAGTCCGAGCAGAGCAAGGGAAGCCAGCTAAGAAGGCTGAGAAGGAGAAATCTATGAGGTATAGGAGGGAAAACAGGAGGGCGTGGATCACAGAGCTAGGGAAGGAAGTGCTACAAGAGAGGGTGTCAGATGCTGCTCAGGTCGAATAGGAAGAAAAAAGAGGAGTTCATTATGCGTTTGGCACTGTTCCAATGAAATGGTGGGGACAAAAATCTTCTTGAAGTGGAGGGGTGAAGAGGAGCAGGGAAATTCAGCAGTATAAATAGAGAGAGGTGTTACAGAGGAAGAATTGTCTTTTGTTCTTTTTTTAATTTTTTGTATTTTTTAAGATAGATATATTAAAAATCTGTAGGCCAACTGGAGTAATCCCGTCCAATGATGCAGGTGAAGGCAGGCTGGAAGGTGTTAGAAAGCACAGGATCTAAAGTACAAATCTCATGGTCTGATACCCACGAGGGATCACGTCTGTCATTGTAACCACTGAACCCTCCGTGCCTGGTACAGCACTCAAGACACAGTGTATGCTTAACGATTAAGTAAATGAATGAATAAATGTTATATTCAATAGTCTTAGTCAGCATATTTTATCACAAAAATCTTTACATAAGGTCATTACATTCCCTATTTTGGGGACCCCTATAGTCTGCATAATAAGCTAAAAAAAATCCTGAAGTTGGCACAAGGGCACATAATGGCTCATCTCTGCCTACCTCTCTAGTCTCAGTTCTCTATATACCTACTTGCATCCTATAACCACACTGCAGTGAACAACTAATTCTACGTCATGTTTCTCGACTCAGTACCTTCACCACATGTGTTCTCTGTTCTTGCAAAAACTTCCCCTCATCAACACTCTGTGTTTTGCTAATTCCTATTTATTCTTTAAGACTTAGCTCAAGTACTCTTCCATTTAGGAAGATGTGTGTGATCCTCTTCTGAACTAGAGCCCCTCAGTGCTCCCAAGGAAACTGTGCAAACCTCTTACAAAATAATTATCATATTATATAGAATTTGCTTATGAACTTATTTCCATCATTTAAATTAAGCTATAAAATAAATATGCTTTTTGTCTCTGAATACCCAGAACCTAGCTCAAGACATTTAATTAGTGCCATTAAGTGAATATATGGTATCTATGGTACCCTGATGATGGCCATGTTTATTAATCAACCAAAAACATTTACTCCCTAAACATCTTCAGCAAATGGGAGTGTCTATATTGAAATCCTCCTTGATTTTCTTGTTGCTATATGATTATAAATTCAGACACTTAATGGGCTCCCAATCTTAAAAGAGTTTGCAATATAAGTGGGCAAGCGTATGTAAAATAGCACAGCATCATCAAGAATTAGAGACTGCAAATACTAGGGTTTCTACCTACCGTGCTTCATCTTTTGCAAATATCCTTAATGAACCACAGTAGTCCTACTGAGACTGGATGTAACTTTAGAAGCTTTCACAACATAGTATTTTCAGGCACTCAGTATCAGAGTCAGCATAAGAAATGAAATTTTATTATCTATCTATGAATTAGTACAATGGGTTGGATGAGAGTAATGCCCTGGATAAATGAAACAAAGCTGGAGTCAGCTTTGATGATGGAGGGAGATTAACATGCTAAGGAAGTTTGAAGCTGGTGTATGCTCTAGGAAAAGAACAGGTAGTGTCATGGCACTAAGTAGTGCCAAAAGGAAGTCGCTTAGTTAGATAATGGGAGAGAGACAAAGAATGAATTTGGGTGTTTTTTGTTTTTTTTTTTCCTAATGGTTTAGTATGGTCTAGTAGTTTCTTATAAAAACAATGAATTTTCTCCAGTCTTGACATCAATCCCCATGTATGTTAGTACAGCTCTTACCTATATGGTAGCCTATAGGCTAGGCCAGGTGAAAAGGGACAGATTGACCTTAAAGGTTCTGAAATCTGGTGTTTAAAAATATAGGTAAAAAGTTATCTGAACAAGGTAATATCTTAGCAGAACTCTGAGATTTGTAGTGCCAGATACAAATTATATGTTATATAATTTGTTATAGCTTATATAACTGTATTATATATATATATATATATATACAGTTATATATATAATCTGTTATATCTTATATAACTGTATTATAAGGCTGCAAACTTCTTGAAGGCAAGAACCTCAGTTTAATTATCTCTGAATTGCCTGGCACATGGGCCAGACACATGGCACCTAATATGTGCCTATTCTAGGACCTCCTAGAACAGTATAGTTTCTTAATCTTCACAGAACTTCTCAGGATCACTTAGGGGATATGGGTCCCATGGGTCTTCCCTAAAGGAATACAGTAGAGAACAAACTTCAGGCACACAAGCTGTGGTGTAAAGTACAGGAGTGAGCTTTCAAACAAGAAGAAATAGAAAAGATAAGAGCAGCAAAATAGTTTGTAAATGTCACATGCTCTGATAATTTAAATGTAATATAATTAACAAAAGTGGAAGATGAGAGAAAGTATAAAGTAGAACATGCCTGTTGATGATCTCATTGGTATTAACTTACAAGACGAAGTAGCAAAATTGTAAGCATTTGTAAGAGGGTGAAGATAACTTGAACATGATATTTGTCATTAAAATTGAGTAGTGGAAGAGATAGAAGGGTAGAAAGGAGAAGATATTCCTTTTTGTTTATTGTAGGTAGCTAATAGATATTATCTTTAAAAGACAGCACTAAAGATAGTAAATAAAGAAAGATATTGGTCTAATAGAAATGACTAGAACAAAAAGATAAGTTATCCTAAAAACCAAAATAAATCCCAATAAAAGTTTTTGAAAATGACAATGTAATGAAATGTTTATTGTGTGTACATGTATTAATAAATATAATGTAAGACCATAAGGCAGAAATTAGAATTTCTAGTAGTTTATCAATAAATATATGTCTTAACTTTATTAAAAGAAAGAAGATTGAAAAGATCCATATTCAACTGTTTACTGGATACAAGAGACACACCTAATAGAAAGTGGTTCTGAACAGTTACAAATAAAGGGCTAGGCAAAGATATGCCAGCCAAATGCAAAGGTAAAGAAAGAAGAGGTAGCAATTTTAATATCAGACAAGGCAGAATTTAACCCAACAATGACACTTTATAATCTAAAGGCTACAACTAAAAATAAAGGTAAAACAGTTAATTATGTGCTAAAAAAACAGCAGCAAATTTGAATTAGATACACTAGAATAAATTCATTATTGTTTCCTCCCAAATAAATATTTACTAGCTCTCACAACTGGAAAGGTTTAAAAGTAAAGAAAGTTCAGGAACAATGAGCTCATCTAGTGCCCAGATGGTAGAGCTGAGAGCTCCAGTGGTAAGGGCTGGCTCCAGATTTGAGAAATCATAGATACTTGATAAGTCTGGGATATCCTTTGTGCCAGAAAGCAAGGAGATGATCAGACTTATTTGCCAGGTCAAAAGGACACAGCATCCAACATAGAGGGACTTCTACTGGTCAAAGATACAAAGAGATACAACTTAAGCATCAATAAGAATAATTGAAATTGATCAAACTCATTGCATATATAAAAATCTGTAAATTCATGATGATATGTGAGAGAAGGAGATAGAGGGGGAGAGAGAAAGAGTACCACACCTCTCCCAATTAACTGGTGATAACAGAAGTAACAGACACCAAATCCTTTCTCTAAAAATTTAACAATGAAATGCTTTTCCTCTAGGAATTATATTTCGGGTTACCTAAGTCACCCTATTATATGAAGAAATTTTTTCTGTATAAAAAATTATTTGCAACCTCCTATGCAATTATTGATTCTGGCAATGATTATTAGGGTCAGGAACCATGAAACGCTGATGGGGAAAAGAACAATAGAAGGATGAAGCAGTCACAACTTGAAAGGGCTGGTAAATCAGTATCACCAGAGGGGAGATGGCCAAGTATTTTGTGTCTCTTGGTGTGATGGACATAAGAATACAGTGTCATCTATGCAATATCCTTAGCAAAATGTTTGAACCTAATTCTAATGGAGTGTCAGTCTCCAGAGCTTACTTCCAGTTTACAGGAAATAGTAAGGACAGAAGACGCAAAGAGACACATCTATAATGTGGAATGTTTTTCAGATCAACTGATACAGGTTTGGTTTTGTTTTTAAATAAATCAGTAGTATAAAAAAATAAAATAAAATAAAAAGGAGACATACTATTCCAGCATTAAAGAGGATCAGATTCACCAGAACCATATGTAATACCGGACCTGAGCTGGATCCTAATTTAAACAACCCATCAGTTTAAAAAAAAATGGAGAAATTTTGATTATAGATCAGGTTTTAGATGGTACAAAAAACGAGCATGAATTTTGTTATGTGTGATAACATTACTATGGTTATATAAGAAAATGCCCATAGGTTTTAGAGATACATATTGAAGTCTGTAGGTTGAAATAACATGATGTCTGGGATTTGTTTTTAAATGCTTCAAGGAAAAAAAAATGAGAAGAATAGAAAGAGACAGGTGAAGCAAGTGTGACAAAATCTAGATAAATTTTTGAGTTTTGGAGATGTATTTGTGGGCCTCTCATTCTGTTAACTTTATTTTGTGAATGTTTAAAATTTTAGAATAGTTCTTACTAAATGAAAAGAACAAAAAGGAAAAATTACTTGTTTGTTTAATAAAATATGAGAATAAGAAAAGAAATAAGGCTTCTATGGAAACATAAATCTCCAATTAACAGCAGAAAACAGTGGCTAATTTGTTTTCAAAAAGAAAACAAATACGGCACATCAAGCTATTTTTTATGAACCTTATTCAAATTGTAATGCAAATGCTAATCTTTGTAAATGGGATTTTAAAAAATGTGTCCTGAGGCAGTTTATATTTATTATCATATTTCTGGCTAAAACCAAGGAAACCAAATTCTAGTGAAAAAAATTGCATTTCCTTTCTACCTGAGCTGAGCATAAGGGAAATTGGTAGCTTTCCTTTTCTCTGCATTTTTCCTTTTGCAATAAAGCATTTAAGTTTATTTGTTAGCAAGGCCTGTTCTGTGGTCAGGAAAGCTCTTGGTAGATTTGGGCGTTTAATACTAGCAAATGGAATCATGGATGGTGAAGTTGATCTAATGTTTGGCTTGTAAGAAATGCTGAACTAAATAATCCTGCAGCATTCTAAAGAGGTCTGTTGGTATAGTATGTCTTTATGTCTGTTCACAATCAAAAATAAATCACAGGATTAGTTTACCTAGCAACAAACAATAGGGTATAGGGTGTCAAAGAAATCAGAGAACTGACCTTTGCAATTGAATGTCAATCATTTCTACAATTCTATTATATCCCACTAGGATGAGCATAAAGGGCTTGTCCCTAAGTGAAATTGCAAAACCAGTGTAATTTATATTTTGGCATCCACTAACGTCCTTGGCTCCCATCTTTCTACCTTCGTGTTATCCTCTTCCTTTTGGGTCCTTGTGATCTATGACAATGATAAAATGATGGACATGTTTACTGCAATGAGCCCATGACTTCATAGACAAACCTTCCCAGAACTATTGACATTTTTAAAGCACCAACACTCGATCCAAAAGGGACAGCAATCTATTAGGGAAATCTCAGCAACTAGCACATATTGTAAGTAGAACAGAGGAGAACAAGGCAACTACACTCAATGATGGCAATGGTTAATACTGAGTATAGACTATGTGCTGGTTCTTTACATACACAATTAATTTAATCCTCACAAAAATCTTATGAAATGGGTGCTACTATTATCACTGAATTACAGGAAATTGAGGCACAGAGGAGTGAAGCAACTTGCACAGATCACACAGCAGGTCAGTGACAGAGCACTGTCAGATCTCAGTCAGTCTGACTCAAAACTAGTGATTGACATAAGCCAGGCAATGTGCTAGGCACTTTGTGTTATATACAGATTCCCCTTGCCTCTGCAACTTGTTTATTTGTTTGTTTGTTCATTTGTCCATTTATTTATTTAGTAACTTGGCTGAATGAATTTTGTGAAGCCGATTTCCCCTGCAATGTGAGGCCTGTGATGTTCCTGCCCAGAATTGTTTTCCTTCTTTATGTCTTTTAGCCTGGCTTCCTGGGGTTTGCCCCTAGGTCAGCATAAGCCACCTATTGGTAGAAAGTTGTGCTGAAGTACAATTAGTCAGTTAAATTTTTACTCATTACTTTTGGATGTGTGTGTAGCTTGGAGATCACTTTATAATTCAGAAAGCTTACAATTTTGCCTCACATTCAACCAGAGACTAGAAGCTTAGAAGTTTCCTCTCCGGTCACTTCTACGAGGGCTCAGCCTTGGACATGCACAGTCCTCCAGACCACCAGGGATGAGGGTGACTAGTTTTAAACCTGTCTTCCTAGGCATTGCCCCTGGTTCAGAGTATCATAATGTCCAGACAATTTTGGTTAATATATTGTGTTAAAGCCCCTTGAGCTGGAAAGGCTTCCTCTCTTTGCTAATGGTTCTGTGTGTTTCTTAGGGAATTCTTTCAAATCTGCCTTCATCCCACTCTGATTGTCCGGAGTGATAGAGCCTGGTGTATGTGCATACCCTTTCAGATCCCCAGGGGTGAGTGTAATCCTAGGAGGGCTCTTCTTGGCTGTCTCTTTCACTCAGTTAAATTTTTGGCTGGTCTTCTGTTTTTGCATGTTGTACTAGGATCATGGAACTACCATCTGCTTCTTAATTGCTTAGCAAAAAAACTCCCTTGTTTCAACAGGGTCTTTAGACATGAACTCCTGCATGCTTTGTCCCAAACAAAGTCAGTCCCCTTAGTCAGAGCTGTGGAAATTGAAAATGATGGTGGTTATACTATGTCTTATAGGGAAGAAATTTAACATATACAGTTAACTCAGGTAGTGAAGACCTTGGTGGAAGCCCGAAGGTCAAGAGTCATGCCAAACCTTGACCTTAGGACATCTATGCACAAGGCCCAGATAAGTTACAGGTAATTTGAGCTAGTCTTGAAGGATGAGTAGGAGAATGCTAGGTGAAGAATATGGGTATTCCTTGCAGGGAAAAAAAGGCATGAATTATTTTCTCTTCAAAGATAGGGTTAATTTAGCCATAATATATAGCACATAGCCCGGTACAAGAAGGTGCTTGAAATATTTTTTTAGATGTGCTTGGAGTCATGGATGTAGACATTATGTTGAGCAAGAACAGTAAATACCAATGGGCAAGAACACAAGGTGTTTCATCAAAGAAGTAGGTTCACATCATTAAATACTTGCTGGAGGTTCACGATATCCATTCATAGGGAATAAATTGCCAAAAAGCTATATTGTTAGACTATAGCATGCAGCCTGCCTAATGACTCCATTTATCAGTAAAAACAGGTTTACCTGACTAGTAGAGAAATTCTTACACAGCTAGATTCAGAGAATAAGTTTGCCAATATTTTTGAGGTTCTTTTGCAAATTCTGAAAGACTCTGGCTTTCCCTGGTGTTCCCTCAGGACAGGAAGATCTGCAAGTTGAGTTCAAAGATAATGAAAGGATAAAGGTCACCAGTCTTTAAAAAATCTCTACTGGTGCTACTGAACATAAATTTATCCAAAGAGTTCTGCAGACTGAGTTAGCTCAACCCAAAACAAGATTCCCTTGATAATCCAGAGAAGGAAGTACAAAAAATCTGTGAGATATTTCTCTCCTGCCTGAAGATAAATTGGAATTTATCCTGCCATCTATCTAATAGGTATGACTGACACTTTCAATCACGGTACCATATTTCAAGATGAAATGTGGTATAATGGTGTGTATGTATTCAAGCCAAAGCCAGGAGGCCCAAATTCTGAAGACCACCTACTTTTTTTTGAGACTTTAAGTCTTTCAATATCTTCATGTGCAAACAGACGATAATCATGCAACCTAGGGTCACGAATAGGGTTTGTTTGTATCCTGCCTTGAAGAAAAATGAGATACCAAAATGAGGTTTCTGGGTTTGTTTGCTTGCTTGCTTGTTTGATATTACGGTGCCCTTTGGTTGCTCCACTGAAACCAAAAGATACAGTAAACCTTGGTCCTGTTATATGGCATGACAAAAGAAAATTTAAGGGGAGAGCCAGAAGCCTGGCACTGGAGGGAGAGGCAGGGTGACTCCCCTAGAGAAGCTCTGGCAGATTTTGCACACGTCCTATAAAGAAGTCTCCACTGCTCTATAGCTGACAGTAGCAGGCTGGCTTCAAAGGACCCCAGGTAGTAGTATTGAGCCAGCATAATCTGGAGCACGCTAGTAGCCAAAAGCAGAGCTGCACAGATTCTGTGGGAGCCGCTATTGGTGGCAGAAGGCAGTCTACCAGCTAATATTGGTTAGAGGTTTCCCTCCAACCTAAGTTGGAAGTGTGAAAAGTTGACTTTTTTTTTAATTAATTAATTAATTTGTGACTGCTTTGGGTCTTCATTGCTGCACGCAGGCTTCCTCTAGTTGCAGCGAGTGGGGTCTACTCTTCGTTGCGGTACGTGGGCTTCCCATCACGGTGGCTTCTCTTGTTGTGGAGCACGGGCTGTAGGGACGTGGGCTTCAGTAGTTGTGGTAAGCAGGCTCAGTAGTTGTGGCTCGCGGGCTTAGTTGCTCCGTGGCACGTGGGATCTTCCCGGACCAGGGCTTGAACCCATGTCCCCTGCATTGGCAGGCAGATTCTTAACCACTGTGCCACCAGGGAAGCCCAAGGTTGACATTTTTAATCATCTTATATTTTCTTTACTACGAAGAAAAAGAAAAATAACATTCCAGCAGAGGTAGGGGATTTACAGCTAAAATAGATAGGGGCTTTACATACAAAGGCCTTGGATTGAAAACTAGCTCTCAAATGGAGAGTATTAACAGAGGGAAGGAAAAATAAAAGCCAGTCATCTCCATTTTGGAGATGTTTTGGAGCTCAAATGAAATCATTAAGAGACTAAATATATAAAAGGACAATAACCAGACTGCATAAAAATAGAACTCTGACCCACAACCTGCAGCAATCAGCTCAGAAAGCCAACTTACTATTCATAGTAACTAGTTCAAGAAGTCAGACTACATCTCTAACAACTAGTTTAAGAACCCAGACAATAATCTATGTAAAAATCAGCCTGAAATGATCAGGAATTGATTAATAACTGACAGTTTCCCCAAATTTTGCCCCCACTTCCAACTTAGGATCAATTTAAGCCAAATATATGCCCCTAACCAATCACATATGATGCCCTACTTCTACTTAGTCTACCTACAGCTTCCCCAGGCCAACAGCCTCCTTCAGGGCCCACTTGAAGCCTTCTCTTTTTTCTACTATAAAGCTTCCACACTCCTCTACCTGCCTTGGAGTCTCTGCCAAGCATAAGTGATGGTGGCTGACTTCCTAGCTATAGTGAGTTCTGAATAAATAACCCTTGCTTGGTCTCATTTAGGTGGTCTTCATTTATTGCTACATCATGAATTCGAAATTCTTTATAAACTAAGAGGCAAAATTAACAAATGTAATTATGGTTATCACTTTGGTTCTGACTTCTCAAATTGTAGATTACAGAACTAGAAAGAACTTTTAAAATTTCCCAGTCTTGATTTTTTCTTCAAATGAAACCATAATAGGCGTTGCAAAGCCCAAACCACCTGTCCCTTCCTTTAATTCATGCCTTAAGATGCCCATTCAAAAACAACTCATCTAGACTAATTTCCTCATTATTCATCTGAGAAAAGTGAGACTCAGAGAGAAGTAACTTGCCCAGAGTCAAAGAGCCAATTAGTAGTCAGAACCCTTCTTATCTTCCAATTCCCCATCAATGATAATCTCTTGTACACAACATATCAGTGCTTTCTAATGCCAAGAAAGCTGTATTTCCTGCCAAGTTATCTGGGCTGCAGGGATTCATAAGCTCTCTGCAAAGCCTTGAAATCAGATGGAAAGATAAAGGAACAAAAGGGTGACATTTTCGAAAATAAAGAACATATACCCATCCATTTTCCGTCCAATTTTTAAAACAATATTAGAGTGGGTTTGTAGACATCACCTATTTCCTTCTATTTAATTCAAAAATAATAAGCACTTCCCTTTTCTATAATTAAAAGAGAGAAGGAAAGAGAAGAAATAAAAGACAATGGGAAGAGAGAGAAAATGCTGTCGGGAAAGCTTATCAAGAAGTGATGGAGGGTATGCTGATGTGTATGCTTGAGAGACTATAACAGAGAAGAGAAGACGCTGAATGGGCCTGAACAGCAGGGCACATTAAATGGTGTTGATGGATTTGAGCATAAATTGACTGAGGAAAAGTGGTTGCAATAGATAGCTTGAGCAGGGGCTCTGAATGGATTTCTAATTGGATTAAAGGGATATGACTAGGCAACCACATTATGCTGGCCATTATGCTCCTTATCACCATCCATATTTCTCTGGAGGGAAGAAGGAATCAGGTGGGAAACTGAGGAAAATGCAAGTCAAAGCAAAATCTTCTCTTGCCGGGATACACTTCTGGCTCCCTCTGTGCCACTTTTTGTAGATTTAAAACACAATTACAATTTTGATCAGAGAATCATTTCATTGGACTATAGAGTTCATATTTTATGTTTATCCTTTAAATACTGTAACTTTTTTTAAATGATGGGTTACGAATGGGAAGCAGACACATTCAAGCTATGACAGGCTGGGTTTTCTAAGGCAATTACCCAATATTGTTTGGATGATGTGTAGTTAATAACTCTCAAAAAGTAGCCTATAATTGAGCCTCTGGATAGCAGTAAATCACAGACATCCTTTCAGCAAGATTTATACATTTTTTTCCATTCTCATTTTTTTTCACTCTTCACACCTTTTATTTTTTTAAACATCTTTATTGAAGTATAATTGCTTTACATTGTTGTGTTAGTTTCTACTGAATAACAAAGTGAATCAGCTATACGTATACTTATATTGCCACATCCTCTCCCTCTAGCGTCTCCCACCCACCCTCCCTATCCCACCCCTCTAGGTGGTCACAAAGCACCGAGCTGATCTCCCTGTGCTATGCGGCTGCTTCCCACTAGCTATCTATTTTACATTTGGTACTGTATATATGTCCATGCCACTCTCTCACTTTGTCCCAGCTTACCCTTCTCCATCCCCGTGTCCTTAAGTCCATTCTCTACATTGGCATCTTTATTCCTGTCCTGCCCCTAGGTTCATCAGAACTTTTTTTTTTTTAGACTCCATATATATGTGTTAGTATACGGTATTTGTTTTTCTCTTCCTGACTTACTTCACTCTATATGACAGATTCTAGGTCCATCCACCTCACTACAAATAACTTAATTTCGTTTCTTTTTATGGCTGAGTAATATTCCATTGTATATAGGTGCCACATCTTCTTTATCCATTCATCTGTCGATGGACACTTAGGTTGCTTCCATGTCCTGGCTATTGGAAATAGTGCTGCAATGAACATTGTGGTACCTGACTCATTTGAGTTATGGTTTTCTCAGGGTATATGCCCAGTACTGGGATTGCTGGGTCATACGGTAGTTCTATTTTTAGTTTTTTAAGGAACCTCCATAATGTTCTCCATAGTGGCTGTATCAATTTACATTCCCACCAACAGTGTAGGAGGGTTCCCTTTTCTCCACACCATCCTTAGCATTTATTGTTTGTAGATTTTTTTGTTGATGGCCATTCTGACTGGTGTGAGGTGATACCTCATTGTAGTTTTGATTTGCATTTCTCTAATGATTAGAGATGTTCTGCATCCTTATATGTGTTTGTTGGCAATCTGTATATCTTCTTTGGAGAGATGTCTATTTAGCTCTTCTGCCCATGTTTGGATTGGGTTGATTGTTTTATTGATATTGACCTGCATGAGCTGATTGTATATATGGGAGATTAATCCTTTATCAGTTGCTTCGTTTGCAAATATTTTTTTCCCATTTGGAGGGTTGTCTTTTCGTCCTGTTTATGGTTTCCTTTGCTGTGCAAAAGCTTTTAAGTTTCATTAGGTCCCATTTGTTTATTTGTGTTTTTATTTCCATTTCTCTAGGAGGTGGGTCAAAAAGGATCTTGCTGTGATTTATGTCACAGAGTGTTCTACCTATGTTTTCCTCTAAGAGCTTTATAGTGTCTGGTCTTACGTTTAGATCTTTAATCCATTTTGAGTTTACTTTTGTGTATGGTGTTAGGGAGTATTCTAATTTCATTCTTTTACATGTAGCTGTCCAGTTTCCCCAGCACCACTTATTGAAGAGGCTGTCTTTTCTCCGCTGTATATTCTTGCCTCCTTTATCAAAGATAAGGTGACCATATGTACGTGGGTTCATCTCTGGGCTTTCTATCTTGTTCCATTGATCTATATTTCTGTGTTTGTGCTAGTACCATACTGTCTTGATTACTGTAGCTTTGTAGTATAATCTGAAGTCAGGAAGCCTGATTCCTGCAGCTCTGTTTCTCTTTCTCAAGACTGCTTTAGCTATTCGGGGTCTTTTGTGTTTCCATACAAATTGTGAAATTTTTTGTTCTAGTTCTGTGAAAAAAGCCCTTGGTAGTTTGAAAGGGATTGCATTCAATATGTAGATTGCTTTAAGTAGTATAGTCATTTTCACAACATTGATTCTTCCAATCCAAGAACATGGTATATCTCTCCATCTGTTGGTATCATCTTTAATTTCTTTCATCAGTGTCTTATAGTTTTCTGCATACAGGTCTTTTGTCTCCTTAGGTAGGTTTATCCCTAGGCATTTTATTCTTTTTGTTGCAGTGGTAAATGGGAGTGTTTCCTTAATTTCTCTTTCAGATTTTTCATCATTAGTGTATAGGAATGCAAGAGATTTCTGTGCATTAATTTTGAATCCTGCTACTTTACCATATTCATTGATTAGCTCTAGTAGTTTTCTGGCAGCATCTTTAGGATTCTCTATGTATAGTATCATGTCATCTGCAAACAGTGACAGTTTTACTTCTTCTTTTCCGATTTGGGTTCCTTTTATTTCTTTTTCTTCTCTTACTGCTGTGGCTAAATATTCCAAAACTATGTTGACTAATAGCAGTGAGAGTGGGCAACCTTGTCTTGTTCCTGATCTTAGAGGAAATGATTTCAGAATTTTACCATTGAGAATGATGTTGGCTGTGGGTTTGTCATATATGGCCTTTATTATGTTGAGTTAGGTTCCCTCTATGCCTACATTCTGGAGGGTTTTTATCATAAATGGGTGTTGAGTTTTGTCAAAAGCTTTTTCTGTATCTACTGAGATGAACATATGGTTTTTCTCCTTCAGTTTGTTAATATGGTGTATCACATTGATTGATCTGTGTATATTGAAGAATCCTTGAATTCCTGGGATAAACCCCACTTGATCATGGTGTATGATCGATTTACTGTGCTATTGGATTCTGCTTGCTAGTATTTTGTTTAGGATTTTTGTATCTAAGTTCATCAGTGATATTGGCCTGTAGTTTTCTTCTTTTGTGACATCTTTGTCTGGTTTTGGTATCAGGGTGATGGTGGCCTTGTAGAATGAGTTTGGGGTGTTCCTCCATCTGCTATATTTTGGAGGAGTTTGAGAAGGACAGGTGTTAGCTCTTCTCTAAATGTTTGATAGAATTCACCTGTGAAGCCATCTGGTCCTGGGCTTTTGTTTGTTGGAAGATTTTTAATCACAGTTTCAATTTCAGTGCTTGTGATTGGTCTGTTTATATTTTCTATTTCTTCTTGGTTCAGTCTCAGAAGGTTGTGCATTTCTAAGAATTTGTCCATTTTTTCCAGGTGGTCCATTTTATTGGCACATAGTTTCTTGTAGTAATCTCTCATGATCCTTTGTATTTCTGCAGTGTCAGTTGTTACTTCTCCTTTTTCATTTCTAATTCTGTTGATTTGAGTCTTCTCCTTTTTTTTCTTGATGAGTCTGGCTAATGGTTTATCAATTTTGTTCATCTTCTCAAGAACCAGCTTTTAGTTTTATTGATCTTTGCTATTGTTTCCTTCATTTCTTTTTCACTTATTTCTGATCTGATCTTTATGATTTCTTTCCTTCTGCTAACTTTGAGGGTTTTTTTGTTCTTCTTTCTCTAATTGCTTTAGGTGTAAGGTTATGTTGTTTACTTGACATTTTTCTTGTTTCTTGAGGTAGGATTGTATTGCTATAAACTTCCCTCTTAGAACTGCTTTTGCTGCATCCCATAGGTTTTGGGTCGTCGTGTTTTCATTGTCGTTTGTTTCTAGGTATTTTTTGATTTCCTCTTTGATTTCTTCAGTGATCTCTTGGTTATTTAGTAGTGTATTGTTTAGCCTCCATGTGTTTGTATTTTTTACAGTTCTTTTCCTGTATTTGATATCTGGTCTCATAGCATGGTATTCAGAAGAAATACTTGATACAATTTCAACTTTCTTAAATTTATCAAGGCTTGATTTGTGAGCCAAGATATGATCTATCCTGGAGAATGTTCCATGAGCACTTGAGAAGGAAGTGTATTCTGTTATTTTTGGATGGAAAGTCCTATAAATATCAATTAAGTCCATCTTATTTAATGTATCATTTAAAGGTTGTGTTTCCTTATTTATTTTTATTTTGGTCAATCTCTCCATTGCTGAAAGTGGGGTGTTAAAGTCCCCTATTATGATTGTGTTACTGTCAATTTCCCCTTTTATGGGTGTTAGCATTTGCCTTATGTATTGAGGTGCTCCTATGTTGGGTGCATAAGTATTTACAGTTGTTATATCTTCTTGGATTGATCCCCTGATCATTATGTAGTGTCCTTCTTTGTCTCTTGTAATAGTCTTTATTTTAAAGTCTATTTTGTCTGATATGAGAATTGCTACTTCAGCTTTCTTTTGATTTCCATTTGCATGGAATATCTTTTTCCATCCCCTCACTTCCCGTCTGTATGTGTCCCTAGGTCTGAAGTGGGTCTCTTGTAGACAGCATATACACAGGTCTCATTTTTGTATCCATTCAGCCACTCTATGTCTTTTGGTTGTAGCACTTAATCCATTTACATTTAAGGTAGTTATTGATATGTATGTTCCTATTCCCATTTTCTTAATTGTTTTGGGTTTGTTATTGTAGGTCTTTTCCCTCTCTTTTTTTCCTTCCTAGAGAAGTTCCTTTAGCGTTTGTTGTAAAGCTGGTTTGGTGGTGCTGAATTCTCTTAGCTTTTCCTTTTCTAAAGGTTTTAATTTCTCCGTTGAATCTGAAGGAGATCCTTGCTGGGTAGAGCAATCTTGGTTGTAGGTTTTCCCTTTCATCACTTTAAATATGTCCTGCTACTCCCTTCTGGCTTGCAGAGTTTCTGCTGAAAGATCAGCTGTTAACCTTATGGGGATTCCCTTGTATGTTATTTGTTGCTTTTCCCTTGCTGCTTTTAATATTTTTCCTATGTATTTAATTTTTGATAGTTTGATTAATATGTGTCTTGGCATGTTTCTCCTTGGATTTATCCTGTATGGGACTCTCTGTGCTTCGCAGAGTTGATTGACTATTTCCTTTCCCATATTAGGGAAGTTTTCAACTATAATCTCTTCCAAAATTTTCTCATTCCCTTTCTTTTTCTCTTCTTCTTCTGGGACCCCTATAATTCGAATGTTGGTGCATTTAATGTTGTCACAGAGGTCTCTGAAACTGTCCTCAACTCTTTTCATTCTTTTTTCTTTATTCTGCTCTGTGGTAGTTATTTCCACTATTTTATCTTCCATGTCACTTATCCATTCTTCTGCCTCAGTTATTGTGCTATTGATTCTTTCTAGAGAAGTTTTAATTTCATTTATTGTGTTGTTCATCATTGTTTGTTTGCTCTTTGGTTCTTCTAGATCCTTATTAAACGTTTCTTGTATTTTCTCCATTCTTTTTCCAAGATTTTGGATCTACTTTACTATCATTACTCTGAATTCTTTTTCAGGTAGACTGCCTATTTCCTCTTCATTTGTTTGGTCTGGTGGGTTTTTGCCTTGCTCCTTCATCTGCTGTCTGTTTCTCTGTCTTCTCATTTTGCTTAACTTACTGTGTTTGGGGTCTCCTTTTCACAGTCTGCAGGTTTGTAGTCCCCATTGCTTTTGGTGTCTGCCCCCATTGGGTAAGGTTGGTTCAGTGGCTTGTGTAGGCTTCCTGGTGGAGGGGACTGGTGCCTGTATTTTGGTGGATGAGGTTGGATCTTGTCTTTCTGGTGGGCAGGACCTCATCTGGTGGTATGTTTTGGGATGTCTGTGACCTTATTATGATTTTAGGCAGCCTCTCTGCTAATGGGTGGTGTTGTGTTCCTTTCTTGCTAGTTGATTCGCATGGTGTGCCCAGCACTGGAGCTTGCTGGTCATTGTGTGGAGCTGCGTCTTAGCGTTGAGAGGGAGATCTCTGGGAGAACTCTCACCGATTGATATTATGTGGGGCCAGGAGGTCTCTGGTGGACCGATGTCCTGAACTTGGCTCTCCCACCTCAGAGGCTCAGGCCTGACAGCCGGCCAGAGCACCAAGACCCTGTCAGCCACATGGCTTTTGGGAAGTCTGAGTTCTTCTGCCAGCGTTTAGTAGGTGTTCTGTAGGAGTTGTTCCACACGTAGATGTATTTTTGATGTATTTGTGGGGAGGAAGGTGATCTCCACGTCTTACTCCTCCACCATCTTGAAGGTCCTCTCTCTTCACACCTCCTGTTGCTAGAGGATCCACATTTCATCTGGAAAGGACATAAGTCTGGCAATCTCACTTCAGGCCTAGCCCATTCACCTTTATTTCCTTTTGTGCTTAGTCTGTTTCACTTGCTCATAGTGGGCCCTGTGCAGGGGAATTGCCCTCGGCCCTTCAGACCAGAGTTCCTTGTGAAACAGCTGAGCGAACACCTCAGCTTGGGACATGTGCTAAAGCTCCTCACAGCATTCTCCTCTCATTTTTGTAAAACTGTAAGTCTTACTTTTTTCTTTTTTAAATCTACTCCATTGATGAGACATGTATGGTTTCATTTCATAGGTTCTTTTTATTCTAGATTCCTCTCACCCTCAGTGTTAAGGGGACTCATAGAATCCTACCAGGTCAAAACAGGAAGGAACTTAAAAATCATCTACTATGATCTCTCATTTCATTTCATGTGAAAATTCGTCTCTAAAGATGTCAAATGACTAGGCCAAAGCTACAGAAATAGTTTGTTATGCTTCATGAACTGGACTTCAGGTAACCTTATAACCTCTTTGACTAAAATGTCTAACTATCCCCCTAATGGAAAATGATGTTTTAAGTTAACTAGCAAAAAAATATGTGTTTATTATGGCTGGGAGTTTCATTTGGTGTCAGTTTGGCATGTAGTGGAAATCGTGACAAAATTAAAACAAACATATGAATATCAAGCCCTATGAGAAGAAAAGAAAAATCAGTTTTCTAATCAAGCAGGCATATGCAATATAGCTGGTAATTGACCAACAAATGGTAGGCACTGTTGTTTTTAGAGCAATTATAGAAGTTATTTATAAGGTAGGAAAATAGCTGAATCTTTCACTTCCAAAGATGAATCATAAATCTACTTATGTCTGCCTGTAGCATAGCCACCTTAAGTTATGAACATATAATAGTCTCCCAGGGAAATGTGTATGTGTTCCTTCTAAATTTCCTTAGAAATAAAATAGCAAATATCAATTTGTTTTCGGCTAAAGATGTTGTTTACCCAATCATGTGTTTATTACTTGGCTAAGAATATCTATCAAACACCTATTATAATATGTAAAATTGCACTAGATTCATGATAGGACAACTTATAATCAGGAAAAAAAGAATAATAACAATAATTACAGAGCCTCCAGAAGAAGAATATGGGTATCATTATTTAAGGGAGCTCAATCCATACACACACACACACACACACACACACACAAAAATCAGTGTTCTTAAATGGGGCTGCGTATTAGAGTGCCCTAGGGGACTACAAACAAAAACTGAGATTTTTCAGGCTCCTTGTCAGATATCCTAACTCTGTAGGTTTAGGGTGAAATCTGAATCTGTATTTTTCCAAGTTCCTTTGGTGACTCACATGCAGGCAGCCCACATATCCACTTTCTGGAACCACTACATAAAATAATATTCTACTTCTCCTGAGAGTCAAATACATTGCAGCAAGAAATTACAATTAGTAGTTATTAAGCATATTTGATAGTATTTAATGTACGAGTGAGGACTTCCAAATATTATTTTATTTAATTTCCCAGAATGGTCCCGAGAGATTGGTATTGTTATCTGAATTTTCTTAATGAAGGAACTGAGCTTCAAAGAGGTTAAGTAAATGGCCTGATATCCCAAACTGAAAATTTTAAGTCCTCTCCTCTTTACACCAAATTGTGCTGTCACCTCATTGCTACATGTCTCTCTGAAGTCTACTCTTGGCCTATTTATTTAACTAATATTCATAGGCACCTAGTAAGGGCTGGGCATTGTAACTTAGTTATATGTGTGGACTCTTTGAGAGTTCTTCTGCTTGAATAAAAACAAAAAGGCAGTTACCCATTTACATTTTAACTTAATAAGTCTCCCAGTAAAGAACTAGACCTGTGCTTTAGCAAAGACAGCTGCTACTCACCAATGACAGCTGAGGGGCACTTAACACCAAAACATCTCCTTAATGACATATCATTCTCTTGTGTCCAATTTGGCTTTAACAATTGGCTTGTCTATCTTAGGCAATGTGAAATTCTGTATTAATGACCAAATAAGAAAGAAACATGGGATAAACACTGGCCTCAGAATGAGAATATCTACTTAGAGCCCTGGTTCTGCAACTAACTGGATGTCCCTTAAACTCTATATGATATTCTTCACATGTAACACAAGGAAATTTGGCAAATGTTCTAATTCTAATAATCTACGAAGAGCATGTCCTAGAAAATATTCCTACCACTCCATACCTACACTATTTCCCTAAAAAAATAATACATAGACACACACTCACACTCAAGAAAAGGAAAGTCACCTGCCCTGATACCTCATTTCTAAATGTCTTCCAACACTTGATCTGGCATGTTTTATAGATAGGGTATTCAGTGACCTTATGCTGTTACTCCAGAAGCGACTGCATTTCAGCAACCTGAGAGCACCCTGCAGGGTGCAGGCACTTTGGAAGAAATGAATATTTAAAAAATCAGCCATTGGACTCTCTGATGGCAGACAACTGGGGAGCGGTCAAGCTAAACTCTGGGATAGTTTTCAAAAAGCTGTGCTTGCATGGTAAGTTGCTGAATCTGTCCTCTTTAGCCAAGGCTTTAATGACTGTGTGCTCCATGAACATGAAATTCTGCAGGTAGCTGAGTGAGCTTTGGGGAAGGATGGCCCAGGTCACACATTTATTCAGATGACAAGACGAAGCATTTTGTAGTTCGCATAGATACATAAGTGCTATTGCCTCACAGCTACTGGCAGCCATTTCAGAAATTCCAGAGCCCCAGATTCTAGAATTCACTCTGACACAAACCAGCTATGTGATCCGGAGCAATGACTGATATGTATCATGACTGATACACAGTCTCTGTTTCCCCACTAGTTAACTACGACTATTGAGGGCAGGGTCCATGTTATTCCTGTTTACCATTGAATCCTCAGCGTCTAACCCACAGTAAAAAGTAAATTTGTGTTTGCTGACTTAATGAAAGGGACTAGACTTGATAGTCTCTGGGGCCCAACTAGCTCCAGCATCCTATGGCTGTATCCTCTCTGGCACACACTCAACTTCCACCTAAGTCCTTGCTCCAGGCCATTCCATTTATGCTCTATATTGACAGCTCAGGGAAGAGCTTACCTTTAGGGTCAGTCCTTCTTTCCCCTCTTGATTTCTCATTACTATACCTGTAAGGCCATCACCAACTTAAATTAATTCCAATATCAACCCACTTCCATTCAAGACTGACCCTGTACACTCTCACGCATTTTTCACATTTGCGTATCATCTATATCTTCATTTCCATTCTCCTGGTTCTTTCTCCTTATATAGATCACTACAGAGTGAATTTGAACTTACTTAAAAATTCAGTAATAAGCCTGGCACCAAAGAAAAATGGTATTGCTTCTATATGTGGTATGAAGCTACTGAGAAGAAATTATCAGCAAAAAAAATATTTCCAGAAATTTGAAGGAGACGCTGAACACATGGATATACAAAATTAAATAGCAATTTCTTCCTAAGGTAATAGGTTAGATGAAGTAACCACCTTTTGATAAAAACATCATGTTCGGCATAGTGACAGATGACACCAACTCAGAATTGCAACTCTCACTTCTGGAAAAAATTTCAGTGATCTTGCCGAACCTCTGTACTTCACTGATGAGACACTGATTCAAATAATTTGCTTTTCTGTCCTTCCTATAAGTAACGTAAGAGGCGTTGGGCTATTCATTCATTTATTTATTTATTTATTTATTTTTCCAGTGGTCTATTTTTTTTTTTCAGAACCGTCTGAGATCAGGACATTTTTCTCAAGACTTTTGCTTGGTCAGAAATGTAAGATTTTTTAATGTTCCCATTGCCCTTTGAAGAACCGGAGTAACACCGAAAATGTAATTGCTTCAGGGAACTGACAACTAATTATCCCAAAGCTAAAAGAAGGCTAGGCATTTAGATAATGAAATGTCAATCAGTGTAACAGAAGTGTCACTTACTTAATACTCGTCTGTGTTCGAAAGAAATGCACGTTATTTGGAGAAACATATTTCTCTGCAGTCAAGAACACTGTGGGTGCATATACTGTGGCTGTCTCTACATACTTAAAGACACTGCACCACTGACAGAGCTACAAAAACTGGGATGGAGAATACTATGTGTGTGTGTGTGTGTGTGTGTGTGTGTGGTATCTGTGTGTGTGTCTGTGTGCTTGTCTGTCAACTCGCAGGAGTCGTCTGTCAAATGCGGGCCTTCTTGATTTAAGACTAAGTCTGCATCTACAACTGCATTTCTGCAGATAGCCAGGATGTTTTGTTCAGAGGAAGCTGCAGTGCCCTTGACATTGAACAGTGCCAGAAATCTAACACCAGACCATCAAGCAAGGATTGTGAATGCAGAAAAAGGAAAATTTTTCCATGAATATTTATGGGAAACTCTGCCCTGCGTGAGTGAAAATGATAAGGATGTGCTGTTGATAATCAAGTTGGGTTGTTATTTGTATGTAATAATTTTGAAATGGGTGAGGGAGGAAGAGCCCTACATTTTATTAGATAATCCGGACATTGGATTATTTAAATGTTGTTTTTTGTGAGCTCTGGCTCCTTCCATTTTTCCTGGTGCTGGGAATAGATTTTAACATTTTCATAAGCCCTATGTATGAGTATGAGCAGCTTCACTCTCTGGAACAAAGACAAACTTCCTTTGTTGGCAGCACATCACATTTCAGAAGTGATTTCTTAAAACTAAGTTTCATGATAAACAAAACCTAGTGTCAGATAGCTGCAATCTAGGCTCCTCAGGTCCCCTTGGTGTGCCTCAGATGATAATGACCAGCTGTCATTTCTGATGATGATAAAATACATGTAAGAATGTATAGTTTCCTGAGGCTGCTATAACAAACTGCCACAAACTGGTGGCTTAAACAATGGAAATATCTTGTCTCATGGTTCTAGAGGCCAGGAGTCCAAAATCAAGGTATCTGCAGGGCCATACTCCCTCTGGAGGCTCTAGGGGAAAATCTTTCCTTTCTTATTCCAGTTTGTGGTGGCTTCAGGTATCCCTTGGCTGTAGCTGCAAAACTCCAATCTCTGGTTTGCCTTTACAAAACTTCCTCCTCTGTGTCTGTGTCATCTCAGCTGTCTCTTATAAGGACACAAGTAATTGGATTTAGGGCCCACCTGGTTAAACTAGGAGGATCTCATCTCAAAATTCTTCACTTAATCATATCTGCAAAAACCCTTTTTCCAAATAAAGCCACATTCATGTGTTCTGGAGGTTATGACATGGACTTATCTTTTTGGGAGTATCACCATTCAATTCACTATAGGATGTCACAACTACTGTCTTTTATTACTAAAATGCTGTACTACTCAATAACAAAGGCATGTTGATCAATAACCACAACATGTAACTGTATTTAATCTTGAGATTCCTTTTTAGATAATTTGTAGGCTCTTAAAGCAGCATAGAAGCCCTCACTCTACAGACATATAGGTAAATTTTGTAGAGAGTTACTTGAAGCCATTAAAATATTTACAATTATTATTAATACATTTAAATAGTACAAATGGGATTGAAGCAGGATTTACATTATCTGACTGTCACATGGAGAGGAAAAAACAGCAGATGGGCACCAAAAAAGAACTGGAAGAAAAATACACCCAAGAGTTATCAGTGGTATGTATATATTTTCATTAATTTTTGTGCAATATAGGTAATTCACTGCACAATTAACTAAAGACATTTTTATTCTTATACTTTTTATCTACATTTTTAAAATTATTTATAAAAATATACAAACACAGAGATACATGTGCACACATGTAAAAGAAAAAGTCAAAGGGCATATAAATATCACAGAAACATGAAAATTTAGAAGTAAATCAGGACAAACCTTAGGTAATGTAGCTCAGCTTCCCTCATTTCTTTAAAATCTTTGATAGAAGCATAATCTACCTCTACTTCTACTTGGAAACTTCTGGTGACAGAGATCTTGTTCCTTCACAATACAACTCAATCTAACTCATTCTAGTGTTGAACATCACTAATAGAAAATTCTCCCCAAAATGAATTATAACATGACTGCATGTCATATTTAGCCATGGTTTAGTGCTGTCACATATGGAAGTACAGGTTGTACACTGCACAGCTGCATAGATTACAATATGCTTGGCACCCTATGAAGTTGTGCAGTGTCAGAGCCCTATCTTGGCCTATTACATCACCCAAGCTGGAGAAATAGTTTCTTGTCTTGCTTTTCCTGTACCTCTTCCTTTTTTCCTTTCTCCTAATGTTAGTTTACCTCTTCAGAGGGTATGGCCCCAAATATTGCATGTGTTCATTATCCCTGCCTTGCATTTTCCAGGAAAAAAAATGACTCAGTAAATTTCATCTTGATTTTCTACATTTTTGAGGTTTGCTTTTAGACTCCAAAAAAAGTGACAGCACTGCTTTGGGATGACTTTCATTGACTCATGATCAAGAAAGATCTCAACACATGAAAAAAAATGAGCATAAATTTGCTGTAACCACTAACTAAAAGCGAAAAAAAAAAAAAAAGGAGGAAACAAGTCAAAGAACACCTAATTTATGCCATTCCATGTTTAGATTCTTCTTTTTAAACATTTGTGTGTTAATTCCCACAACAAACCTGTATAATAACTGTTATTACAGCCACAGCTCTCCCCTGGCATCACACAGAATGGTCCCTCATTTGGCCATGCTCTTTTATCACTGTGCTCTGCATGTACCATTCCCTTTGCTGAAACACCTACCCTGAGCCTCCCTATACCCTCTTCTGTTCATTCTCTTTTGCCTGGCAAACTCCAGTTTATCATTCAGGTTCCAGATTAGATATACCTAATTCCTTGATCCTTCATGTCTAGGCTAAGCATGCTCCCTGTTTGCTCCAAAATACTTTGCATATCTGAGATATATCACCTATATTTGTATCCTAATCACCTGTGCACTCCTCTGTCTCCACTCTTAGATTCTCACCAACATGAGATCCAGAACTATGTAAAGGAGAGCAAGAGAGTATAATCTAGTAGAGTAGAGTAGAGTAAGGACATAGACCTTGGGCCCGTGCTTCCTGTATTTAAAGCCTGGCTCTACCACTTACTGACTCAGTGACTTCAGACAAGTTACTTAAATGCTTCAGTTTGTTCATTTACAAAAAATGAGACTTAAATACTGCACACTTTCTATAATTGTTGTGAGAAAGAACACAGGTAAAGCAAAGCACATAAGAAAGTGCATGGCAACCAATACGTGTTACTTATTTTTATTAGGCTTATTCATGAGTGTATTAATGCTGGCACATAGAAGAATCTCACAATCCTTTGTAGACCACGGATCAGGGAAAATTTCACCTATTCTGTGAAGCCTTCCCAGATACGTCATTTGGAAGGGTCTTCTTTCAAACCCTCATCTCTTCCTGTTAAATAACATTTCTTATCTACTACATTAAATCTAATTAATGTATTCTGCGTGTCTGTTTTCTCCTGTTAAACCAAAGCTTCTAGATGGCAACCTCCATATTTGTCTATCACTTAGCATAGAAAACAACTGTTGAATGAATTAATGACTCAATAGATAAATCAGTGAATTGAAAATCAAAGGAAGTCCTTGAAGACAGGTTGGGAAGTGAGGTTGGGACTAAAAGGAGGGCTAGAAATTCGGATATTAGACTAAGAGATTTGGATGAAGACTGAAGAAAGAAGACCGCTACACATCAAAAGTCAGCAAAACTGAAAAGTCCGTGTTTCCCTCTGTTGGGTAATCTCTCAAGCTTTGTCAAAACAGGGAACATTCCTTGTCACAATCCAAGAGCCAGTCTGGTGTTGCTTTTGCATTGGAATCCACAAAGGAAAAGTCTTGGCTTCCTGAATCAGCTCCTTTGTGCCCTGGGAGCAGAAGGACCACTGTGGGCTTTTCACATGGTCCTTGGTATAAGGCCTTGCACAGAACATGACTGAGGAAGGAGAAGTTTTTCCACTATGAGACATCACTGGATTATAAATATCTGTGGCTGATCATCTCTAGTTCAGCATCTTGAACTAGAAATGTGAGAAGGTAGGAATAATGCTCATATCTATCAACGTGTTGGAAAGATGACCATGTAATGTATGGAAAATCCAAATCCAGAGAGAACATAGAAGTATAACAAAATTTTTAAAATGAAGTAAAAGTAAATGTTTCTGGGAGAGTTTTCCAAAGTATGTGCTGACAACAAAATGCTCAACAAGTTGGTCTTTCCTAAAAGAGCTCCCTGATCAAATAAGTTTGGTAAAGTGCATACTATAGGTATTTTAAAAAATTTATTATGCACATCACAATATTAAAAATACTGGAAAGTCTGGAAGTGATAAAACTTACTTAAATCACTTAAACCCTAAGAGATAGTGACTTTCCCAAAATTACCCTTGCTGGTAAAAAGAGGACTAGAATTCACTCCAATTTTAAATTTTCAATAAAATGGTAGTGCCTCTTTTTGGTGACTATAGAATAGCTCAGTGGAACAAGATTCTGGAAAAATAAAGGTAAGGACGTGAAGAGAGGTACCTCCAGCTACACTTTCCTACTGACACCATGTGAGAGCCAACCTATTAATAGTATTTAAGGCCTGAATTCCAGCACATATGCAGGGAACAGTACTTGGATATAAACCTTGCTATCCTTATCTACACATTATTCATGATCATTCTGGTTTATATGCCCATATATCAGAAGGGAAGTCTAGTTTCCATATCTAATCACCTCCCAAACTTCCACCACCAAGCTTTATTTCTGAAATTTTCGTCTGATTTCTTCCCAGAGAGCTTATAAATATCCCCAATGAAATTCTCCCAGAAAACTCAAATGCATCCTCTCAGTCTTCATTTGCCCTGACCTTTCTGCAACATTATCTATGGCTCTCTCCTTTTTGCACAATTCTTCCTTATTTACTCTTGATCCCCAGGACAGACAGCTAAAATAAAGTGAGATTTGATCCACTACAGAAAATCTGTCAGGATCATTCTTTTGCTGAACTGATAATTGCAATGGAAATTCTTTCTTGCAACTTTTCCATTTATTATGGATGAAAAACTGTGAGACTAAGACCTGGGAAACCTGGAATTGAAGGATAAATCTAGCTACTAAGCAATAATATGATCTTGGACTAAGTGAATTAAGGGAATATCTTCTAGTGTAATGTTTAAATCCCTTTAATAATTGTTTTACTATATATTTTATAGTTATTTTCTTAGTGATTGCTCTAGGGCTTATATCTTATCAGACTCTAGACTTATGCTAAATTAATTCCAGTGGGATACAGAAACATTATATTTTTATAGATGTATTCCCTCTTTTTTCCATTCTATTATTATTATACATATTACATTTATCTATGTTGCAAATTCAACAATACAATGCTATAATTATCACTTAGTATAAGTATGCTGTCTTTCAGAAAAGCTGAGAGAAGAAAGGAGAGCAAGCATATATTTGTAGCATTTGTTATACTACCCTTCTTATTATTTCTGGTCCTCTTCATTTATTTCTGCAGATTTGAGTTGCTATCTGGTGTGATTTCCTTAATCCAGTACAACTTTGCACCCACCCACCTCCTTTGTGCCTTGAGTTACTTAAGTATGTTTCCTTTAATTATTTGAACATTTTAATTATTTGAAAATTATAATGGCTGCTTTGAGGTCTCTTAAATCCAACTTCAGTGCCTTCTCAAAGGCAGTTTATGTTGCCTGCTTTTTGACTCTGTATATGAGTCACTTACTTGTTTCTTTGTATGTCTTGTAATTTTTTGTTGTAAACTGGACATTTTAGATAATATATTGCAGCAACTCTGGATACTGATTCCCATCCAACACCAACTCCATCACCCATCTCTGAAGTTTGCTGTTGGTATTTGCCGGTTTTAGTGATAGACTGGTGATAGTGATAGACTATTTTAGTGAAGTTATTTCCTTCACAATGTGAGGCCTGTCCTGTTGTTCCTCAGAGGGTGCAGTCTCAGGCATGTTTCCTCAGGGCTATCTTTCACTGCCACTTTCCCTGATCACAGGCAGCTGATAGACTCCACAAATTGTTGGCTGATTTCTCTGGGTCATCAATTTCTGCACAGTCTGACTTAATTAAATTTGGGCTCTTCTGGAAGGTTAACTTTTGAGGCCACTGTCTGAGGTTTACTTTGACATTTGAGGGCTTGTTTTAGCTGTCTCTTTCCCTGGTTCTCTCTGGTAAACTAGTTGGCCCATGGTTTAGCTTATAGTTCTCATGGAACTGTAGGCCTCCTCTTAATTGCTTATCACCCAAGGCTTGGATTTCCTTTGAGAAGAGCTTTGGAGCTCTCTGTTCTTAGGGCTTGCCTGTACTTCTAGGCAAAATTTCTAAGCCATGACTCAGGAGATTGTGGTAGGGACATTGGTCTGCTTTTCTCTAAAATGGCAATGTTTTAGGGGCAGGTTTCTGGGCAGGGGCCATAGTGTTTGGTCTTCTTAGCTTGCCTTTCCTAGGTGGGAACTCTATGCTAGGAACAAGCTGGGGCAAGGGTCATATTGGCCTTTGTATTTTCAGCCTGCCTCACCTGACATCCAGCCTCCACCTTGTAAATATTGGCTGGGTGGAAGAAGGGAGCCCATGACCTCTTGGTCTAACTTGCCTGAATTTTTTCACTGTACTATATAGATGTGGGGTATGAGAAATGTTGGTGGCCTGTCCCTCCTGACAAGATACTGTAGCTCTTGAGTGGAAGCTAGGGGAGAGGAATCCCTGGTTTCTTGGATATAACCACCTGGAATGGAGTTTCTGTCATGCTGAGCTAGTAAGGAGGAATGGGTCCAAATGCCATAGACTCTCACTGTTCTTATCAAGTTTTAGTAAATTTTCTTAAATATTTCTCCATTTGTCCTTAGGACAATATCCTCTGTAATACACTGAGGGAATACCTTCTGAGGACATGGAGAGAAGGTGGCCATCTGTTAGCCAGAGAGGTCTCACCATAAACCAACTCTGACATCACTTTGATCTTGGGCTTCTAGACTCCAGACTGTGAGAAAATACATTTCTTTTGTTTAAGCCACCTGGCCTGTGGTATTTTATGGAAGCCCTAGCCAAATAATATACCGCTTCTCCATAGTATTTTCACTATTTTTTATTTTAGCCACTCTGATGAGTTTGTATTGATATTACATTGTGTTTTTAATTTGCATTTCCCTAATGATTAATGATGTTGAGCACCTTTCCATATACTTATTTTCATTCTGTATATCTTCTTTGCTGAAATATCTCTTCATATCTTTCGTTCTTTCTATGATTGGATTGTCTTTCATAATGTTTGAGTTTTGAAAGCTCTTCATACATTTTAGATATGCTGAATATGTGGTTTACAAATACTTTCTCTTATTCTGTAGCTTGTATATTCATCCTCTTAATAGCGTCTGTCACAGAGAAAAGTTTTAAATTTTGATGAAGCTCTAACTTATCAAGATGTCCTTTCATGGACCGAGCTTTTTGTGTCAAATTTAAGAACTCTTTGCTTACTCCTAAATCCTAAAGACTTTCTCCTATTTTTTTAAAGTTTTTTAGTTTTATGTTTTACATTTAAGTCTAGGATCCATTTTAGGTTAATATTTGTGTATGGTGTGAGACTTGGGTTGAGAATCATTTTGTTGCCTATAGATATGTGGTATAGCAAAGAATATATATGGTTGTTCTTGGTTCCTGGCATGTGCTAAGCTAGAGTGGACATCCTGGTTCCACTGACACCATAGTAGGGTCACCTTGTTACCACTGAATGATGGTAAAAATCCTTACTCTCCACTAGGCTTCCTTTGACACCACCCCATGGGGAGGGGGGAACACCTCAGTTTTGCTGCACAGTGGTGGATGTCAAAGCTGCCCACATGATCTGCCCTGACACCTGTTTCTGATCCTTTGGCTAAGAGAGCAGGCTTTTGGGGAGCTTTTCTGCACCCTTTGATGTTTCTGGGTTTCTGGCTTTCTTCAGCTCCAGGTCTGAGATATATGAGACGTGAAGAACACTTAGGGAACTCAGTTCTCTCTTGTTCCTCCAGTTCCAAGTTCCCTAGCCATCTGCCTTCTTCTCTTCACTTTCAGAATCTTATGTGTATTTTATATATAATTTCCAGGGTTGTAGTTGTACCCAGGAGGAAGAATAAGAAAAAACTAAGTCTATTCAATCATCCTAGAAGTGGAAGTTCCTGAAAATGCTGTTTTAAGTAGAACGTAATGGACATTCCATTGGCTGCTCAACATCTGAAGAAAATTCCTTGGATAATGTAGTCTTTCATTTCTGGAATCTTGGTGGAATGCAAAGCCCCACTTCTCACTTACAGTAGCTGAAAGTTAGGGCCTGGATATGTGACTTAGTCTTGTCCAACTGGGTGCCATGGAGACTTTGACTCTGGGGTAAATGGCACACAAAAGAAAAGACAACTGAGAATTTATTTCACTGCTAGTGGTATCATAGGTCCTGTGGTAGTAGTGCCAACTCTGGCACTCAGTGTCCAATGGAAGCTGCAGTGGGACTGTAAGTAGACTGTTGCAATGATGATACTTTAGTCGGTGTTCTGGTTATCTACCTGGTCTTTGACCATTTTACTGAGGCTCATCTTTTATCTTGCTCTTAGATTTTGTGATCTCCATCATATTTTCCTATTAATTCCCTCTCTGGTTCAGTTAATCGAAGACAGTTTCTGTTGTTTGCCACCAAGATTCAAGATGTGTACAACAGGGAGTGCAAATGTCCTTAGAAGAAAAATTTGCAATGGCTACAAATTGGGTTAATTTCCTTTCAAAATTCTAGTTTGAGGTTGTAATACTATTGATGCAAGAAGAACTAAACAGTAAAAGTGTATTACAGCCAGAGAGAACTGTACTCCTTGTTTAGAAATAAAAGATGCTGAGAGATTAAAGAAAAAGAGAGAGCTGAGATGGAAGAGACAAGGAACACTTCCAGCCCTTGACAACCCCTTTAATTTAACTTTTGTTGTCTTCTAGTGCAAATAATATATATATTCTGCTCAGAGAAGTCTCTCTTGGTACCATCAACTACTATTTCAAAACAGGAAATGATTTAAGAATAACTTTTTCCTGCTCAAAATTTACAAAAAAGCATATGTGCAAGGAAATATTGTCATGGTGATTTTTGCAAGCCACTTACCTGTAGTAGTAACTCCTAAATGACTTTAGAATACTCAAGAGAGGGTACCAATTCAACACTCTAGCTGAAAATCAAGACTGCCTATGTGCTCTAAACCCAACCCCCAAGTATGACAAGTAAATAAGTAAATATTACTGGGAGTCCAGGACATACGATGAGTTCAGAACATACAACAGAATCCCATAGCACAGCCAGAAACCAAGCGGCTCCTTTACAGGTAAATTCCTTTCAGCAAAAAGCCTAGGCCTGATTGCCTAGGAATCAGGCCTAGGAAATTGCCTAGGAAATGTTTCCCAAGTTCAAAAACAGGCGAGATAGTTGGGGTTGCATGCTGTAGATATGGACAACTCATCAGAACCGTCACCATATTTGTCTGGAAAAATTAGGCCAATATAGAAAAACTCAACCTCATCTCTCACTATGATTTGCTATATTTATCTGGTAGGCAAATGTTCTTTGGATTAAAGCTGCTTCACAAATAGAAGACTTATCTTAAATGCCATTTCAGAGAAGGCAATTTTTAACATTCCCTTCATGTTTCAGAGAAATAAAAATGATTCCCAATTCGTGTAAAATGCATTTTAACTCTTTAACATGTCTTTGCATTGATTACATCATTACAGCCTCAAAATAACATGAGAGGTAGCTAGGGAATGGAAAAAGAAGATAATGTATTTACTGAGTGACTACTGTATACTAAGTAACATATATTTTATGTCATTTCACCCTCACTCCAACCTTTTGATTTAATACCTTTAATTTATATTTATATATGAAGAACAAAAGAGGTTAAGTGTTTGTTCTAGGTCAGTAAGGTCTGGATATAGCTTTTGGGTCACCTGACAACCAAGTCTATGAAACTTTGCTCAAACTTGTGGCACTTCTTAATCGACGTAAAAGAAAAATAAAGTCTTGTGCTAAAGAGTAAAGATACGAATCTCTATCTTTTTCTATACTGCCATTTGAAGAATGACTTTGTCTTTGAGTGGATATTCATGGGAACCAGTTTCTGTATCATCAATAGGACAAGCAGTGGACTGAGAAAATAAAGAGACAGTCTGAGTGATAATGATAATAGAGGGGTAGGCATTACATGGAGGGTACTGGAACTTCCATTAAACAGGGTGAGGTAAGGACAAAGCTAGTCAGGCCATGTGGGCTTTTGCTAAGACACCCAAAGTGAGAGAAGACTCCAGAACCGTATTTATAAATGCCCCTGCTTAGTGATCATTGGCAAGTCACTTAGTCTTTCTAGATGTAATTTCCATGTCTACAAAATCTTCAGATTAACTCACTAATTTGCAGTCTGAAGTATAGGAGGGGTTGAGACAGTTAGGAGGCCTAGTAACTGAGAAGTGTGGGTGGGCACGAGAACTGACAAGAATGTGAAATCTCTGAATCTCTCCCACCTTTCCTCCTGGAGCCTATTTCTTCCCATATCATATTCTTTTTCCTCTTTATTCTAAGTGTCCATCCTGTTCCTCATTCTTGTTAATCTCAATCATGGATTATAGTTGTACACCTCAACCCACCATGACAATTGCTGAGAAGACCTCAGAGACTGGAACATCTAGGAGGTTTGCAAAATAATAAATTATTTACCTAAGTGAGTTTCAGATACAAACTTTCTTAATGATATCTGGGTTTTATCAGTGTACTCCTAGTAAACAATAACACTAGAGTTGAATGGATTTTTCTGATTCTTGCTCCCTTTTTGTGACCTCCTTCTTCATCACCAATTCCCTAAGGGAAGACTAAGTATTTGGCTCTCTGTTGTAATACCTGAGAAACCCAGAGATGTAATGAGATATAGATTTTAAATATCATATTTACCTTTTAATGCAAGGTCATTGAATAAATGCCTAGAAATTACAAAAACTGAGAAAAGCCTTCACAAAAGATTTGCTACAAGCAGAAGATTAAGTATGCATGTAAGTATATATCTCCATGGTATACCAAAACCTAGAAAGCCCCCCTCTACCAAATAACTTGATTTAGGTTGAGAAGTCATTCCACACACACACACACACACACACACACACACACACACAAGCACACACTTATACATGCACACCCTATGTTGATGTACAACATTCAAACATCCAGACTCATTCCAGTTCTATGACTAGCCTTCTCTGATGTTAGGCAAATCATATCATTTTTCCCAGTATCAAGTTCCCTATCTATAAAATGAAGATATTGAAATAAATTATTTCTGAAGTAATTGGTAGCAGCTCAAGTCTAAAAATAATTTACTCTTTGTTACTCAACCCGACATTATTTCCAAGTGAAAATCAGCAGTTGCTTTTTTCTCCAGTACTAAGCAAATGATCTTTGTTACTTATTAAGAGAAAGAAGAGTTGTATAAAATACATAAATTTGGGATTGTGTATGTGTTTTAATTATCCATGAGATTCTTAAGTTAACTGAAGGTATATAAAGTAACTTAACCTCAGAGATTTATTCTCTGCAGGTTTCCCAGGTCATAGGATTTGAAGATTGAACAAAGTAGATACTCAAGCCTCAAGAACAGTTCTTTACATAGAAGTTCCAATTCTAGGTACCCAAGGCTTGAACTCTTAGGCTTCTATATTTATATCTGTTCTTTTTTTTTTTAATTTTTGAATTTTATTTATTTTTTTGTACAGCAGGTTCTTATTAGTTACCTATTTTATACATATTAGTGTATATATGTCAATCCCAATCTCGCAATTCATCCCATCACCACCACCACCCTCCATGCCACTTTCACCCTTTGGTGTCCATGTGTTTGTTCTCTACATATGTGTCTCTATTTCTGCCCTGCAAACTGGTTCATCTGTACCATTTTTCTAGGTTCCACATATACGCGTTAATATATGATATTTGTTTTTCTCTTTCTGACTTAACTTCACTCTGTATGACAGTCTCTAGATCCATCCACATCTCTACAAATGACCCAGTTTCATTCTTTTTAATGGCTGAGTAATATTCCATTGTATATATGTACCACATCTTCTTCATCCATTCGTCTGTCAATGGGCATTTAGGTTGCTTCATGACCTGGCTATTGTAAATAGTGCTGCAATGAACATTGGGGTGCATGTGTCTTTTGGAATTATGATTTTCTCTGGGTATATGCCCAGTAGTGGGATTGCTGGGTCATATATCTGTTCTTAAAGAGCATCTCCCAGGGAGTGTAGCACTACAGGTGTCAGACTTGATTCGGGAAAAAGAATACACAGTAAATTCCAATCTGAAGTGTGTACTTGAAAAAAATATATGTCTTTGCTGTTGTTTCTTTATATATAATTTTACATATACATTTTATAGGCACCCTGTAAGTGTTCAGTTAATTTTGTTTTTATATTAATAACACTCCTATTTAAGGCCCAATGAAGGGACCTCCATGACCGCTTCAATAATACAACTATGATGTGGGATTTGAGTTTCCTTTTTGCTCTATAAGAAGACACTAGTGATAAAGTGCAGGAGAAAACATAGTTTCTCCCCTATCCCTTCTCTGGTCCAGCTGTGTGTTTTTCACATGAGAAGAGTGAGAAATCTCTCCTTATCCTAATACAACTCACCTGTTCATGGTGGGACCTCAGGGGCATTAAAAACTGTAACTTTTTCTGTTCAAAGTATTTCTAGTATTTGAATTATCTCAATTTAAAACAATGTTCTAAGCAAATTTTGCAATAATTGGATAATTTTATATACTTCCTAGGGGACTACCTAAAGATCTGTGATTCATTTCAATGTATTGTGTTGGCCAAAAAGTTTGTTCAGATTTTTCCATAAGCTGTTACGGAAAAACCTGAACGAACTTTTTGGCCAACCCAATAGAAACTCTGTTATGTTTGTTTGTTAAAAAGTCATATTGCCTTATAATTACATATTGTTTACTGCTGGTAAAAGAGATAAAATGCCTGACTCTTAATTATTATGACAATACAGGAAATGAGCTTTATGAGAATGTGTGTATTAAGGAGGAAACCCAGAAAAATACAGCAGTTGGAAAATCTGAGTTCAAGCACTTGTTTTGCGGCTAATGAATTAGTTGCCATTCACCAAGTCATTCAGTCTTTCCAGGACATTGTTTCCTCATCCATAAAAGGGAGGGAATTTGGGAATTCTAAATTCAGTTCAGACATGCTAAAATTCTTCTTCTTGTCCATTGGCTTATTAACATAACAAGTTAGTCTTCTGGACAATTTCCAAAGGCAAAAAGAAGTAGATTGAAAGATTCTTTCCGACATAAGAAAAATAATAAAACTGTAAATAGGACACTACAAAATGATATCAAAGGAGAGAGAGGCAATTTATTCACTCTGGGAATAGAGCAAGATAACACGTGAAGTGATATGCAGCAGAGGGATGGCAATGGCTGTTAAAACTAAGCAACAGGATTCCGAATGGAGAGTAGGTAGCACTCTGGGACAAATGACACTGTAGAGGGAAATAGTCAAAGTATATAAGGTTTAGAGATGGTGATCTGAGGACCTTGGACAGAGGGACCAAATAGCAAAAGCGTATGTTATAGAAGAGGGTGTTTCTGCATTTATCAAAAAATGGACTTGAAAGCCTCATTTTTCCCTCTTCCCCACCCACACTCAGCTTTGAGTTTCTAACATTCTCTGCTAATGAAGTATAATTCCTGAGATCACTGACATCTTAAGTCTTAAGAACTTAATCATAATGTCTCTCCAGCCTTGACAAAACTCACTTGGATTCAAGAGTTACTTTCTCAGGAGGCTGGTCAATGGGTCAAAGTGGAAAAATCCAGAAATTGAGATATTTTTCCCCCTTTAAAGACCCATTTAACTATGGTGGCTCCCTAAAAGCAGAAATTCTGAGCTCTGGTGGAATCTCTGAGAAGTAACTTGTGCACTACCTTCCTTGGTTTTCCAAATTGCTTGTAACTTCCAAACAAGGTTTAATAGTTGAATCCCAACTGTTCTTAATGGAGAGTGATTCCAACAGCAATGCTGTAGAATGAATCAAGCAGAGACAGTGTTCTAAAATGCAGGGGTTTGAGTGGAGTTTTAATTCACATCTGGCAGTAGGGAGCCCCGTGCTCACAATCAAGCCCAAATTTAACTCTAGGTTTCCTCCCCATCATTTTGTCTCCACTATGTGCAACTTTTTAAATGAAGGCCTAACCCACTCTATAAGGAAACTTTCCACTCGTACATATTAGAAAAATGACATCATAATGATTTAAATACGGAGGAGGCACTTTTAAAGCTTTGTGCTATTAGGCCAACAAGCTATCATCATCAGTTATAGTGCTGATAACTGTAGCATGGTCTAATGGATAAAAAACAGAACGAGGCAAGCAGAAGCCTTTGTTCCAATTGCACCTGTTAAGTTCTTTCCTACAAGTTGAAACATTTCAGCCCCCATTTCCAAAGTTTGGTTATTAAGAGAATTAGTTCCCTTCTATCTTCACAGAAGACATATATTGAATAAGTAGATATTTTAAAGGTGTATCAAAAATGTAAACTATGCCTTTATTTTAAAAGTAACTGTAGGATAATGCATTCTAACCTGAAGAGCTCACGAATTTTTACAATCACCTTTTTAGAGGCTTAAAATATTCCTTCCTGTCAGGAAGATGGAAATGAAGTATATCTCATGTTCTTAGGTGATGTGACTAAGTGCAGTTTGGTTTTACTGTTGTTTAGGCAAGCTCTATCTATACTCTGGTCTAAAAATTCACAATCAGTAGGGCACCAATTCCAGAAGAAAAAGTAAGAATTTAAAAGCAGGAAAAGATAAGCAGCAACTCCAAATCTTCCATAAAATCACACCATTTCAAGAGATGTATCCACCTTACAAACTTTCTGGGTAGTAATCAAAAGTAATGTTGTTTTCTAGTAATTCCTACTTGTAGTATTTCTACCTATATCATACAGTTGAAAAAAATGGAGACTACAGAGTTATAATATTATAGTTATTGAGTTGCCTAAACCCAGACCTGTTGGACCAGAGCAAATATTTGTTTCCTCAGTCCTTCCAAATGGAGGGTACACCTCTAAAGTACCACAGCTCATTCGTCCAAACATCCCAATTTAGGATAATAGCCCTATGCTCACGCAGATCACAATCATTTACACTGGAAAATATATCTAGGAATAAACCCTACTCAGCCTCTCCAGATATGGATGAAATGTGCCTGGCTTAGATTAATCTACCTCTCTATTCTAGAACTTGAGCCATTAAGATCACTTCTATCATTGCATCCCAAGCCTAGGTCTAGCTCAAGCTCCCCTTGACAAATAATGGATGGTTTAATAAATAGGGAAACAACAAGACTAGGGAGAGTATTCATTCTTTCCAGAAAATCATTGAATTGGACCGAACTCCCTAAAACTCCACTGGGGGACAGCTAACCTTACTCCTTCTTCATATGCTTATGTTCCTTCACTCTTTCACGCAATAAATGTTTGTTAAGAACCTACTTTGTGTTAGACACCATGTTAGGCTTTAGTGGTATAACATTGGGAAAGACAGTTCCTTCATTTAGGGAGTTCATCATCCAGTTTGGCAGAATGATGAGTACATATGTCAATTGCAAATTCAGTGTAATAAGTGTTATGTCAGGTCAAAGACACGGGGCTGGGGTAGGAAAGAGGTCAAGAAAGGCCTTCTGGAAAATCCTTCTAAGTTGTCTTGAAGGGTAAGTAGTTATCATCTAAAAATGAAGGTAAAGAATGTTGCTGGAGTTCCAAAAGTAGTTCAATTTATCTGTAGCATGAGATGAAGACTAGAGAATGATGAGACAGAGGTACACTGGATATATCTTTCAAAAGGGCACTGGGATCTACTCAAGGCATAGCACAAAGCTCTCAGAGTCTGTATGATGAAGAAAAAGACAAGACCTCAATTTTTCTTTCAGCTTTACTGAGGTATAATTGACAAATAAAATTGTAACCTATTTAAAGTGTTCTATGTGATGATTTGATATATCTATACATTATAAAATGATTTCCACCAAGTTAATTAACACACCTGTCACCTCATATATTTACCTTTTTTGTTTTTTGTTTTTGGTGAGAATGCTTAAGTTCTACTCTCTCAGCAAATTTCAATTATACAATACAGTATTATCAACTATAGTCACCACATTATACATGAGCTCTTCAGAACTTATCCATCATATAACTGAAAATTTGTATCCTCATGCAGGCCTTTCCCTATTTCCCCCACAATTCAGTCCCTGGCAACCACCATTCTACTCTCTGTTTCTATGAGTTTGACTTTTTTAAAAAAAATTCCACATATCAGTGACACCATGCAGTATTTTTCTTTCTCTGTATGGTTTATTTCACTAAGCACAATAGCTTCCAGGTTTATTCATGTTATCATAAATGACAGAATTTCCCTCTTTTTTTAAGGCTGAATAATATTTCATTATATCACATTTTCTTTATCCATTTATCTATTGATGGACAGTTAGGTTGTTTCCATGTCTTGTATATCGTGCTGCAATGAACATGGGTTGCAGATATCTTTTTGAGATAGTGATTTTGTTTCCTTTGGATATACACCCAGAAGTGGGATTGCTTAACCATATGGTAGCTCTATTTTTAATTTCTTGAGGAACTTCCATGTTGTCTTCCATAGTGGCTGAACCAGTTTACATTCCATCCAACAGTGCACATGGGTTCCTTTTTCTCTACATCCTTGCAATTGTTAACTCTTGTCATTTAAAAAAAATAAAGATACATACAACAATATATTAGTTTCAGGGGTGTAATATAATGATTTGATGTCTGTATATATTGTGAAGTGATCACCACATAAGTCTAGTTAACATTCAGAACCACGCATAGTTGCAATTTTTTCTCCCGTGTTGAGAACTTTTAAGATCTACTCTCCTAGCAACTTTCAAATATATAGTACAGGATTATTAACTATAGTCACTATATTAACTATATGTATTTATGAGCTCGAGGTTTTTTTCTTTGTTGTTCTTTTTTATTTTTGGATTCCACATATAAGTGAGATTATATGGTATTTGTCTTTCTTTGTATGACATTTCACTTAGCATAATGCCCTCAAAGTCCATCCATGTTGCAAATGGCAAGATTTCCTTCTTTTTATGGCATAATTATGTTCCACTGCATATATATATACCACATCTTCTTTATCCATTCATTTGTCAACGGACACTTAGGTCATGTCTTGGCCATTGTAAATAATGCTTCAATGTGCTTATATACTTTTAAATTAAATTACTGGTTTTATTTCTTTGGTGAATACCCAGAAGTGGAATTACTGTATCATATAGTAGTTCTATTTTAATTTTTTGAGGAACCTCCATACTGTTTTCCATAGTGGCTGCACCAGTTTACATTCCCACCTACACTGCATGAGGGTTCCCTTTTCTCCACATCATTGCCCACACTTGTTACTTCTTGTCTTTTTGATGATAAATATCCTAACAATTGTGAGACGGTATTTCATTGTGGTGTTGATTTGCATTTCCCTTGTGATGAGTAACACTAAGCATCTTTTCATGTGTCTGTTGGCTTTCTGTATGTCTTCTTTGGAAAAATGTCTATTCAGGTCCTCTGCCTGTTTTTTAATTGGGTTACCTGGTTGTTGTTTTTTTTTTTTTTTTTTTACTGAGTTGTATGAGTTCCTTTTATATTTTGGATATTAATCCTTTATCAGATATATGGTTTGCAAATGTCTTCTTCCATTCCACAGTTGCCTTTTCATTCTGTTGATGGTTTCCTCTGATATGCAGAAGGCTTTCAGTCAGATGTAGTCATGTTTGTTTATTTTTACTTTTGTTGCCTTTGCTTTTGGTATCAAATCCAAAGAAACATTGCAAAGACCAATCCCAAGGAGTTTACCTACTATGTTTTCTTCCAGTAGTTATATGTCTTCAGATCTTCCACTCAAGTCTTTAATCCATTTTGACTTGATTTTTGTGTAAGGTTTAAGATCGGGGTCTGGTTTCATTCTTTTGCATGTGGAATTCCAGTTCTCCCTGCACCATTTATTGAAGAGACTATTTTTCCCCATTTTATATTCTTGGCTCCTTTGTCAAAAAATAATTAACCATATATGCATGAGTTTATTTCTTGGCTCTCTATTGTGTTCCATTGATCTATGTTTCTGTTTTTATGCCAATAGCATACTGTTTTATTTACTATAGCTTTGAAATATAATTTGAAGTCAGGAAAAGTGATACCTCCAGTTTTGTTCTTTCTCAAGATTTCTTTGGCTATTCTGGATCTTTTGTAGTTCTGTACAACTTTTAAGAGTGTTTTTCTATTTCTGTGAAATTGAATGTTGATTGAATGTTGATAGAGATCACATTGAATATGTAGATCACTTTGAGTAGTAGGGACATTTTAATAATATAAATTCTTCGAATTTATAAACACAAGATATCTTTACATTTATTTGTGCTTTTAATGTCTTTCATTAATGTTTTATTTTTTCAGTGTAGAGCTCTTTCACCTTGGTTAAATTAATCCTAAGTATTCTATTCTTTTTGATGCTATTGAAATGGGATTGTTTTCTTAATTTCTCTTTCCAGCAGTTTGTTGTTAGTGTATAGAAATACAATGAGATATCCCTCACACTTGTCAGAATGGATTTTATTAAAAAGACAAGAAATAACAAGTGTTGGCATGGATGTGGAGAAAGGGAACTCTCATACACTGTTGGTGGGATGTAAATTGGTGTAGTCACTATGGAAAATAGTATGAAGGTCCCTCAAAAAATTAAAACTAGAACTACCATATGATCCAGAAATTCCACTCCTAGGTATTTAGCTGAAGAAAATGAAAACTCTAATTAGAAAAGATATATGCACCCCTATATTCATTGCAGCATTATTTATAATAGCTAAGATATATAAGCAACTTAAGTACCCATAGATAAATGAATGGATAAATAAGATGTGGTATATACATACAATAGAATATTATTCAGCCATAAAAAAGAATTAAATCTTGGCATTTGCTACAACATGGATGAACCTAGAGGATATTATGCTAACTGAAATAAGTCCAACAGAGAAAGAAAAATACTGTATGACTTCACTTATATGTGGAATCTAAAAAACAAAGCAAATGAACAAACAACAAAACAGAAACAGGGTTTTAGATACAGAGAACAAACAGGTGGGTGCCAGAAGGGTGGGATGTGGGGGGGATGAGAGAAATAGGTGAGGGAGATTAACAGGTACAAACTTCCAGTTACAAGATAAATGTCATGGGTATTAAATGTGCAGAGTGGGAGATACTGTCAATAATAATCTAATATCTTTGTATGGTGACAAATGATTTAAAAAAAAGAAATGTAACTGATTTTTGTATATTGATTTTGTACCCAGAAACTTTACTGAATTCATTTTATTAGCACAAGCAATTTTTTGATGGAGTCTTTAAGGGTTTCTATGTATAAAATCATGTAATCTGCAAACGGAAAATTTTACTTCTTCCTTTCCAATCTGGATGTCTTTTAATTATTTTTCTTACCTAATTACTCGGGCTAGGACTTCTATTACAATGTTAAATAAAACCAGTGGAGAAACCTTAAAGATGGTGGAGGAGTAAGATATGGAGATCACATTCCTCCCCACAAATACATCAGAAATACATCTACATGTGGAACAACTCCAACAGAACACCAACTGAACACTGGAAGAACACCTCAAACTTCCCAAAAGATATAGATATTTTTTTTCTTTTTCTCTTTTTGTGAGTGTGTATGTGTATGCTTCTTTGTGTGATTTTGTCAGCATAGCTTTCTTTTACCATTAGTCCTAGGGTTCTGACTGTCCTTTTTTTTTTTTTTTTAATATAGATTTTAGTGCTTACTATCACTGGTGGATTTGTTTTTTGGTTTGGTTGCTCTCTTCTTTCTTTTTTTCTTTTTTTTTTTTTTTTTTTACTTAAAATTTTTTTTTTATTTTTAATAATTTTTTTTAGTTTTTATTTTAATAACTTTATTTTATTTTATTCTTTCTTTCTTTCTTTTTTTCTCCATTTTTTTCTCAGCCATGTGGCTGACAGTGTCTTGGTGCTCCAGCTGGGTGTCAGGGCTGTGCCTCTGAGGTGTGAGAGCCGAGTTCAGGATATTGGTCTACCAGAGACCCCACGGCTCCATGTAATATCAAACAGTTAAAGCTCTCCCAGAGATCTCCATCTCAATGCTAAGACCACCCAGCTCCACTCAACAACCAGCAAGCTACAGTGCTGGATACCCAATGCCAAACAACTAGCAAGACAGGAACACAACCTCACCCATAGCACAGAGGCTGCCTAAAATGATAATAAGTTCACAGACACCCCAAAACACAACACCGGACGCGGTCCTGCCCATCAGAAAGACAAGATCCAGGCTCATCCACCAGAACACAGGCACCAGTCCCATCTACCAGGAAGCCGACACAAGCCACTGAACCAAACTTACTCACTGGGGGCAGACACCAAAAACAATGGGAACTATGAACATGCAGCCTGCGAAAAGGAGACCCCAAACACAGTAAGTTAAGCAAAATGAGAAGACAGAGAAACACACAGAAGATGAAGTAGCAAGGCAAAAACCCACCAGACCAAACAAATGAAGAGGAAATAGGCTGTATACCTGACAAAGAATTCAGAGTAATAATGGTAAAGATGATCCAAAAACTTGGAAATAAAATGGAGAAAATACAAGAAACATTTAACAAGGACCTAGAAGAACTAAAGAGCAAACAAACAATGATGAACAACACAATAAATGAAATTTAAAATTCTCTAGAAGGAATCAAGCAGAATAACTGAGGTAGAAGAATGGATAAGTGACCTGGAAGATTAAATAGTGGAAATAACTATCATAGAGCAGAATAAAGAAAAAAGAAAGAAAAGAATTGAGGACATTCTAAGACATCTCTAGGACAATATTAAATGCACCAACATTCAAATTACAGGGGTCCCAGAAGAAGAAGAGAAAAAGAAAGGGACTCAGAAAATATTGGAGAGATTATACTTGAAAACTTCCCTAATATGGGAAAGGAAATAGTCAATCAAGTCCAGGAAGCGGAGAGAGTCCCATACAGGATAAACCCAAGGAGAACCACTCCAACACACATATTAATCAAAGTATCAAAAATTAAATACAAAGAAAAAATACTGAAAGCAGCAAGGGAAAAACAACAAACAACATACAAGGAAATCCCCATAAGGTTAACAGCTGACCTTTCAGCAGAGACTCTGCAAGCTAGAAGGGAGTGGAAGGACATATTCAAAGTGATGAAAGGGAAAAACCTACAACCAAGATTACTCTACCCAGCAAGGATATCATTCAAATTCAACAGAGAAATTAAAACCTTTACAGACAAGCCAAAGCTAAGAGAATTCAGCACCACCAAACCAGCTTTACAACAAATGCTAAAGGAACTTCTCTAGGCAGGAAAAACAAGAGAAGGAAAAGACCTGCAATAACAAACCCAAAACAATTAAGAAAATGGGAATAGGAACATACATATCAATAACTACCTTAAATGTAAAAGGATTAAATGCTCCAACCAAAAGACATAGACTGGCTGAATACATACAAAAAAAAGACCCATATATATGCTCTGTACAAGAGACCCACTTCAGACCTAGGGACACATAAAGATTGAAAGTGAGGGGATGGAAAAAGATATTCCATGCAAATGGAAATCAAAAGAAAGCTGAAGTACCAATTCTCATATCAGATAAAATAGACTTTAAAATAAAGACTATTACAAGAGACAAAGAAGGACACTACATAATGACGAAGGATCAATCCAAGAAGATACAACAATTGTAAATATTTATGCACCCAACATAGGAGCACCTCAATACATAAGGCAAGTGCTAACAGCCATAAAAGGGGAAATTGACAGTAACACAATCATAGTAGGGGACTTTAACACCCCACTTTCACCAATGGACAGATCATCCAAAATGAAAATAAATAAGGAAACACAAGCTTTAAATGATACATTAAACAAGATGAACGTAATTGATATTTATAGGACATTCCATCCAAAAACAACAGAATACACTTTCTTCTCAAGTGCTCATGGAACATTCTCCAGGATAGATCATATCTTGGCTCACAAATCAAGCCTTGATAAATTTAAGAAAATTGAAATTGTACCAAGTATCTTTTCCGACCACAATGCTATGAGACTAGATATCAATTACAGGAAAAAATCTGTAAAAAATACAAACACATGGAGGCTAAACAATACACTACTAAGTAATCAAGAGATCACTGAAGAAATCAAAGAGGAAATCAAATGACAATGAAAACACGACAACCCAAACCCTATGGGATGCAACCAAAGCAGTTCTAAGAGGGAAGTTTATAGTAATACAATCCTACCTCAAGAAACAAGAAACATCTCAAATAAACAACCTAACCTTACACCTAAAGCAATTAGAGAAAGAACATAAGAAAAACACTAAAGTTAGCAGAGGAAAGATCAGATCAGAAGTAAATGAAAAAAAATGAAGGAAACAATAGCAAAGATCAGTAAAACTAAAAGCTGGTTCTTTGAGAAGATAAACATAATTGATAAACCATTAGCCAGACTCATCAAGCAAAACAGGGAGAAGACTCAAATCAGTAGAATTAGAAATGAAAAGAAGTAAAAACTGACACTGAAGAAATACAAAGGATCATGAGAGATTACTACAAGCAACTATATGCCAATAAAAAGGACAGCCTGGATGAAATGGACAAACTCTTAGAAAAGCACAACCTTCCAAGACTGAACCAGGAAGAAATCAAAAATATAAACAGACAAATCACAAGCACTGAAATTGAGACTGTGATTAAAAATCTTCCAACAATCAAAATCCCAGGACCAGATGGCTTCACAGGCGAATTCTATCAAATGTTTAGAGAAGAGCTAACACCTATCCTTCTCAAACTCCTCTAAAATATAGCAGATGGAGGAACACTCCCAAACTCATTCTACGAGGTCACCATCACCCTGATACCAAAGCCAGACAAAGATGTCACAAAGAAAGAAAACTACAGGCCAATATCACTGATGAACATAGATGCAAAAATCCTCAACAAAATACTAGCAAACAGGATCCAACAACACATTAAAAAGATCATACACCATGATCAACTGGGGTTTATCCCAGGAATACAAGAATTCTTCAATATACACAAATCAATCAATGTGATACTCCATATTAACAAATTAAAGGATAAAAACCATATGATCATCTCAATAGATGCAGAAAAAACTTTTGACAAAATTCAACACCCATTTATGGTAAAAACTCTCCAGAAAGTAAGCATAGAGGCAACTTACCTCAATATAATAAATATATGACAAACCCACAGCCAACATCGTTCTCAATGGTGAAAAACTGAAATCATTTCTTCTAAGATCAGGAACAAGACAAGGTTGCCCACTCTCACCACTATTATTCAACATAGTTTTGGAAGTGTTAGCCACAGCATTCAGAGAAGAAAAAGAAATAAAAGGAATCCAAATAAAAAAAGAAGAAGTAAAGCTGTCACTGTTTGCAGATGACATGATACTATACATAGAGAATCCTAAAGATGCTACCGGAAAACTACTAGAGCTAATCAATGAATATGGTAAAGTAGCAGGATATAAAAGTAATGCACAGAAATCTCTTGCATTCCTATATACTAATGATGAAAAATCCGAAAGAGAAATTAAGGAAACACTCCCATTTACCATTGCAACAAAAAGAATAAAATACCTAGGAATATACCTACCTAAGGAGACAAAAGACCTGTATGGAGAAAACTATAAGACAAGCATGAAAGAAATTAAAGATGATAAAAGCAGATGGAGAGATATATGATGTTCTTTGATTGGAAGAATCAACATTGTGAAAATGACTATACTACCCAAAGCAATCTACAGATTCAATGTAATCCCTAACAAACTACCAATGGCATTTTCACAGAACTAGAACAAAAAATTTCACAATTTCTATGGAAACCCAAAAGACCCCGAATAGCCAAAGCAATCTTGAGAAAGAAAAACAGGGCTGGATGAAGCAGGGTCCCTGACTTCAGACTATACTACAAAGCTACAGTAATCAAGACAGTATGGTACTGGCACAAAAACAGAAATATAGATCAATGGAACAGGATAGAAAGCCCTGAGATGAACCCATGCACATATGGTCACCTTATCTTTAATAAAGGAGGCAAGAATATACAATTGAGAAAAGACAGCCTCTTCAATAAGTGGTGCTGGGAAAACTGGACAGCTACATGTAAAAGAATGAAATTAGAACACTCCCTAACACCATGCACAAAAATAAACTCAAAATGGATTAAAGACCTAAATGTAAAGCCAGGCACTATAAAACTCTTAGAGGAAAACAAGGCAGAACACTCTATGACATAAATCACAGCAAGATTCTTTTTACCCACATCATTGATAAATGGAAATAAAAACAAAAATAAAGAAATGGGACCTAATGAAACTTAAAAGCTTTTGCACAGCAAAGTAAAACTTAAACAAGATGAAAAGACAACCCTCAGAATGGGAGAAAATATTTGCAAATGAAGCAACTGACAAAGGATTAATCTCCAATATTTACAAGCAGCTCATGCAGCTCAATATCAAAGAAAGAAACAACCCAATCTAAAAATGGCAGAATACCTAAATAGACATTTCTCTAAAGAAGATATACAGATTGCCAACAAACACATGAAAGGATGCTCAATATCACGAATCATTAGAGAAATGCAAATCAAAACTACAATGAGGTATCACCTCAATCCATTCAGAATGGCCATCATCAAAAAATCTACAAACAATAAATGCTGGAAAGGGTGTGGAGAAAAGGGAACCCTCTCACACTGTTGGTGGGAATGTAAATTGATACAGCCACTATGGAGAACAGTATGGAGGTTCCATAAAAAACTAAAAATAGAACTAACATATGACCCAGCAATCCCACTGTTGGGCATATACCCTTAGAAAACCAGAATTCAAAAAGATACATGCGCCCCAATGTTCATGTCAGCACTATTTAAAATAGCCAGGTCATGGAAGCAACCTAATGTCCATCGACAGATGAATCCATAAAGAAGATGTGGCACATATATACAATGGCATATTACTCATCCATAAAAAGAAATGAAATTGAGTTATTTGTAGTGAGATGGATGGACCTAGAGTCTATCATACAGAGTGAAGTAAGTCAGAAAGAGAAAAACAAATACCATATGCTAACACATATATATAGAATCTAAAAAAAAAAAAAAAAGGTTCTGATGAACCTAGGGGCAGGACAGGAATAAAGACGCAGCTGTAGAGAATGGACGTGAGGACACGGGGAGGGGGAAGGGGAACCTGGGATGAAGTGAGTGAGTGGCATGGACATATATACACTACCAAATGTAAAATAGATAGCTAGTGGGAAGCAGCCACATAGCACAGGGAGATCAGCTCGGTGCTTTGTGACCACCTAGAGGGGTGGGATAGGGAGGGTGAGAGGGTGGGAGATGCAAGAGGGAGGAGATATGGGGATATATGTATATGTATAGCTGACTCACTATGTTACATAGCAGAAACTAACACACTATTCTAAAGCAATTATACTCTAATAGAGATGTTAAAAAATAAATAAATATCATTATTCCAAAAAAAAGAAAAAAGAATACTGAAAGAATAAAATTTACTTAAATCCAATTACCAGTGTATTTAAAATAACTAATTATTAACCAGTGATAAAGTCCAAAGTTAGCAATTAAAGGCTTACCTCGTTTTATTGGGCTTTACCTTATTGCACTTCACAGATAATGCATTTTTTTTTACTGATTGAAGTTTTGTGGCAGTGCTGCGTGGAGCACGTCTGTTGGCACCATTTTTCTAACAAAATTTGCTTAATTCACGTCTCTGTGTCACATTTGAGTAATTCTCCCCGTATTTCAAACTTCTTCATTATTATTATATTTGTTATGGTGATCTGTGATTAGTGATCTTTGATGTTACTAATACAACTCTCTGAAGACTCAGATGATGGTTAGCATTTGTGAGCAATAAAGTAATTTTTAATTAAGTTATGTACATTATTTTTTAGACATAATGTTTTTACACAATTAATAGACTACAGTATAGTGTAAACATAACTTTTATATGCACTGGGAAACCATAAGATTCTTATGACTCACTTTGTTGCAATATTTGCTTTACTGTGGTGGTCTGGAACTGAGCCTGCAATATCTCTGAGGTGTGCTTGCACTGCATTTTTCAGTGTAACTGAAGTCAATTAAAACATTTTATTTTTATTTGATTTTAGCATCAAAAAATTTTAAACTACTGTATTTGGTTACCATTGCTACTGTAATAAATTATCACAAAAAAAAAAAAAAAAAAAACTGGTGAGAGTGAGTGGGCATATTTGTCTTACTCCTGATCTTCTAGGAAGCACTTCCAGCTTTTCATCATTGAATACATTCTTAGTTTTGGGTTTATTATTTTAATATATGGCCTTTATTATGTTGAGGTACATTCCTTCTATACCCAGTTTGTTGAGAATTTTTATCATAAACAAATGTTGAGTTCTGTCAAAAACTATTTGCATCCATTGAGTTGATCATATAATTTTCTTTCATTTTATTGATGGAATATATCACATTTGTCAATTGGCATAGTTGAAATATCCTTGCATCATAGGAATAAATTCTAATTAATCATGATTTATGATCATTTTAATATACTTTCATTTGGTAATATTTTGTTGAGAATTTTTGCTTCTATGTTCATCAGGGATACTGGTTTGTAATTTTCTTTCCTTGTGGTGTCCTTGTCTGGATTTGGTATCAGGGTAATGCTGGCTTTGTAAAGTGAGTTTGGAAGTGTTTCCTACTCTTTTACAGTTTGGAAGAGTTTGAGAAGAATTGGTATTTCTTTTTCTTGAAATGTTTGGTAGAAATCACCAGTGAAGCCATCTGGTCCTCAGCTTTTGTTTGTTGGGAGGTTTTTGGTTACTGCTTCAATCTCCTAATGTGTAGAAGTCACTCAGGTATTTGTTTTTATTTGTTTGTTTCTTTGTTTTTTCTCTCAGAGGAAATTGCTCCGTGTGTACCTATACCTTTGGTGTGTCCATGGGATGAGGGAAGTCGGGAGCCTCCAACGTTGCCATTTTGGTCCCTCCTCACTCCATTCTCTACATGGCCTCAATTCTTTAGGACCATGTAGAAAATGTTAAGTTTCAGTCAGCTAAAAAGATAGTTGTACATTTTACTGAATGTCAGTTGCACAACAGAGAATTAAGGCAAAACATGTTCACTGAAATACAAACTTCAATTCCTATTATGCTGTGTTGAAAATGAAGTATGACAAATAACATTTCCTTAAGCAACTGAGCAATAATATTTCCATTTCACAGATGAAGAAATTAAAAGATAAATATCAACTACATTAGTTTCTATCTTAGTATATATGGTAAAACCAGAATTAAGATTTATTCACACAAGATAAGCATGTCTAGACAACAAATTATATGGCATAATGGTTACTTGCAATGCACTCAGAAAGAGCTAGTTTCTTGCTCTAATTTGACTGATGATATTTAGGTGAATGACTACCCATTCTTTACACGAGGATTAAGATCACTTTTATTTCTAATCTTCTTGAATTTTTAAATACTATACTTTCAAATATGAATAACTTTACTTATTTCCCACTAGTTTTAGAAAACTATGAATGGTAGAATAATCTTACTTTGTTTAATTGAAATTAAGCCAACTTGGTGTATAGTCAGCCTGAGATCTTTCTACCTGAACTTTAAGATTTTGAATTGTTCCATAGTACTGAAAGTGTATTGATGTTTCTAGACAAATGTCTATTAGCCTCTACAGGGGAGCTTCTCCCTGTTTCCCACGTTTAGTTTCCATTTGCTTTCACCTCAGTATTCACCTGTCGGTACTCTGTGTCTAAATAGAGGGTGCTCAAAAACCTGCATGCAAATCTTCTAGACTCTCAACAGACATCAGCTGGTCTGGGTAAACTTTACATGAATCTTACTTAAATCATTGCTCAACTGAAGAAGTTTTAAAATCCGGGTTTCTACCATAGTCACAGATTTGTTTAAATTTATTATACAAATTTTTGGACTTGGGTACTAATGTTTATTGAGCAGTTACTATAGGCTGTTCATCTTTCTAAGTATTTTACATATCAACCCATTTGATTTTTATAATAACTCTATAATTGCTTTTGTTAACTTCCTATTATATGCATAAGAAATGAAGAGAACAATTGGGGTTTAGAAGGACTAGGTAACTTGCCCAAAACTGTACAGCTAGTAAACTACAGGGTCAGAATTCAAAACTAAATAGTCTGATTCCACCAACTTCAAGCTAAACCACTGTACACATTGTCTCTCCAGGATGAAGTTACAACAATTCCAGTCTTCAGTTTCCTTATGCTGAGGATACTTCACACTTTGTGATTTTGTGTTTACAAAGCATTATCATTATTTATCTTATCTGGAACTGACATAAACTATCTGAGGTTATCCAGACAAGTATTCAGATCTACATTTCAGAGAAATAAATGGCTCTCAGTGGGGATGACTTAGCTAAGGTCTGGAGAGCCAGGACCACACTCTAGATCAACTGACTCATTATTAGTTCTAACAGGAACTCCTTTCCCTACTATAAAGCATATTTTTATTACATAAGTAAAATGAGAATAGAAGTACCTCCTAACAGCCATTCTAAATCATTCCTCTCAGCTTTTCAGGGCCTATGGTTTGCTTAAGTAGATGACTGAGGGACAGCACTGTGGTGTAGAGAAGTGCAACTCACAACTGGAACGAATTGTTGAGAATCAAGGAAAACAAATACTATCAATGGCAAATGTGGGCCCAAACTTGGATTAATCTTACCATTTATGTCCTAAATGAGAAGTCATGCTCATGAAATCAAGGGGTTGACACTAGAGCAGATCAGGATTTACAACAGCACAAACAAGAGGCAGAATGGTGTGCAATGAATATATTAAATGAACACTAACCAAACCTAAGTCACTCAAAGTCATACAATTGCAAATGTTTGTTGGAAATAGAATCAGTAGGCTTGAACCACTCCAGGCAGGGCCTCCTATGTAGCCAAATAAGAATCATAATTCTGTTAGCGTAAACTGGTTCGGGTACCTGAATGAGGGAAATGCTGTTTCCTAGAAGTAGCTGAATATAGTATGGGAGGAAATGCCCAAAGCTAGCAATCAGGGAGACTTGGATTCCGATTTCTGCTTTAGGATTGATTTGAGATGGTCTCTTATGCAAGCCATTTAATCTCTCTAGGATTATTTGACCACCTGGAAAACATCTACCTGCCCTGCTTGCTTTGAGGGCTTAATGTGAGGGTCATGTGAGAAAGTGGGTGTGAAAGAAATTAAAAAGCAAAAATCTGAGCTATGCATGAATGAGGTTAAATGATCTGAGCAATAAAAGGAATTGCCTGTAGATGGGTAAACAGTATATTATATGTCTGGGGAGAAACATTTACTGACAGTATACAATGTACCAGGCATTGTGTTGGGCACTTCTCACAGTTCCCTGTGATCCAGGGAATATCATGTATCAGAGATATAGGAGGATGACTGGAAGATTCCATTATCATGATAGATATGGATGAGAAGCTTTCAAGGAGGGAAGAATTTGATGTTTGGGGCCTGAAGAGGTGACTTGAGACCTTTTAAAACACAATTTCTATGAGAGTTATATTGATATAGAATTCATATTTCAAGGCAGCTGAGGCTATCTGTTCATTCTCTTAGTAAGCAAATTTGCTTCTGTCTTTCACAGTGAGAATCTATGTTCATCTACCTACAGAGCTCATCTTCTTTATTATAATAGGGGCCTTGTAAGAAGATCAGATGGATGGATCAGAATGAATTTGTGACCATTCTCAGAAAAACCATCCCAGAGAATTTGTGTGGTGGAAAGAGGATATGTTACACCAAGCACGTTTTCCTTCCTTCTTCCTTCTCCTCCTCTTCTTCCTCTTTTTCCTTGTCTCCTCCTTCTTCTCCATCATCGTCATCATTTGAAAGCTAGAAAACCCCCTCTGTCCTTGAACAAGTCAGTTAGCCTTTCTTTCTGCAGTGTCCCCATATATAAAACAAGAGAGTTGGATTGGTATTCCTGATGTTTCTCAACACTAAATTTTCAGAATTGTCAAATAAATCATAATGAGCTCATTACGTACAAGACAGAGGAAAAAGAAGGTAACATAGATCATAATCCCTGCCCTCAAGAAATTAGAGGATATCTAAAAAAGCTGGCATTGACAACAAAAATTACTAGGAAAAATATCACTAGGAAACACTGAAATCTTATTATTATATATAATATTCAATAATATTTATCTTTGAAAGGATAAATTGGGTTACTTGCCTCTTTCCATTATCAGAACACCCTTTAGACCCCTGCTCCTATGCCACCTACTTCATTTCCACTTTCCAATATTCTATTCATGATTTAAAGCCCAAGCCTTAAATACCACATCCATCCAAAGGCCTTCTTCCCTCAAAGAAGAGGGGATCACACTGTCCTTTAAATTCCAGTTCTACTTCCTGATTTGCCTGTGTAACATCAAAGTCTGCAGGCACCTGAGATATATTCTATTTTGGAGGCGGGCAGTGGTGGCACTGATTTTGAAGTCTGGTTCAACCACTCATTAGCTAGTAGACTTCCCTAAGCCTTCATTTCCTCTCTGGTAAAGAAGTTCTGATAATAATTCTTCTGCACAGGGCTGTTGGGTGGATTAAACGAGGTAACATGTGAATGTGCTTAGCAGAGATTCAATGAACGTGTCTGAATCCTCCCTGGCAATCACTTTACTTAGCTTTCTACTCCCATCATTTGTGTATCTGTTTTATCTTCTCTGTGAAAGAGTAAAATCTGAGGACAGGAAACTCTTCTCTCACTCATCTTGTGCATTTTCCTCCTCACCCCACCCCTATACCCCTACCCAGTACTTAGCACACATTCTCCTTGTTTATCTGTAAATTTTATTAAATTGGCATCAGTCTGTACAAATAATCTTGGAAGCCTGTTAAGAATGTTCAGTATCATACACGTCAACATTCACAAGGACAGTGTGGAAACCTCTCTTTGTCTTCTTCCCACTCCCCAACCTCGCCCCTCTCTCCATGGCTTTTGGAGAGGAGGCTGCAGTTAGAGTCATATCACCAGAAGAAAATCATCAATTTTCTAATGAAAATCCCTGTCGTTAAAAATGCAGCCTCCAGCACAATCCCTAAAGGAGAGAATGCATTCCTGCAAAGCACTTGGCCAATTTGTGAGCTCTGCCTTGGTGAGCACAAACTCTCCCCTGACCCTGGAAAACAATCAGCAGGAGCCCTGAATTATGAAGCATGAAAGCTCACCACTGTGTTGTCTCCAGCTGACACACCAGCTTTTGTCACTGAAGGTCACCCAGCTATGAGTCTTCCAGAGCAAGATTCAGTCACCTGTCTCTCCACATTGGGCTCCTCCCACCTAACCCTTTTCCCTTTCATTACGCAGCATCCTGAGGATTTGGCAGTTTTCCACTGTGTTCGACTTAACCAGGCTATAAACACCTGACTGAGAAATACAAAATGTGTTTATAGGACTTCTGGTGGCTCCTCATCTAAACCATAAATATGAAATACTTTCCCACATTTCTCAGAAAACACTCCATCTCTCAGATTCAACTGGCAACAATTTACCCAGCACCAGACAGCACCAAATTCTCAACTTTGCAGTTTTCAATCAAGTCTGTGCATGCAGTTGCATCGTGCTAACAAAAGTGGGACGTTAATAAGTCACATACCCTGAGTGGCCACGTCTTAATGATTGTTTCTAAACTGTAAGAAATTTGTTTGGTGGCATCTGCACATCATAACAGCTAAAGTAGTAGTGTCTGAGACTCTGATGTTCAAGACTTTCTGCAGCTGCAGCCACAGCCATAGTAAATGTAGGCAGTGCTGATTGTGGATAAGATCACAGATTTAGAAATCAGACAGACATCTGTTCTGCTACCTACATGACGTGTCACTTGGGAAGTTAATTTTCTAAGCCTCAGTTTCCTCATAAAAATAAAATAGCAAGAAATAACAAAACTACCTAACAGCATTATTCATGACACTAAAGTGAGATAATGTACATACATCACTTAGCCTTGTAGTTGGCATTTATCAGACACTCAAGTAAAGATGCCAATAAATAAGACAAAAAACAAAAAACTCTTCTATATTCATTATAAGATAGAAATATTAAGGCCAAAATGGTTACTGAGCCCTCATAAATATTGTCTTATTCTGGTTGAGCTACCTGGACTTAGTGCAAAATTTGGAAAGATTTTATTTCACCCCCAAGATTCTTGATACAATCTTTATTTTTTTCCTCCTCTACTAGGTACTGTGATCAATCCAGGACTAACTGGTGTCCTCTAGGAATGATGCTTTAGGCATCTAGGAATGATTGTGTAGGATAATTATTTAGGTATCTGCCTCTTCTGCTGGAATGTAAGCTCTCAAGGGCAGGGCCTATGTCTTTACTTTCTTTATCCTCCTCACCTGTTCCTGTTCAACAGGAGAAGACCACAGACTAATTGTTAGTATCAGTCCAGCTCCCAGCTAATACCCCTAGGGGACTGTTTTTTTTGTTTGTTTGTTTCTTTCTTTCTGGAGTGTTAGCTACCATTTATCTTATAGATAGAAGGGGCTGTTCAGGACTTTGGCATTGTTCTGTTTACATGCTCTGTCTCATTTCATCTTCACAACTCTCTATGAGGTAGACACTCCTGTTATTCTTATAGTACAGATGAGAGAACTGAGGCTTAGAGGGGTTAAACAAACTCACCAAAGGTCATACAGTATGTGACTAAGCCTGAATGCCAAAAAAGACCTTATTGAGTATAAAGCCCACTGACTAAATACCTTTTTACAACAGATATTGACTGCTCTATTGAGGCTGAACAATCACCATGAGTGGTTGTCGATATATTTTGTTATTATTGTATTTCAAGCTTTTCAGACCAACTAACTCCCCTTGAAAGTTGGATAGCTCAAAACTGTTTACATTTAACATTACAACCATCTCATATGACCAGAGATTCACAGAGTCAAATTTGATCCTCTTATTCTTAGAATTGAAGTCTCAGCATGAAATTTTATAGCATCAGTGTAACCTGCCCTGTATGGAGCCTCCTGGTACATGACAGTACATTCTTCCAACCCCACACACTTCACTGGCCAGAGGTTTCCAGAGGTGAAGACCCTATACTGAATGTTGGTATACTATTTCTCCATTATTCTGGGGCTTCACTAAAAGAAGATATTGAAGTTTGGGACCTGGGTATGCCAGATTAGAAATGGAACAAACAAGTTTCACTGGATAGGAACATGACTGTAGTGAGGGGGTAAATGCCAGTTGTCAACCAGAATATTTTTAGGGGACCTCACTTCCTATAAAATTCCCTTCCAACTTTGAGACTCAAGAGCTCTCTAGAGATGGGTCTAAATTTTCTGTACTTCGTACTGCCAGAGGCCAGGTTTGTATTAATGCTCAGATGAAAACACAGGAAGCAGGTTTAGCCTATTTTAGATAACCCAGAAATCATAGTCAGTGGGGAAACCAGAATAATTTTAAAGACAGTTGAGTCATTTATCTTGTATTAACAGAAATTAAGAGGATCTTTTCTGGAATCTGTACTTGGAAGTCCACATTGCCTCCATAATAAAAATAAATCCTGCCCCCTCTGCCCCTCTTTACAAGCCCCAGGTCAGCGCACATCTTCTATCCTCAAATGAGCCTGGTGAATTGATTCTCTTAACATTGGGGGTAACTTTCTCAGATGGTTTCCTCCTAATCTTTTTGGCTATTTCTAATCTTATTAGCAAGCTCTCATCACAGAACATTAATGTGGTTGTATTTGATTTCATTTTTTGCCAATACCCTACAAAATGCAGCAGCTTATTAGTGACTGTTATGTCATGTGGCTTTAGCAAAACTGAATGCTAATGAGATGTGATTAGGTGGAAAATTATAGCACTAGGGTGCTTGCCTTCTATAACTGCATCATAGGCTTTAGGTTGGAATGGGGGGCACCAGATTTCTTTTACTTAATAGTGATCTCTAAGGCATAGATAGGTACTGTGTATTTACAATTATGCAGCAGATAATTAAGTGGCTTTCACTGGTGGACTGTTGAATAGCCTTGCAGATCCTAGAGATGGTCAAAGAAAGCAGCAGGAAGACTAAACTTGCATTGTCTCTTCTGAAACCTCATTTAGACCCCACATCCCCCCGCAAAAGGAGCCAAAAGGGATGCAGGATCATAGTAATGATGGAGTTCTTATCTAAAATAAACTTATTAAGTGAGACAGATTCTTTACTAACTAGTCAGGAGCCGAATGATTAAACAGCTTTTCTTGCCATTGAATTCCAAGCAGAAATCAATGTACATTATACATTTGCAGCGGCTGAGATTGCAAAAGACTCAAGGAAGATGTAAAGACTGTGATTTACTGAAATATTTCATCACTGCAATGGTCAGGAGATGGAGTGCAGTTTATCTATGGAATATACCTTACATCTTGTTCATTTTTGTATGTGTTAGAAGAGCCACTTGCATAAACTCCCCAATTGTAGTATTCCTGTTGCAAAATCATAACTGTCCAACTGAAAAGAATTGTTCCTACATTCAGAACATTTTTAAGAAGGAGAAGCTGCTTTATGGGGACATATATCATCATTCAACTGTAGATGGTGCTACCCAGTGAGTTTGGCATGGTTTATGACAAATACCATGACTAGGGGTTGTTAAACACAGTGCCATGTATTCCCTGGGACACCACATGGCACTAAAGGGGCAGAGAAGAGACTGTTGCTAAGCTTTTGCATAATTCAAGCAACTAACTTGTTCTTGTAGGTCAACTTTCTCTAACACCAAAAGCTTTTGCAAGTTCAACTATCCAGTCAATCTAAAATCTAGGGAAAGATATACAGTTTTAAAGAGAGGAGAAATATAAACTTAAACAACAATGATCTGCACCTGAAGGATATCCCTCTCCTTAATTATCAGTAAAAACGGCATTATTTAATTACTTGTGAAATGTCTACTTCTAAAAAGGACTTGAAGTGGTTTACAGCAAAAGCAACATATGATCGAAGTTCCAGTTATCTATTGCTCTGTATCAAACTACCCCAAGACTTAATGGCATAAAATAACAACCATTTTATTCTATACACAATTGTATGTGTCAAGAACTTGGAAATGAAACAGCAGGATGGCTCAGTGACTGGGATCTCAAGTGGGGTGATCTGAACACCCTAAATTGCTGGGGCCATATGTATATAGAGTCTCAGGCTGTTGGAGGTTTCCTGAGTCTTCTCCATGACTACTAGCCAGGGACAGAACATCCAAAGTGTTTCTTTCATTCACATGTCTGGCACTGCTGGAATGACTGGCACAGCTGAGGCTGGTGGGCCTCTCCCTCTCTCTCTCGTCATGGATTCTCTCCAGGGAGCTTCCTCACAGCTTACAAGTCTTTGAGTAGTTGGACTTCTTACATGGTGAGTAGTTTTCCCTTGTAATTAAGAGGTCCAGGCGGAAACTGGGAAACTTCTCACGGATGACCTGATCTCAAGTCCTAGAACATGACCTCCATCACATTCTAGTGGTGAAACATGTCACAAATACCAAGATTCAAGAGGAGAGGAATTAGACAATACTTCTCAATGGAAGGAGTGGCCCAGAATATGCAGCCAGCTTAATGTACACCATTTGCTACTGAGGATGATGATAGCTGCACAACTGAGGGAACAAGTAATTACACTAGAAAACTAGGCTAATAACATGTCCTGCTATGAGTGTGGAGTTTAACCCTGAGCTTCCTAGTGATCAAGGCAAAAAGCAAAGAAAAACACAGCAACATAGTGTTCATTAACTATTTCAAAAAATCATGTTAGAATTTTTCAGTTATTTTCCAAAGAATAAAATAACAATCAACAAAGACAGAACATGTGATATGTATTTTATACAGTTCCCTTCTACCTAGCCCTCCTTTTCCGCCTCAATAACCCAATTCACCCTTGTGGTGGCAGTCATTCTGGATAGGAAATTAACTGCTTAGAATGGGTCTTGATATTAAGAAGGGTAGAAGAAGAAAGAAGAAAAATGACAGTAATCTGCGATAAACACAAAGAAAAGGAAAAACAAAGAAGAAAAGGAGAGAAGACTGACAGAGGAATAAGAAATTAGATAGAACTTTGTTTTGTTCTGCCCTGTGAAGAGTTTCACCAGTCACAAACTCAAATAACTAAGAGATCTGGCAGGTACCTAAAATATCTGAAATATGTGAAGTATAAGGAACATAGAAAGAAGCGGAGCCTCTGTCAAATGGAAAGTGCATGCCTTGTCTAAAAGTATCAAATTATTTTTGATTAAGTTGATTATCCATACTGTACTCCCAAACATGCTCAGCAGACTGACTTCAGGCTGCTACTGACTGCCAAATTTCATCTCTTGACTTTGCTTCCATGGAGAAGCAAAGTCAAGAGATGGATTTTGATGGATTTCCATGGTCCTTTCTGATGGATTTCCATGGTCCTTCCTGGCAGAGAGATCCTTCAGGATGACATTGAAGGACCAACTGTTACAGCAGGCAGGTAGCTAGATATGAGCAGAGAAAGGGGGGCACGGGCCAGGTGGCAGGAAATCACTCATCTTGTAAACAGCAGGGGTCCATTGGCAGACAAAGAAAAGCAGGAACCTCCAGACTGATAGGAAACCACACATTCTAGGTGATAAGTGTCCTGGAGGCAGACAAAGAAAGGTGGGAAAAGGCGGGAATCTCCTGCTTCCGAATGTAACCTGTTCTCATTACAATAAAATTAGCCTTGCAGATAAGAAGTACCCATCATGCACCGATCCCATGACACTTCTGATTTCAGCTAGATAAGGGAAGAAATCCCTCCTCCCGTTGGGAAGATGGAGCTGGCATGAAAATCAGAGAATACGACCCCCAAATCGCTCCTTCCCCTGAGAATATTCTGCCCCATCATTTGTAGGCCCCTCATAACTGACTTCCCAAAGAAACCCAGGGCAGCAGCTCCTCACCTGTCTGCCTGCTCTCCCTCTGAGAGTGTATTCTTGCTGAAATAAATCCTCACTTGACTTTCTTAACCTCCCTGCCTCGTCTCCAAATTCTTTCCTTGACAAGGCAAGAACCTTAAATTCACCAGGAATACGATCGCAGGTATTTGCAGACGTGACCTTTCTCAGTCCAGTTTCCTAAGATCTAAGACCTATCACCTCCTGAAATAATTATTGGGGAAGAAATAATAGGAGAGATTTTTATTGCTCATAAGGGATAAAATAATGAACTAAGCCGGGTTAGTGCCAAATACCGACTCTTGCTCAAATCAAAAGTCTTAGAACTGAGAAATGCATCCGTGTGTTCTACAGGGCAAGCTACTGCTATGCCGTTTATCTCTGATTGCTACTTTTTAACATCTTATGTGCTAAAAGCCAAAAAAGGACTCTAATGTGTTATTTACTATGGAAAATTAGACAATGTTAGCACTCCTCAAATTCTGACCAAAGGTTTTCTTCTTATATTTTTCCTCCTTTTAATGGGCTGCCATTAAAAAACAGTAATGCCATTAAAACCAGCAGAAGAGTAGCACTCTTTCTTTTTAATAAAAAATATTTTTCCTTAAAACGTAGAATTGTTAGTAAGTAAAACATGCTGCTTTCTATAGTTGTGGTTTCTCCCTTTCTAAAATTATGTTATGGAGGATGATAGTGTTTCCAATGATCTGAAGTCCCCTTAGACTAATAAAATCTTTGATTTTTAGCTGAGTATGTGGCTACCCAATTTCTCTTTTGCTCATCTCTTCAAATTTAATCACTCTATGTTTTCCAGTTGTGAGAGAGTCAAGCTTGAGTACTCCTTATATCTCTGCCCCCATGGCTTTCCTTTCAATGTGCCATGCCGCCATGCAGTGTGATCTTTCCATTAAAACGTGTCACATCCATTACTTAATGTCCCAAACTGATTTTCAAAAGTTTATGAATAGTAATAGATGATAATACAGGAATACTGTTTCTCCCAGAGAGCAGCAGTTCAATGAAATCCTTTGATACCTATATCCAAAGTTAGCTAATGGTGGATCTTTCAGACACCACTCAGGCCAAATGGATTTGGGAAAGAATCCACACAGCTAGTGGGTCATTTTGAGACACCTAATTCAAATGTCACTAGGTGTTAGCCTTTGCTGAGATACGCAAAGCTCAGCTGAGTTCCGCAAATGATGTAGATTCTCAATAGTTTGGATCCTTAATGTTTTCTTTGATGACCAGTTTGTTCTGACTCATTGATTGGAGAAAATTAGGTGAGATATAAGAAATAGGAATTGTTACTTCCTTTAGATTGGGGTTGATGAATATGAATAAGGAGGTGAATGTTCTAGTAAAATGGCCCTGATCTTTTCCATTTATCTATTTGCCCATTAGCTACCTGTACTCCATGGAAAAAAGAGATCTTAGTTCCTCCCTATTAACATATTTATATCATTCAGTCTTAATTGCACATAGACATTTATAAACTAATGTAACAGAACAAAAGATATCATGAAAAAAATGAGTTTTATGAGAAAGGGAAGAATTCATTTTATTTTAGAACAAAGAAAATATATTACATTTGGAGGCATTCCAAGTCCTTTGGTTTCATGAATATTCCATCTTCATGATAATGGACAGCTGTGCTCTTATGAACTTCTAAGAATCAGCTAACTTTGGTCAGAGCTAGAGTTTTTAAAGGTAAAGGTCAAAAGAAACAGACTTTCTCCTTCTGAGTGTGCATTTTCAGTGCGGCATTGCAGTAAGCTTTCTCATCAACCCTTAAACTGACATTCACGGTAATGGAATTTATCATCATTCACTTCCTGCCACAAAGAGCCCAGAAGTAAAAGAATCTGTCCTTCATTGTTAAGTACTGCACAATTTTCCCTTTTTAGGATCTTATGTGAGGATCCTGCTGGTTCTATTGATATTAGTTTTTTTCTAATGGGAAATTTCTTTCCTATGTAATTCATTTTAAAGGCAACCAGCAGGTACCCAAACAGGCAACACCTATGAGTGACCAGACAGACAGAATGGACCAAATTAGAGACCCTTTTTAATGAAAGTCCCACGTGCGAACAAATGCATGGGACCATAAGCAATTGCGTGCTTCAAGGAAACATGGGATTATATGGTCCCTTAATAATGAAGCTTAATGGGGCCATCCACTCCCTATGGGTGAAACAGAAAAGCCAAGGTATATGTTAAGATGGCATTGACAAAGATACAACAGGTTACTAGGGTTTCAGGTTGCCACTGTCAGGGAGGAAGAAATTTTCCTCTACCCTTCTAGGTTCTTCTGACTGGTCTAAGAATTAAATTGACATGAGACAGAGTAACAGGAAAAAAATCAAACAGAAGTTTAATAACAAGTATGCATGGGAGAGACTGAGGAAAACTGAGTAACTTGACAAAATGATCAAAGCCCTCACTTTAAATACCATCTTCAGCTAAAGACAAAAGAGGTTGTTGGGAGCAGTGGTTTGGAACTTCAAAAGGGAAGAAGGCATTTCACATGGAGATGGAAAAGCAAATGTTTGGTAAATACATGTTTGCTGGGTCATGCAGAGACAATGGGACACAGAGTGGGCTCTGATCTCTAAGAGCTTACCCCACCACACCTAGCTCATGTTCTTTGTAGATAGCTCTGGTAATAGCTCTATTTTGGGAACAGGCCTCTATCTAACTTCTTTTAGGCAGTTAGGGGGAAGGTCAAAGTTTCTTTCTGAGTCTTTTGTTTCTTAAAAACAATCAGCCTAAATTAATCCTTATGCCAAAGTGACACATTTTAGGGTGGCACATTTTGCTCTCCTACACCACTTAAGAAACTGCAGCCCCATCATTATGATTTTAAGACTTTGGTAAGATTTCATAAAGTTCTATAGTTTCCTTCTCTTTGTTATTTTTATTACCACCCTTGCTGTTTCCCTTGAAGCTTGTTAAAGGAGTAGAACTTGGGTAACCTGCATTTTCTTATAGCTAGACTTGGGAAAATTAGATCTCCAGAAGGAAGACTGGTGGTGGCCACTGAAAGGGGAATGAGAACATAAACAAACTGAGTCCCTTGGGCTCCCATGGAAGATGTAGTGGATGTGGACTGAGTATCAGTTTGAAAGTCTGGGCACCCACAAGGTCTTTTTTACATTCATAACTCACTAAGGTAACTGTAAGCACTATGTTAATTTTAATGGGAAAAAAATTAGGACCATTAGAGGAGTAACAGCTTAGCAGAATTAATATTTTACATGATTCATTAAATATTATTCTATCATTAAGCCTAAGGTCTCAGAGCACTGGTCTCACAGGAAAAAAATGAGGGAACTGTCCTTTGTATCTATTATTTTGAAATGTCTATTTTGCAAAGTTTTTAGAGTGAGGCATGGTTTTGGAAGGGAAAAATGCTTTCTTTAATGAATTTAGTTTTCTGGCTCTTCTAAACAAGAATTATTTGAGAGGGCTAAACATATAATAATTAAAATTTTAAAAACTTTATTTGAAAGGTGACATTGATTAGTGCTGGAGGTTTCTCTTTGTACATAACCCAAAGATGACAGGGCTCTGAACACCACTTGAGATGAATATACCCAAAATAGCAAAGAACAGTCATTGATTATATAATCATATTTTTAAGCAGGAAAAGCACACAACTGTGGATTTTTTAATCCTAGAAGAAGAGCAACAATGGCCATTATGAGAAGAAGAGAATGAAAAGACAGAGAGAGAGAGAGAGAGGAAGGGAGAGAGAAAATGATATTGAAAAAACATTGAAACTCAACCACAGAATTACTAAGTATCAGATGAACCAGTATTATGACTAGATTTATCATAAGACAAAAAAATACCTCCCCAGTAATTCTTGTGGTGCTTAATCTTCTAACACTGAAAACCTTTTACTTGGCACTCTCCTAAACTGCTAGTAGAAGCATAATACGTTAAAACCATTCTGGAGGGTGCTTGGCAATATATAACAAAAGCTTTAAAAACAAATAAATTTCATTTGTTCTAAGATTTATTTTCCCTAAAGGAATATGTATACCACCTAAGCATGTTTTATAAAATGAATAAATGTAAATGACCTAAAGTCTGATAATAGGAAAATTGGTTAAGTAAACTGTAATATATCCACAGGATTGAATACTCTGTAACCAATTAATATAGGTTACAGAAGATTATTTAATCATATGGAAATAGTCACAGTAAATTGAATAAACGGTATGGCTATTCTACAACACTAGAGTTCCATGAGAAGCCTTAAGAGTCTAGAAGTCATATAATAATACACTGGAAGGAAGAAATATTCTGAATGAAGAAATGTTCTGAACGAAGTCTGAAACTATTGTGTGTTGCACTGATTTCCACCAGGTCATGAGGCAACTGCTTGCTCAAAAGGAGACCAGAGGAATGAAAAGATGTTAGATTTTGATGTGTTCATTCATTATTCATTTACTTATTCATCTATTAATTCAGCCATCATCATATCTTAAGTTCCCACCACATGCTAAGCATTGAGCTAGGTACTGAAGTGTGACTTCAGATCAATGAGACAGGAGAAACATGTAGAAAATGATTCAAGAGCCTTTGCATGCCTTGTCCAAGATTCTGAGTCATTTTGTAGGCAATGAGAAGTCACTGGTGATTTTGAGCAGGGAAATGACAAGGTTAGATTTTAACATTAGATCATTTTTGTAGCAGTGGGGAGGGTGAAACATAGGAGGACAGGACTAAAGTAGGGATGTGGTGACTGGGCTTTGGGGGTAGTCCAGTGAGAGCAGAGGAGAACGTAAACCAAGGCAGTTGCCCAGAAAATGGAGACAGGGACAGATGAAAAAGATATCTGGGAATTAAAACTGAACGTGGAGACTGAATGTGTAGAAGGAGCAGAAGAAATGGACATAATTTTGGATAAGTCCTAGATTTTTGGCATGGGTGGGGGTAGTGTTGTTTAGCAGAATAGATTGGATAGCACTCTATGGCATTTCATACATTTTCAGTGTGCTTAGATATATAAGTATATTCATATGCTTTATCAATACTGATAAGCTGGTTCCAGTCTTTTGCCATGGACATTTTCCACTGTCTTTAGTTTCCTTCATTAAAGTGAAAGATTTACCATTGAAGATTAAAATTCTGGAATTTCTGAAGGAACTGTAAATGTTGATAATAAAAATGAAAATTTATGTAGCATTGACAATGTGCCTAGCTCTGGGCCAAGAATTGTATACATGCTACATCATTCACTTGTCACAGAAATACCATTAGGTAGGCATCACCACCTTATAGATGACAAAATGAAGCTCTGAGAGATTGTCACTTGCTCAACATTACACAACTAGCACAGCCAGAATTCAAACCAAAGTTATCAATCTTTTAACCTGTATTCTCTGAACCACGTTGATTATTTTCTGAAATTTCAGACATTCTCAGAAACAATACCTTTCTGAAAACATTATAGATGAGCTTTGGAGATCTGAGTGGCAGCATGATCTGACAGAAAGATCTTTGGACTGAGGGTTGAAAGTCTAAACTCCTGGTTTGAACTAGACCACAATCTTGCTGTTTGATTTGATCTTGATCAAGTCACTTAGCTCTGGGTTTCATTTTCTTTACTTGAAAATAAGCCAATTGAATTAGAAGTCACTTCCAAGATGTTGTTTATATTTATGGCATAAGAAATTTGAAATTTGTTTATTCACACGCGAGAAGATTTCAAAGCATAAAATGGCTCTATAAACTAATGGAATTTGCTGATTTCAGACATGGAAAGATTATTTTCTTTGGACATAGAAAGTAAAGAGAATGACCTCTGGTATGCATTTTTGTGAATTTGTCAACTAACATTAAATACTTAGATGTGCCCTCAGCCTTCTTAGAATCCCTTGTTTAGTTCATTGCTCCATCATCTTAACGTGAGACCTTAGGTTAAAATAAAGCAGGAGGTTCTGACAAATTGCTTCAGGGTCAGAGCTAAACACGGTCTCACCTTCATCAAGATGATTTAAAGTAACCTGGTGAATTAGGTATGACCTGAATTTATTAACCATTTCTGGTTAATAATAATATAAACAGCTACAGAAAGCATCCCTGGGATATTCTCATGAACGTCTATTTGCCTCTAACAATTTGGACTAGTGACACCATCAGAAGGAAGGAGATAGACTGGCTTTCAACATAGTTTAGTATTTCAAAATGTCCATGTTGAAACAATTTTCAAAGCCATCTATTCCAATGTTTTCTAAGTGATGGTCCACAGATAGATAGTCATGCATAACAAGGTTGTCACTGGTCTGAGGCAAAATTAGAAGACTAAGAATATTGTAGTAAATTTTTAATAAAACTATATTTATTCAATTTAAGGAAATGTCTTTTTTCTAAGGTTATATACTTCAAACTCAATATGGATTTTTTCTTTTATTAAATGATAATTATAGATAAAATTAACCTTTGTTTTTGTTTTGTTTATTATTGTTTTATTTACTTGGTAAAATGGACATTACATTCTTTAAACTTTCACCACTTGGCGAAGTCAAAATTTCTGGGAACTGCTGATCTAATCTAATCAACAGTCTCTTCTGTTTGATGTCTGAAACCCTCTTTAGTCTTCTGTCAGTCACCTAATCTGAGATGAGGAGATCAACACACGTGAGTAACTCCACACCACTCTTGGATGTCCCCAGATGTTTGGTAGTCTTTGTTATATAGTGCTAAACTATGTTTTGAATAGTTCCACCAAACAGTAATACTGTTATGATACACATTTTATAAATAATGAAATGAGAAAAGTTATCTTACTTTTGTTAAGTAGTGAGTAATTAAGCGGAGGCTAACCTTAGGTCGCTCATACTTGGAAGCCCACACTCCTATCAAACACAATGTACTGCTTTCTGAGTCTTCCCTACTGACATCACAGAGAACAAGTCCTGTCTCTCTTCTTTGTGATTACCTTTTGTAAAGTCAAAGGCAACCTTTATGTTTCTCTGAGCTTTCTCTTAGCTAGGTTGAATATAAACAATTTCTTTAGTTGTTGCTAATGTGACAAGGTTCCCTCATATCATTTTACCATGACAGTCTCTTAATAGATTGCTCACTCTTCATTATTTGCAATTTGCATGGGAGTCAATGTGGGTTTTAAAAAAAATATGGGCTTCAAAGACAGACCCACCTGGGTTTGAGTCTTGGCACTGGCACTGACTAGTTCTGTGACCTATTGAGAGCTATTTATTTATCAGAATTGAGTGTCAGTTTCCTCATTGTAAAATGGAGATAACATCATAGCATTACTCTGGAGATTAAACAGAAAAATTCAAAACTCAATGGCCTTTGGTAATTCAATCAGCAGCAAACTAAAACAATGAATAAGAATATATGTGTGTTTATGTGTATGTGGACTATAATAAGTAAAAATAAAGTAATAACTAACTTGATAAACTTTGTTATTTTCCATAGCTATCTAAGATATCAAATAATGAGAGAGATAAACGAAGTTGAAAATTTCCTATTGTTCTGATTTACACCAGGATTCAAGGATTAGTTACAATTAACTTTCTATAGCTGTTCCCCATTGATCACTTGATGCATATGCTTTTCTGGAATTGGATTGTGATTCAAGCATGGCAAATTAAACTTCTGATTTAACTATTAAAACCATCAGGCTGACGAATGAGACTGTGAGGCTGATTTATTCTGGATGAGATTCTGGCTCCCAGGCGTAAATGAGATTCTCTTTGTTTTCAAGAGTAGCCTGGCAGGCTGGCTCATGTGGCAAAAGCCTAGGACCGATCTCATTCTATAACAATCACCAGACATCTCCACTCAAGGAATGATAGTCCTTAAGGTATTTAGGAGTGAGTCACTCATGGATGACTGGTGATGTCACTCTTTCTTCATGGCCATTAAAGACTAGCTTATAACCCAAATAAAGTAATTTTATTGAAGAAGCCTTTAATTGACCTCTCATTTTGCTTTAAGATGGATAGATGATAGATAGATAGATGGATAGATAGATAGATAGATAGATGATAGATAGATATAGATAGATGACATAGATTTTATAAATTGGTCTTCAGCCTTCCTCCTTGGACTAATCACACCAAATGAAACTTGCTATTAAAATACAAAACAAAACAAACAAACAAACAATCAAACAAACAGCCCAAATTGTCACCGGCAAAGCCCATTAACAATTGCTGGGAAATAAAAACAAAAATATGGGTAATAAAATAAAGTCTAACCTTTTTTTTTTCTTTTGCTTTGTGCTTTGTCTAGTTTCACTTGCTCACAGGGTACTGCTTACAGAGGCCTTGCACCCAGCGCTTCACACCAGAATTCCTAGTGCAAAACGGTTGCTCGCAACGTGTCAGCTTGGTGGGCCGTGCCCAGAAGCTCTGAGCTGGGCTTTGCGATCTGAGCAGCACAGCTGCGCCTGCCAGACGTGAACTCCACCCTCACCCTAAAAAGCATCCCCACCCATGGCCTGTCCAGAAAGAATGTGCTCTAGAGTGTGAGCTTGCACCTCTCCATTCTTTGATCACAGAATAAAACTTTTCCTTTGCTTCTTAACCAAACTCAGTCTCATTCTTTCTATTGGCTTGAAATACAGTGGGCAGTAGGACCCTTGTTGAGGCCAGACTCAAAAGGGTCGGTAACATAATCACACAAAAGCATTACACTATGATGCACTTACTTTTGGAATCAGATAGACCTGGGATCAATTTTTGGCTTCAGCATTTACTTACTCATTACTTTGGGTATATAACATACCTTGGATATATAATATAATCACCCTGAGTTTCAGTTTTATCATTTGGAAAGTTAAAAATATAACGTATTCTTCAGGACAGTTTTGAAGATTAGAGGTAATTAATAAAGTTCTCAACAAGTCCACTGGCAAATGATAGACACACAGTAAATGGTAGCTTCCATGAAAACTGGACTAATCTCTGTTATGGTCTGCATCTCTTCCTTTAGCAGTTTGTAGCTTCTGGGGTATCCAGGACATTCAAATATAGTCAGATCATAGTCACTTGGGACATTTTATTAATTTTATGAAGTCAGACAACTATCTGGGAGAGAGAAATGTGATACCTCAAACTTTTCTAGGAGTTCAATATTTATCACCTCAAAACCCCATATCCTCATTGTATAGCTACAGGGTCATTCTTGAATCTAACTTTCCTGGAATCTTATATTATTTACAATATCCATGGAAAACAGAAACAGCACTTGTGAATAATTTCTAACCACCTTAGATTTCTGAAAACCTGACTGGCATCTCATCTTTTAAAATATACAACATATTTAATTCATACCAGAAGGAAAAAGAGAATAAGAAAAGATAGTCCAAAAAATTAAACCACCTTAATAAATGGAACTTAAGAAAGTCTATATGTCAGTGTCAGGGCATTCAAGCTATTCTACCTTTAGCTGTTAAAGACCCAGAGGGAAAAGGCAGGTGAATTACTAAATGTTCCTGCTTGCCTGCCTGCATGATCTGCTTCATTGTTTTAAATATCAAGCCTCATGACCTTAAAGTATGCTCAGAAAATCTTCTCCCCATTCCCTATTACATCCTAAGCAGTTACCAGATAACAAGGTTCAATCATTAATATACAGCAGTGTGCTATAAGCACAGCAGAATTATAAACAAACATGAACGCAAAAAGATTCCATAATACATTTCCAATAACTAAATGCCTTCCACCCCCAGGATTCTTCATTTTTTGGGTCTATATTTCTCTATTTGTCAGGGGGTCTTAAGTTACTACCATGAAAACAGCACATCACTGCTTTGATGGGTGGAGGTACTGCCATTGTGGGAAGAGAGGAAGAGAGAGAAAAGAGAATGTTATTCTCAGATTATTAAACCTCTTTTATTTTTCCTTATTCTTAATTGCAAGTGTTTAACTACCACAAAAGTACTCCATATGTATACCCCAGAAATATACAAAAGGGAATTTTCTGAGACCTTTCCTAGAGGGTAGATAAAACTGTCAAAAAGATTCCTAATGCTAAAAGATTAATATTATCATAATTACTTTGTAAAAAGTAAATTAAGAAAGTGCCAAAACAGCCTCTTGCTGACTTTACATCTCTGTAAAATGCAGCTAACCTGACATCTACAGCCTGTTTGTGGGGTAGTCTGCCTTACTTGGCTCCCAGGGCTGCTCGAGTTAAGGACTTAATGTGTCAGCAATTCCTTTATCAGCTCTTAACTTCCAGATTACTAACTTTTCACAAGCAATCATGAATATTCACTGAAGACAGAAATTGGGCAAATCAAGCCCCAGGAGAGTACTGTACTAGTGTGTATGGATGATACTTTGAAATCAAGACTCCCTATAACTTTGACTGGGGTTTGGGTAAAAGAAACTATGCAATTTAGCCAAAGTTAAACAATAAAATCCTAACCTACATCATCACTCTTGAGCTTGAAGAGTAGAGAAAAGAGCACTGGTCAGTGTGTTGGAGGATCTGAAGTAAGGCACTGCCTCTTCCATTTATTAGGATTAATACTACACTTGGGCAAGTCTCTTAGTCTCTCCAAGTCTGCTCCCTCCTGTCTAAAAGGGAATAAGATTTCTTAGATTTTAAATATTGGACTGGTAACTTAATTTCTCAGAAATCCGATTTCTTAATCTGTAAAATGGGAATCATGATTTTTCTTACTTGTCACCTTAAAATTGTTAAAAGAGTGGTGTATTTAGTCCACTTTGAACAAAGGTTCTAACCAAAAAGATGTTGTTTACATCTGAGCTCAGGTAGTTAATAAAATAATGTGTATTTTGTTAAAAATTATTTTAGAGTGGTGTGGTTCTATCAATCTAATTATTATAGGGTATAGCCAGGAATTGTGAAATTGATGTGGCTAGTATTTGGGTCTCAATCTATAGCATCTTTTCTTTTCACTTCTGCTTTTTTGCTGTCTTTCTCTTCACGTTCCAGTTTTGGCTGGTGAGACTGAATATCAAGCCTGATTTGGTTCTGGAGAGCACTCAGTCTCTGAAACTGTAGTTCGAAGTTCAGCCATCTAGGCCTGTGGGCATTTTCTTGACTACAATACAACTTTGCTTGTAAGCAAAGTTCCTATTAGCAGAAATTTATAAACTTAAGAACTGCCAAAAAAGGGCTATTGCCCTGTGAGAAATTTATGGGGACTCATTATTTTGTCTGCTATGGAGAGACTGCTTTTATAAGCATCTCTGGTTTTAAAAATGGGACAGAAATATATTTCAGAGAAATGTTCCCTGGAAGGATCTTCCCCATTACTTAAAATGTCTTGTGCCCAAGGCTGCAAAGGCTAAGATAAAAGCTCTCCATTTGGGATATAAGATTTTCCCTGACTCGGGGTTACAAATGGGCTTTTTAAACAACTAAACAGTGCACAAAACTATTATAAAAATCTCCCCAAAATGTAGGAGCTCTGTTTCTTACCTATGTAGGAAGAGAGCTGAGATGCTCTTACAGAACCCTAGAGTTCCTCTCTCCTCCTCTTGGCTCCCACAAGCACTCAGCACATACTCTTCATTTCTGTTCTTCCCACACCATATCTTGATTGCTGGCTGTTTCCCCTACCAGAATGAACTGCTTGGGGAAGTGACGGTGTTTTATTTATCAGATATGTTTGGTGCTTAGCGTGGTGAGTAGCATACAGTGGGCTCTCATTAACTGTTTACTGATTGTTTCACATGCACCGAGTCTTAATATCTGCAGAAGGTATGAATGAGGACTGACCCTAATGCATACTTTGTTCATTGCTTTTAAAAATTCAATTCCTGATACATGCTTGTGTCTTACGGTTTGATGCTCACTCCCCCTCTCTGAAATGCAGTGCAGAGTTATATATCCTGCTTGAGATTTTACTGTATATGATTTTCAAATGTACCACAGTAGTAAATGTACTCTGGAATGCAAATCCAGTAATTAAGTTGGGCATGCTGCAAAGCTGGCAATGTCTTTGAAAACATGTTTTCTAGAAAGTAAGCCTATCTTAGATTTTTCCTCCTAATTTCCATTCCATCCAGACAGACTTTGTGAGCAGTAACTTTTTCTTCATGGGTTCTTTGTTTATTTTTTCTTATTCTTCCCCTGAGACAGGTCATTACTAACCATCTAATGAGCTATTCTTTACATAAGATTTATACGGAAGCAGCACAAAGTATGTCCTATTCAGATTCACTGCATAATATACGACCCTAAAAACAACAACCTGAAGAAAAGCTCTAGAAAACGCATTAGAAGGCTTTAGGGCTAATTTGACCGTGATCCATTTCCCCTTTAAGTCAGTTAGGCAGCTGGGAAGAGACTAACAAAGACTGTGAAAGAAAAGTCTTAGTGCAAAGGGAAACGGTTCCTCAACCTCACCCCCAACTCCTACCACAACTATACTCCCACCCAAGGGGCAAAGCACCTCTGCCATTATCCCACAGATAGTCCAAACGGTGCTAAGAGAAACCCAGAAGGCGGTGGTGACAAGAAACAGAGAACCGGGAGAAGGAAACGAACAACTCACCAAGCGAAGCAATGCAAATCAGTCTTTGAAGTTATTCAAGCAGTCTTAACAGTTGGAGGCAATGCTGGATGAAAAAAAGGCAAATGTCTTTCAGGGGGACCTTCAAGATGGCAGAGGAGTAAGACGTGGAGATCACCTTCCTCCCACAAATACATCAAAAATACTTCCCTTTTTTTTCTTTTCGAATTTTTGAATTTTATTTTTTTTATACAGCAGGTTCTTATTAGTTACCTATTTTATACATATTAATGTATATATGTAAATCCCAGTATCCCAGTTCATCCCCCTCCCGCCCGCCCCACTTTCCCCCTTGGTGTCCATACGTTTGTTTTCCACATCTGGGTCTTATTTCTGCCCTGCAGACCAGTTCACCAGTTCATCGGTTCATCATCTGTACCATTTTTCTACGTTCCACATATATGTGTTAATATATGGTATTTGTTTTTCTCTTTCTGACTTACTTCACTCTTTATGACAGTCTCTAGATCTATCCATGTCTCTACAAATGACCCAATTTCGTTCCTTTTTATGGCTGAGTAATATTCCATTGTATATATGCACCACATCTTCTTTATCCATTCGTCTGTCGATGGGCATTTAGGTTGCTTCCATGACCTGGCTACTGTCAATAGCGCTACAATGAACATTGGGGTGCATGTGTCTTTTGGAATTATGGTTTTCTCTGGGTATATGCCCAGTAGTGAGCTTGCTGGGTCATATGGTAATTCTATTTTTAGTATTTTTAAGGAACCTCCATACTGTTCTCCATAGTGGCTGCATCAATTTACATTCCCACCAACAGGGCAAGAGGGTTCCCTTTTCTCCACACCCTCTCTAGCATTTGTTGTTTGCACATTTTCTGATGATGCCCATTCCAACTGGTGTGAAGTGATACCTCATTGTAGTTTTGATTTGCATTTCTCTAATAATTAGTGATGTTGAGCAGTTTTTCATGTGCTTCTTGGCCATCTGTATGTCTTCTTTGGAGAAATGTCTATTTAGGTCTTCTGCCCATTTTTTGATTGGGTTGTTTGTTTTTAATACTGAACTGCATGAGATGTTTGTATATTTTGGAGATTAATCCTTCGTCCGTTGATTCATTTGCAAATATTTTCTCCCATTCTGAGAGTTGTCTTTTCATCTTGTTTGTAGTTTCCTTTGCTCTGCAGAAGCTTTTAAGTTTCATTAGGTCCCATGTGTTTATTTTTGTTTTTATTTCCATTAATTTAGGAGGTGGATCAAAAAATATCTTACTGTGATTTATGTCAAAGAGTGTTCTTCCTATGTTTTCCTCTAAGAGTTTTACAGTGTCCGGTCTTACATTTAGGTCTCTAATCCATTTTGAGTTTATTTTTGTGTATGGTGTTAGGGAGTGTTTTAATTTCATTCTTCTACATATAGCGTCCAGTTTTCACAGCACCACTTATTGAAGTGACTGTCTTTTCTCCACTGGATATCCTTACTTACTTTGTCATAGATTAGTTGACCATAGGTGCATGGGTTTATCTATGGGCTTTCTATCCTGTTCCATTGATCTATATTTCTGCTTTTTGTGCCAGTACCATATTGTCTTGATTACTGTAGGTTTGCAGTATAGTCTGAAGTCAGGGAGTCTGATTCCTCCAGCTCCGTTTTTTTTCCTCAAGACTGCTTTGGCTATTCGGGGTCTTTTATGTCTTCATACAAATTTTAAGATTTTTTTGTTCTAGCTGTGTAAAAAATGCCACTGGTAATTTGATAGGGATTGCACTCAATCTGTAGACTGCTTTGCGTACTATAGTCATATTCACAATACTGATTATTCCAATCCAAGACATGGTTTATCTCTCCATCTGTGTCATCTTTGATTTCTTTCATCAGTGTCTTATAGTTTTCTGAGTACAGGTCTTTTACCTCCTTAGGTAGGTTTATTCCTAGGTATTTTATTCTTTTTGTTGCAATGGTGAATGGGAATGTTTCTTTAATTTCTCTTTCTGATTTTCACTGTTCGTGTATAGAAATGCAAGAGATTTCAGTGCATTAATTTTGTATCCAGCTACTTTACCAAATTCATTGATTAAGTCTGGTAGTTTTCTAGTAGCATCTTTAGGATTCTCTATGTATAGTATCATGTCATCTCCAAACAGTGATGGTTTAACTTCTTCTTTTTTGACTTGGATTTCTTTTATTTCTTTTTCTTCTCTGATTGAGGTGGCTAAAAATTCCAAAGCTATGTTGAATAATAGTGGTGAGAGTGGGCAACCTTGTCTTGTTCCTGATCAGAGGAAATGGTTTCAGTTTTTCACCGTTGAGAACGATGCTGGCTGTGGGTTTGTAATATATGGCCTTTATTATGTTGAGGTACGCTCCCTCTATGCCTACTTTCTGGAGAGTTTTTATCATAAATGGGTGTTGAATTTTGTCAAAAGTTTTTCTGCATATATTGAGATGACCATATGGTTTTTCTCCTTCAATTTGTTAATATGGTGTGTCACACTGATTAATTTGCATATATTGAAGAATCCTTGGATTCCTGGGATAAACCCCACAAGATAATGGTGTATGATCTGTTTAATCTGCTGTTGGATTCTGTTTGATAGTATTTTGTTGAGTATTTTTGCATCTATGTTCATCTGTGATATTGGCCTATAGTGTTCTTTTTTTGTGACATCTTTGTCTGTTTTTGGTTTCAGGGTGATGGTGGCCTCGTGGAAAGAGTTTGGGAGTGTTCCTCGCTCTGCTGTATTTTGGAAGAGTCTGAGGAGGATAGGTGTTAGCTCTTGTCAAAATGTTTGATAGAATTCGCCTGTGAAGACATGTGGTCCTCGGCTTTTGTTTGTTGGAAGATTTTTAATCACAGTCTCAATTTCAGTGCTTGTGAGAGGTCTGCTTATATTTTCTATTTCTTCCTGGTTTAGTTGCAGAAGTTTGTGTTTTTATAATAATGTGTCAATACCCCAAGTTTATTTTATTTATTTATTTATTTTTAAAAACATCTTTATTGGAGTGTAATTGCTTTACAATGGTGTGTTAGTTTCTGCTTTATAACAAAGTGAACCAGTTATACATATACATATGTCCCCATATCTCTTCCCTCTTGCGTCTCCCTCTCACCCACCCTCCGAATTCCACCCCTCTAGGTGGTCACAAAGCACTGAGCTGATCTCCCTGTGCTATGCGGCTACTTCCCACGAGCTATCTATTTAACGTTTGGTAGTGTGCATATGTCCATGCCACTCTCTCACTTTGTCACAGCTTACCCTTCCCCTTCCCTGTATCCTCAAGTCCATTCTCTAGTAGGTCTGTGTCTTTATTCCTGTCTTGCCCCTAGGTTCTTCATGACCATTTTTTTTTTTTAGATTCCATATATATGTGTTAGCTTATGGCATTTGTTTTTCTTTTTCTGACTTACTTCACTCTGTATGACAGACTCTAGGTCCATCCACCTCACTACAAATAACTCAATTTCATTTCTTTTTATGGCTGAGTAATATTCCATTGTATATATGTGCCACATCTTCTTTATCCATTTATCTGTTGATGGGCACTTAGGTTGCTTCCATGTCCTGGCTATTGTACATAGAGCTGCAATGAACATTTTGGTACATGAATCATTTTGAATTATGGTTTTCTCAGGGTATGTGCCCAGTAGTGGGATTGCTGGGTCGTATGGTAGTTCTATTTTTAGTTTTTTAAGGAACCTCCATACTGTTCTCCATAGTTGCTGTATCAATTTACATTCACACCAACAGTGCTAGAGTGTTCCCTTTTCTCCACACCCTCTCCAGCATTTATTGTTTGTTGATTTTTTTATGATGGCCATTCTGACCGGTGTGAGATGATATCTCATTGTAGTTTTGATTTGCATTTCTCTAATGATTAATGATGTTGAGCATTCTTTCATGTGTTAGTTGGCAATCTGTATATCTTCTTTGGAGAAATGTCTATTTAGGTCTTCTGCCCATTTTTGGATTGGGTTCTTTATTTTTTTGATATTGAGCTGCATTAGCTGAAAGTGAAATTAAGAAAACACTCCCATTTACCATTGCAACAAAAAGAATAAAATATCTAGGAATAAACCTACCTAAGGAGACAAAAGATCTGTATGCAGAAAATTATAAGACACTGATGAAAGAAATTAAAGATGATACAAATAGATGGAGAGATATACCATGTTGTTGGATTGGAAGAATCAACATTGTGAAAATGACTATATTACCCAAAGCAATCTACAGATTCAATGCAATCCTTGTCAAACTACCACTGGCATTTTTCACAGAACTAGAACAAAAAATTTCACAATTTGTATGAAACCCAAAAGACCCCGAATAGCCAAAGCAATCTTGAGAAAAAAAAATGGAGCTGGAGCAATCAGGCTCCCTGACTTCAGACTATATTACAAAGCTACAGTAATCAAGACAGTATGGTACTGGCACAAAAACAGAAATATAGATCAATGGAACAGGATAGAAAGCCCAGAGATAAACCCAAACACATATCGTCACCTTATATTTGATCAAGGAGGCAAGAATATACAGTGGAGAAAAGACAGCCTCTTCAATAAGTGGTGCTGGGGAAACTGGAAAACTACATGTAAAAGAATGAAATTAGAACACTCCCTAACACCATACACAAAAATAAATTCAAAATGGATTAAAGACCTAAATGTAAGGCCAGACACTATCAAACTCTTAGAGGAAAACATAGGCAGCACACTCTATGACATAAATCACAGCAAGATCCTTTTGACTCATCTCCTAGAGAAATGGAAATAAAAACAAAAATAAACAAATGGGACCTAATGAAACTTAAAAGCTTTTCAACAGCAAAGGAGACCACAGACAAGATGAAAAGACAACCTTCAGAATGGGAGAAAATATTTGCAAATGAAGCAACTGACAAAAGATCAACCTCTTTGATTTCTTCAGTGATCTCTTGGTTATTTAGTAGGTTATTGTTTAGCCTCCAGGTGTTTGTATTTTTTACAGTTTTATTCCCTGTAATTAATATCTAACTCATAGTGTTGTGGTTGGAAAAGATACTTGATACGATTTCAATTTTCTTAAATTTACTGAGGCTTGATTTGTGATCCAAGATATGATCTATCCTGGAGAATGTTCCATGAGCACTTGAGAAGAAAGTGTATTCTCTTGTTTTTGGATCGAATGTCCTATAAATATCAATTACATCCATCTTGTTTAATGTGTCATTTAAACCTTGTGTTTCCTTATTTATTTTCATTTTGGATGATCTGTCCATTGGTGAAAGTGGGGTGTTAAAGTCCCCTACTATGATTGTGTTACTGTCGATTTCTCCTTTTATGGCTGTTAGCATTTGCCTTATGTATTGAGGTGCTCCTATGTTGGGTGCATAAATATTTACAATTGTTATATCTTCCTGGATTGATCCCTTCATCATTATGTAGTGTCCTTCTTTGTCTCTTGTAATAGTCTTTATTTTAAAGTCTATTTTGTCTGATATGAGAACTGCTACTCCAGCTTTCTTTTGATTTCCATTTGCATGGAATATTTTTTTTCATCCCCTCACTTTCCATCTGTATGCGTCCCTAGGTCTGAAGTGGGTCTCTTGTAGACAGCATATATATGGGTCTTGTTTTTGTATCTATTCAGCCCGTCTGTGTCTTTTGGTTGGAGCACTTAATCCATTTACATTTAAGGTAGTTATTGATATGTATGTTCCTATTCCCATTTTCTTAATTGTTTTGGGTTTATTATTGTAGGTCTTTTCCTTCTCTTGTGTTTCCTGCCTAGAGAAGTTCATTTAGTATTTGTTGTAAAGCTGGTTTGGTGGTGCTGAATTCCTTACCTTTTGCTTGTCTAAAGGTTTTAATTTCTCCAACAAATCCGAATGAGATCCTTGCTAGGTAGAGTAATCTTGGTTGTAGGTTTTTCCCTTTCATCACTTTCAGTATGTCCTGCCACTCCCTTCTGACTTTCAGAGTTTCTGCTGAAAGATCAGCTGTTAATCTTATGGGGATTCCCTTATATGTTATTTGTTGTTTTTCCCTTGCTGCTTTAATACTTTTCCTTTGTATTTAATTTTTGATAGTTTGATTTATATGTGTCTTGGCATGTTTCTCCTTGGATTTATCCTGTATGGGACTCTCTGCACTTCCTGGACTTGATTAACTATTTCCTTTCCCATATTAGGGAAGTTTTCAACTATAATCTCTTCCAATATTTTCTCAGTCCCTTTCTTTTTCTCTTCGTCTTCTGGGGCCCCTATAATTCGAATGTTGTTGTGCTTAATGTTGTCCCAGATGTCTCTGATACTCTTCTCAATTCTTTTCATTCTTTTTTCTTTATTCTGCTCTGTGGTAGTTATTTCCACTGTTTTATCTTCCAGGTCACTTATCCGTTCTTCTGTCTCAGTTTTCTGCTATGGATTCCTTCTAGAGAATTTTTAGTTTCATTTATTGTGTTGTTCATCACTGTTTGTTTGCTCTTTAGTTCTTCTATGTCCTTGTTAAAGATTTATTGTGTTTTCTCCATTCTATTTCCAAGATTTTGGATCATCTTTACTATCATTACTCTGAATTCTTTTTCAGGTAGACTGCCTATTTCCTCTTCATTTGTTTGGTCTGGTGGGTTTTTACCTTGCTCCTTCATCTGCTGCATATTTCTCTGTCTTCTCATTTTGCTTAACTTACTGTGTTTTGGATCTCCTTTTCACAGGCTGCAGGTTCGTAGTTCCCATTGCTTTTGGTGTGTGCCCCCAGTGGGTAAGATTTGTTCAGTGGGTTGTGTAGGCTTCCTGGTGGAAGGTACTAGTGCCTGTGTTCTGGTGGATGAGGCTGGTCCTTGTCTTTCTGGTGGGCAGGACCGTGTCCGGTGGTGTGTTTTGGGGTGTCTGTGAATTTATTATGATTTTAGGCAGCCTCTCTGCTAATGCAGGGGCTTGTATTCCTGTCTTGCTAGTTGTTTGGAATGGGGTGTCCAGCACTGGGACTTGCTAGTCATTGAGTGGAGCTGGGTCTTAGCGTTGAGATGGAGATCTCTGGGAGAGCTCTCGCCAATTGATAATACATGGGGCCAGGATGTCTCTGGTGGTCCAATGTCCTGAACTCGGCTCTCTCACCTCAGAGCCTCAGGCCTGACACCCAGCCAGAGCACCAAGACCCTGTCAGTCACACGGCTGCCCACACTTCTCAGTCTTGGCTCTGTGCTGGGGGAGCTGCTCTGGGTGTTTGAATTCCTCAAGGCCTGGGGTGCATCCTGGCTCCACCCACCCCGGGACTCTGGGCTCCTCCCTTCCTCTCAGAGGAGAGAGTCTCCCTTTATAGGAGCATACAACACAGCCCACCCTCTCCCTTCACTGCTCCAACCTACCCTCTTAAACAAAGGCATGGTTTTAATTCTCAGAGAAAGTTAGCACGGAAGTGTTTAAACTTGATAGCTCACCTCATTCACCATGGGTGATGCGTATTTGAAGGGGTTGAGGTGACCACCTCTCATTGCCTCCTTGGTTTCTGCAGGTCACAGGGTAAGGATAATAATGCTCTTTGTGAGAGAAGCTGTAAAGAGATAATGAAGTTGTAATGAGCACTGCTTCCAGTGAACAGGGAGATTTTTCTCTTTGTCATAAGTGTCTGGCCATTCTAGGAACTAAAGACCAGCCTGTGTTGCTCTTGCCTCTAATGGCTCAAAATAGTAAAAGGCTGGATTAAATAAATGTACTTTGATCTGACAAGGCAGCAAAGCGGACAGCTCACTTCCATGACTCCACTCGTTCCACAATCCAAGGATAAGATAGAACCAGGGGCAATTTCCATATATCACATAGCAATCTTGTCTAAGAGTGATTTTCAAAATTGTTGTTCATGGGTGTGTCATTTGTTCAAACACATAGTCCAAGACTGTCCTTCACTCAAGACTCCAGTTGTTCTCAGAAGCTGCCTTTGAATCAAAGTGTTTGTTTTCAATTTCTGCAATTGCCTTTACACTTTCTCTGGTTCTGACCTAGGACCCAAGATAATAATGTTGGCAGCTTCCAGTGTTTGGTTATTTATTACATCTTAAAATAACTACTAAATGTGCATTTCTTTGGCATGATCTTGATAAGATTTGTTCTGGCTCTTACCTAAATTAAAACGTACAACATAATTCATTAATGGTTGCTGAAATTTTGCCATGGATTTTAAATTTTGAATTTAAAAGAATTTATTATGAATAGGGCTTGTATGTGTGCAGATGAGAAAGAATTTTTAGGATGTTTACATAATAATGATATTCATATAATTATCTTCTTTGGGGTACGAATTATCTTATTCACTATTCACAGGCAGGAAATACTCAGTGGGTGTTAGTTGAAAAAGTGAATGACTGCGTTTTTAGTAGGAGCGATAATAACCCTTTTATATTTCTATTCTGCTTAATGAACTATTAATCGAATGGGGTAATATAATTTTTAACCTCACTTAAACATCTTAAGTACTCTATAGGGTAAGCAGGATTTGTTTTCATTACCCATCAGAGAAGATACTGCATTTGATGATGAATGAAAGGGAACTTGAGTATAGGTCTTTCCATAGCCCCTCCACTGCACCAGCCAAGATAGAATAAGACTTTCTTTAAGAAAAATTGTGAAATATATATAGTCCTCTTTACCCACTTCACCCTCCCATTCTCACACCCTTCTTTACCTTTGGGGTACACAGTAAAGCCTGTGTGAAGCTCTCAGAATCCGCCTCTCCTTCACCTATCCTTTCCTACAAACCTGCTCTCAGAAAGGATCTGAGAAATGCTGGCATACAAAATCATAGCTTAATAGTGACCCCTTTTGGGAGGTTTTGTTTTTAACAGAGTATACTACACAGTCTCAGACTGTTCATCATCTTCTGGCCCTTAAAATGCAGTTTATTTGTCAAATGTCAAATGCAAGAAGCTCATAAGAGCCAGCCAGCTGTGGTCAATATCCCTAGGACAGGTACTGGCCTGTATTGCTCTTCTACTTGTCTCCTTGACATGCTCTTATAGTGCATCCATCCTGTGGCATCATAATCTGAATCCTGCTCTGTGATTCAGGACCTTTCTATTTTTGTCAACTATTTGGATATTCTTCTCCAGCTTATATGTCCCTGTCCCTCAGCCAGGCTAGTCCCACTATCAGCAAATGGCTATCAGACATGGACCAATACCCTTAACAGTAGGATTTCTAGCACCACCAGAGGGTTTTAGGGAAATGAGGGGATATTCTAGAATTCCTGAAATCACATTTGTTCTGCCTCTGCTTAAGGCTTAACTGCTGCAACCTAATTATCATAGTTGATTTCTTCATTGAAGTGGAGGATATTAAAACTATGTTTAAAATGTTTTATAAGCCTTTTCACAAGCTCTTGTGAAATCAGCCTCTGTCTCTCCCTACACACCACCCCTACTGCCAGCTCCCCTACTCCAAACACCACAGTATTTGCATAGTACACAAGTGGCAACCCCCCTCTTATCTGACGTAAATAGGGAGATCATAAAACGCCATATCTTTTCAGTATTTTCTAACCTTTGAACTCCTGACTTTCAGAAATTAGGCATCTACCTAACATGCCGTTTCCCTGCCAAAATTCCTGGAGCCAGTACCAGCTTTATTTGATTATTTTCATCCATCTCTCACATACACACTGGTTTGACAATGCTGATTCAAGTATTGATAATGCCAATAACACAGACAATAAACTGAGTTTTGAGATGGCAATTTATGGAAGAATTAAAGTCTAAAACAAAGGCTTAAAAATGCACCATTTTTTATCACAAATAAACAATTGAGATGCAAAAGCAGTTTACAAATGTTATATGTTTGAGGAAATGTGACTGAACAATCAGTGATGACAAAGAATTTACAAAATATGTATACAATCACACTTAAAACCAGGGAAAAATTGCTGTCTTTATTGGGACTGAGAACTGTGACCTACATATGCAAATAGGGCAGAATAATCCCTCTATAAGAACTACTAATTTATGGTCCTAAGCAGCATCTATCAGGATCACATTTTAGAATATGACCGACATCTTCCCCTTCAGGCCATGTAGATTTGTTTTTTGCCTGTGGGTTTGCTATGAGCCAATTTTTTGGCCCCAACCACTTGTCAGATATGCCAGAGGACAGTCATTATTGTAACAAAGAAAAAACACAGGTACACTAATTAAAAATACCACACTGTATGCAAGGACAAAGACGGGTCCCAGTTCAATGTGGTTTCAGGCAACTGTCAACATCTCCCTTTGCTCCACCATGTTTGCCCTCTGCTACCCATTCTTCAATGGTCCGTTATCTGTTCCCTGAAAAGTAGCCAAGACAGAGAATTCAGGCTAGTACTCTCATGGTGCGAAAACATAGTTATAGTTCTTGACCCCACCTTGGCAATTTAGTTATTTTGTTTGGGACAGTTTCATCAGAACTGAAAGACTGTCACTCACTATAACCTCTATCTTTCCAGTTATTCCTTGGTTATCTAAGTAGGAGATATGACCTCTTCATCAAATTGCTGTTGTAGTAACTATAGATCTCAGTCCCTTAAAAATATAACTTTATTTTACTATATTAAACTAAGGTTCTAGATGCAGTGATCTGACACGTTAGCTCATAGAATTTTGTCTAGCAAAGATGCAACTTTCTGTGCAAAAGGTGAATCCAGAGGTTACATTTTTTGCTCTGCAGGACATCAGTTCTGTATCTAATCCAACAATCTTATCCTAACAATTCTTTGTTAAATTGTCTATATAAATGCACTTTGAACTGGTTTTAACATCCTACTGGTTCTCTAATAAGCTGAATAAAAATTTTGACAGGTGTTCACTTGATATTTGAAGGAGGGTCATGTTTTCAATTTTTCGAAAATTATACTCTAGCAGTTTTGGAGGTTGTTCTACCAAGATACCTAAGTGGACTAATCTGACAAGCCAATTAAATGGATTGACCTGAGAAGTACACCTCATGGGCTGTTCAAACTCTTGGCTCCCAGACTGAATCTCAAGCAGCACTAGAACTTTATCCTTGCTAACTCTCTTTTTTCTCTTGCTTTTTTTTTACTCTTTTCTGACTTCGAGTATTTGTTTTTGTTTCTCGTTTGCACATGGCCTTCAAGTCATTCTCTACTGGTGGCAACAACATGGAATATTTGGTTTAATGATGTGACCAGTTGGGATCTTTGTCGAATAGACGATGGAAATTTATTTTCTGTATGACAAAAGTAGAAAATCTGAGTTGATATTCTTTTTGTTTGTCTCTTTATCAATTGTGAGCTCAAATCAATTCAGAATTGTATGCCCACTAGGGAAATAAACAAGGCTTTATGATCTGGACTGGTAAGTTTATGTATTTCTCTGTTTATTTTTAACCTTCATACTGAAACTATAAGAGCTTTATGTGTCTATGTATCTGTAATTGATAAAAATCTTTTATTTCTCATTGTATAAGTATAAAATGTTTTCCTACCCCAAGAGAATAGTAATAAATTAGATTACAATATCTCTTAAATAAGTTCTCTATGGTTTATAGATATAAATGTTTATAAGAATCTAATATTCCCCAAATTCAGGGAAAATAAGTAAACTGAACTTCTAATAGTCTAAATTATAGATTAAAAAAAAATCCACCAGAAACTGCTAACTCAGACACATTTTTAAATGCAGTAATCCAAGTTCACATAATTAAGGTGAATCTTCGGACATATTAGACTGGTTTAATAATTTGGAATTTTTTTTAAAGTAAGTAATAAATAGCTATATGCTTTTCCTTAAGTTTATCAGTATGGAGTATAATACAAGTATATAATTTATTTTTAAAGAAGATTTTGTTTTGCTTTCTCATGAAAAGTTCAGTTACTCTGATCTATCTAAAATTCTTACGTTGGTAACTCAGACATCAGATAAGCCAAAATTACTCCCTTATAATGTAGGAGTATAGTGAATGGGTTTTCGAAGGAGACACTAAGTTTGTGTGTGTGTGTTTGTGTGTGTGTGCATGTGTGTGCACATGTGCTAAGCACTTGAAATAGGACTCAGGGATACTATGGATTTGATGTTCTAGAACTTAAAAAGTGCTTCCCTTCAGTTATCATAAATATATCACTTAGAGGGTACAAATATGAAGTTTTTCCATTTGGGTAGAAAATAAATTTTGTTTATTTTAATCTCAATCCCATGAGACAGGCATGGCAAATATCATACCCATTTTAATGAGACGAAAACTAAGAGTCAAAAAGGTTAAGTGACTTAAAAGATTACACAGGTAATAAATAGTGAATCTAGAAAGCAGTATATCCAGAATCCATGCTCTCAGCCAACTGTTTCTCCACTCTGTCATTTGACTCTATAATTTGAGAACTACAAACTCTAACAATAACCACATTTTGAATATGTATCCACAATATGTAAATATTATTCACTTACGTAGGAATCATACATCACATACGTTATAAAAAGAAAAAACAATTTAAAATGATGAGATATAAAAATATAAATTGATAGGAGTTGTACTCTTTTCTTCCCACCCCATATGGACCATCCTATACACCCTCAGAAGAATGTACCCGACCTTAATTTGCTGCTTATAATTTGTATTAGTTCTTATCTAGGACCTTTCATTTGAGCATATGACCAGATTGGGGACCCAAAGATCAAGGGAGATATGAAGAACCTAGAGAAAAGTGGATTCTCTCTTCTTGGCCCTATCTCCTCTACTCATACTATCTCAGAAATTTAGTACTTATTTTTGCTCAGTGTTCTAGGATTCAACACAATGATCTCCTTCTCCCTTGATTAATGCACCCAAAAGGAAATAATTCACCACATTCCTATATCATTGCCTCTGGAGAAGTGGCTTTATAAATTATGAAGTTTCCACATGTGTTCTGGGTGTGCTAGGACAATCATTGCTTATGCAATCACAAAGGACCTTGACCGTGAAAATGAATCACCCCTTCTTCTGAAATGAATATGTTCATTTCTTATTTTTATCTTCAAAACCTCCGTGTGAGGTATGCAAATAAGATATTATTTTCCATTTAACAGACTAGAAAGCTGCCTCAAAGTTAAGTAGTATTTGCCTGGTACATTTTACATAATAGGCTATTAACAAAATTGAGTTGAGTGAATGAATGAATGAATGAGTCTAAGTACATGGAGCAGAATTCTTTCTAAAATCTAAGTCTCCTAAGCCATAGTTCTGGGATCTTTTTCTTAAAACACAGTTGTCCCAGGCAGGCGGGCGACCAGGAGGAAAAGGAAGACTAAAGTTGGAATAGGAAGAACAGGACCAGGTGCTAAGGTATTTCCTAGCTATCTGACTCGAACAGGTCACTCAACCTGAGCCTTAGATTCTGTAAAATGATGTATTTAATACCTGCTTGGCCCATTTCAGAAGGTTGTTCACATAGTCAACTAGATAATTCACATGGAACTATCCAAGACTATTCTTATCACTTAAATTCTCTAGATGACTGAAAAGTAGAACTTTTTTTCCCAAAGTACCTGGATCAAGAAAGCCACCAGTGTAGAATGTATTTATCAGCTATTCTGATAAACCTATTTATCAGAATTGAGTACTTCATTCTCCATCCAGTCATAAGATTTAACCATAATGAAAAAAGTTATATAAGATGTACTATTAGCTGAGCACCAAAAATGTAAAGAAGTAAAAAGGTTGGCGTTCCCTTCAAGGAAATTCCAACCTAATTCTAAAGGAACATATTAGTTTGGTAGAGCTCGTAAAACAAAGTACTCTGCCCCTACTGCACCTCAGGATAATAATGGTACTCACTACAACGAGTAATACTTCAGTGTATAAAATATTTTCATTTACATTCTCTCATTTGATCATAGTGTTAACCTCCTAATAACCTATATTACATAGATACTGCAATGTAGGTGTACTAATTCCCCCAAAAAATTCTTGTCACTGTATGGCTTTGCCCTAGCATTATGACTTTCAAAAGAGCACATGCTCTCCCACTTTTTGCTCTTAGATAATTCACAGCAGAAGAGATCGGATGTTAGATATCAGGAAGGAAAGAAACCAGGACAAACCGAACAATGTTGGAATGGAGGACTAGATCAACACTGTGCTATTCAGATAAATTCTTTTTACTCAGTTGAAAACACAATAAACCTCAAAATTATTATTATTGTATGTGTTAAGCTGTAATGAAGGAATTTTTCCTTCATGTTTTTTTTTCTACTTATTTGAATCTAGAGAATCCACGTTATTCTAAAAGAAGTCATTCCTGTCAGCTGCCAGCTGTTCTGGATAATGTTTAATCAACTGATTGAGTTGGGTGCATATCTTAAGATATAAAGTCGTTTTGTCTGATTTGAGGTTCCATATATTATCTATGTGTCATATACTGTATTTGTATTCTGTGCCAGGAATATGCTTATAAATTCTTTCCTCTGCAACAGCTATGATTCTTCACAAACTCAACACTTAAAATATTTAACTAGCATAGAAAAGATGGGGCATGATCAGACAGCGGGAATAAAATGTTATTTAAGGCATTATTAAAAATGTCATAGTGTCAGAATGTCACATGAGTCTGTAGGCAGGAAAACCTGCAAAGATAGAATTATACATAATAACTTCAGCAAAGGGTTCATTTGAAAATTCTTGCCAATTTGAGAATATATGCTAAAATGTGTACCTTTGAAAACTCAATTATGCTTCTAATAATATAGCCAAAAATTAATAAATAAATTACCAGCGGGACAAAGATTTATGTACAAGGAAGTTCATTAGAATGATATTTACAAAAGCCAAAGGGTGCATTTCCAACAATATGGAACTTATTAAGTAAATTATGGTATATTCATAGGCTAAAATACTAAGCCATTATTAAAAATCAAAGGTCTGCACAAACACTCATCTTTAATCTAGATGTTCCTTCACCCTATATAGCTCTGGAGTTTTGTTACTCAAAGTATGATCTATGGACCACTTGTATCAGCGTCAGCTTATTGGAAATGGAGAATCTCAGGTCCTACCTCAGAGCTACTGAATTAGGATCTGCATGTTACCAAGCTTCCCAGGTGATTTCTGTGCACATTAAAGTTTGAGAAATGATGCCCTAGAAGATATATGAGTGTCACATACCTCTGCTTTAAATATAATGGCACTGAGGCACAAAGATATTCAGCGTGAGACAGAACCTGAGGTGGGGCTGCCTTCAACCATCTTTTTACAATGATGATTTGACTGAGATAATGCAAAGCCATTTGTTGTTGTTGTTGTTGTTGTTGTTGTTGGTTGGTAGAATCCTTCTGGGGGCCAGACAAGAATTCACCCACTGGGTAAAAAATATGAGTGAAAGCATATATCTGTCATCTGAATCTCAGAATCTGTCTGCAGAATCTCGGGCTTCAACCGTCTCTCTAACCCCACTTTAGAAGGTATTTGAGGCACCACAGGAAGTCATATACAATTCCTCTAGCCACAGTATAACATTGTAGACAACAACAAAGAGAACCAGCTCCGAACCCTTGTCAGGTATAAAAGATTTCTGGGGATAAGCCTGAGCTTAAAGTTGATGGATCTTGTAACTACACAGTATTCTGAAACACAAAGCCATTTATAATGAAAGTTAATCTTGAGACCACTTCAGCACCATACCCATCTGGATTTTCAAAAAGGTTTTCTAGTGCTTTCCTTACACGCATTTCCTTTCAAATGTTTAATAACCAGAGGATCAAGACCAAACATTGTCTCACGGGAAACCTCTGAGAAGCATATGACTCTGACATTTTATTCACATTAGCCACACAATTATTCAGTCATTTACTTTTGAGCACTATTTGTCAGGTACTGTGGATTTATGATTGAACGCTAAGCGATCTCTATCCCTCTAAAAAGGCTCACAGTCTAGGCAGACAAGTAGCAAAGTGACTAAATAAATTAAATTCAATGTGGAACGTGCCATAACAGGGACATGATCCAAATGCTTAGTGGGAGTATTCCTTTCTTTCTGATATGGGGAGAAGCGTAAGGTTTCCCAGAGACAGGAACACTCTAATCTGGCTTCCATTTCCACCACTTTATTAATACTCTCCTTGTCAAGAATACCAAAGCTATATGACATATTCTATACCCTATATCTAACATAAAAGGATGAGTAGCTGCCATTTCCTAAATGACTGATGCAGGTGCCAGACATTCTTCTAGGTGCTTTTTCCTTTGCATGCTTTTAGCCCGGTCTTTTGCATATTAGTTGGTGGTTCCAATATCCACCTAGTTGATCAGGCCAAAAACTCTGGAGTCAGTCTTGAGTCTTTTTCCCTCTCACCCTCACAATGAATCCATTAGCAAGTCATCTCACTTCTACCCCCAACATATATCTGCAATCCCTACTTCTTCCCTTTCCACTACCACTGCCTTAGTCTAAGCCTCCATCATCACTCACCTAAACCACCACAAAGGCCTACTAAATGATCATTTCCTCTCTTCCTCCTCACCTATCTTTTCTCACAGTAGCAAGAGAGATTGTCGCATAATATAGATCTAACTACGCTACTCCCCAGCTTAAAACTAGTTGATGTCTTCCCGTTTGCTCTTAGAATAAACAGAAAACTTATCACCACAACCTTTAAGAACTCCTGTGATTTGCTCCTGTACCCCTAAAACCTTACTCCATATAACCCTCTCCCCTCATTCCACACTAGTCACATATCTGTTCCTGATTCACTTCTTTACCTCTGAGTTTTTGCATGTCCTGGTCCCTCTGCCTGGGATTCTCTTCTCTCATCATGTTGCTTGATTGACCCATTCCCATCTTCCTATACTCCTTGCTTCAGCTTAAAAGTTTCCATCTCAGGGAAGATTTTCTAAAATAGTATCCCCTACAAGCCCCACCCCATTAACTGATCACATCATCTTGATTATCTTATTTATAGAATTTATCATCAATGTATCAAATGTGATGGCTTAGGCAAGAGGATTCATTGTCCCCTATGAGCTCCATCACATTTTCAAAGCCAAGTCAAATGACATAAAATATACATTATAAACAATATGACTGCTGTATAAACACAATTTCAGGATAACCATATTCCAAATAGGTTGCAGTCCTTAGTATTTATGTAAAATTCTAGAGAAGTTTATGATTATCCTCAAATTTTATTCTTTAACTCATTTGTTTATTTGTTTATTGTCTTCTGGCAGAGTAGAATGTAAGCTTCCTGGGGTTCCCAACACATAATAGCACATGACTCAATAAATATCAGTTTAATAAATAAATCAATCAACTCTACAGGTACAACCAGAACTATAATATCAATAGAATATGAAGTCCGGATCCTTCCATTGCCTTTTGTCCCCTCACCCTTCAGCTATTTCTTCATTTCTTGATTCATTTATGCAACAAATATTTAATGAGGGATTACATTTCTAGGGTGGAGCATACAGAAGTGAACAAAACAAAAAACACTACCCTCAAGGATTTTATATTTTAGCTGGAGGAGACAGGCAAATAAATACAACAAATAAGTATAATACAGTTGATCCTTGAATGACACGGGTTTGAACAGCACAGGTCCACTTATATGTGGATTGTTTTCAATAGTAAATACTACATTACTACATGATCCAATCCGAGGTTGCTTGAATACATGGATGAGGAACCCCAGATTTTCTACTGCGTGGAGGGTAGGCTCTTCAAATCCTGCCTTGTTCAAGGGTCAACTGTATATAGTAAGTTAAATGTATCATGGAAAAAAATAAATCAGCGTAAGAGAATAGAAGTATCAAGGGAAGGGTGGTAAATTTAAATAGGGCCATCAACATAGGGGACACCCGAGCATAGAGCCAAAGGATATAAGTTGCAAATGCAATTTGTCATGATAGGTTTCACTAAAATTGGTAGTGTGCTGGGATCCTAGTCATAGCATGATGGACCAAGAAGAGGTCTTAGAGATCTCTGTGTAGTGGAGGCTCCCAACTGGAAACTAAGCTACAACTTTCCCAAGGGATTCAAATACAACTGAGAATATTGGGGTGAACCTGAATATGTCTGAACTCAATTCACCTGCACTCTTTGTTTTGGTTTGTCAGTTTGCTTGATGTATATTTTTCTTCATTTCATTATGTTTTATTTTGTGTGTGAGAGTAATAAATGGACACTAGAGGAAAGGAAGATTAACTTCCTGACCCAAACCCATAAACATGTGTCTTGGTCTCAAGAATGAATGGATAAAGAAGATGTGGTACATATATACAATGAAATATTACTCAGCCATAAAAAGGAATGAAATTGGGTCATTTGTAGAGACGTGACCCAATACAGAGTCATACAGAGTGAAGTAAGTCAGAAAAAGAAAAACAAATATCATATATTAATGCATATATGTGGAATCTAGAAAAAAAGTACAAATGAACCTATTTGCAGGGCAGGAATAGAGATGCAGACATAGAGAGTGGGCATGTGGATACAGGGTAGGGGGGTGGGATGAATTGGGAGATTGCGATTGACGTATGTGCACTGCCATGTGTAAAAGAGATAGCTAGCAGGAACCCACTGTATAGTGCAGGAGCTCAGCTTGGTGCTCTGTGGTGACCTAGATGGGTGGGATGGGGGAGGCTGGGAGGGAGGTCCATTAGGGAGGGGATATATATATATATATATATATATATATATATATATATACATATAGCTGATTCACTTCGTAGTACAGCAGAAACTAACACAACATTGTAAAGCAACTATAGCCCAATTTTTTAAAAAGTGGAAAAAAAAGAATAAATTTAAACTGTCCCTGCACACATCAGCTGATGCAAAGCAAGCACTTAGAAGTTATTATTTATCGAGATTTTTTATTATTGTTATCCTTATCATCTCATTTAATCCTCACAGAAATATTTGAAGGAGGTCCTATTATTACTTCTGTTTAACAGATGAGAAAACTGAGGGTAGAGAGAGTGGATTAAGCTAACCTCTCAAGTGAATCCAAATATTCCATTAAAATTATATTCAATCAAATTATACTAACCGATTTAGTTGCCTCTTGAGAGAATAGGAGCTTGAAGAACTGTACTTTCTGCTCCATCTCCTCTAGTCTCCATTCATATTTTCAACAGGAGGAAACAAACAAATCCGCCTGCCCTGGACTTCTTTGTAAAGACTGCAAGGACTTTCCCGTCCCAGTTCACTGTCACCTCACCTTAGGCAGAGAATCAGAATGGTTTAGAAATGCTTTGTACATGGGGTACTAACTCTAATCATCGCCCAGAGCTTACTTACATGATATAAATGATTTTTTTAAAAAGAAACTCCAGAAATTTTGAAAATGTTAAAACATTTTAAAACAAAGACAAATCAAGTTCAGGAATCCAAAGCTATCACCATGCCTCCTTGCTTTCAGAAGCATATCTGGCTGCTGAATTAAATAAGAACAGAAGGCTCTAGAGATGCTCTAGCAAGCTAAAAGACAGCCAGCAAATGCACTAACTAAAAGTACCAATTTGGAATTGCCTACTCTGTCTTCCATGAAGATAAGTTTAAACATTTACATGTTTTAAAATTCCCTAATCTGACTTACCTCAGTAATTCTGTCTTTCTCACACTTTCTGATTTGTAATCATTATAAGTCAATTTCTCTCCCAAAGGCAAAATCTGCAGAAATATGTACATATATACATAGACGTTTATATATATTCATTCCAAGGCAGTCTACAGCTGACATGGTTTTTCTCTCCTATTTTTATGTTGCACAGAGAAAAGCTATAAATTAATGTAGTGCTTCTTTGCCACCTAGTGGGAAACTCAGTTTTGATGCTTCTTCCCCATTTCTTGTTTTCCAAGAGATGACGGAAGTGTATGCAACCCAAAGCAGAAAAGGAGAAGGTTTTGTCTGTGCCTTTAGCACAGAATATCAGAAATACAATGAATGTTCTAGAGAGAAGTCTTGTCAGAAGTTGGATGTCCACAAGTAACATTCTCCCAAATGTATTCTGAGTCCGATATGCTTTGATATGACTGTCCTATTATTTTTTCTGTATTCATCTTTTAGATTGCATTTCATCAGATCAGTGCTGTATATAAAATCTTATTCTGAAGAGTATGGCCCTATAAAGTCAGTTACATCCAAATTCAGTGTGCCTGCGGACTTCAAAGTCTCTTAAAAGAAAAAAAAGGGCTTCCCTGGTGGCGCAGTGGTTGAGAATCTGCCTGCCAATGCGGGGGACACGGGTTCAAGCTCTGGTCTGGGAAGATCCCACGTGCCGCGGGACAGCTGGGCCCGTGAGCCACAATTACTGAGCCTGCGCGTCTGGAGCCTGTGCTCCGCAACAAGAGAGGCCGCGATGGTGAGAGGCCCGTGCACCGCGATGAAGAGTGGCCCCCGCTTGCCACAACTAGAGAAAGCCCTTGCACAGAAACGAAGACCCAACACAGCCATAAATAAATAAATAAATTAATTAATTAATTTTTTAAAAAAAAACTAGCTGTTTATCCTCAAGCAACCGCTCTCTTTAAAAAAGAAAAAAAAAAAAAAAAGAATTCCAAGCCTCACAAGCAGGCCAAAGCAGGGTTTGCCTATTAACAACAAATAATTATATAAAAAGTAATGCATTTTAAAAGAAAAAAGAAAAAAAGAATCTAAAGCTCAAAGTCCAGCTATTAAAAATCCACATCAATAACAGTAAGCACTTCAACGTAATGAGGGCTTATGATGTACAGGATGCAATATGATAATGCATGTGAAATGCCAAGCACAGTGCCTGTCACATAATGAGAACCCAATAAATGGTAGTTATTTGGTAGCCAACACTGTTAATTACCTCACATTTATTATCTTGCTTTATCTTCACTAATGCCTTCAACAGAATAATTATTTTCCTCACTTTACATGGGAGGAATTGAGACTCAGTTCCACTGGTAAATGGGGAAACCATAATTATGACTCATGTGTCTGAAACTAAAATCTATTTTGTAACCTGTACTCATATTGTCCAAAAAAATAAATTAATAAAAAGTCCTTGTAAGTAACAGTTATCTTAAGACATGATTCCATAGCAATATTACCTACCTTTTACATGGTAATATATCTTTCTACTTCTGTGGGTGTTTGTATGTTAGACCAAGGAGCAATAACAGTTAACCTAAGTGCCAAGGGCTGTGAATGGATCAAAAAAGATCTTAATGATACCCAGGGACCTAAGAGAAATCCCCATTGTTTCAGAGGACTGATGATGGACTTGTTACTATTCAAAACAGTGGGTTATCACCATGGTGGTCTGACCACCATGGATTGATGGGTGAAATGTCAACACAATCGAGGGAGAAGTATAGTTTGTTGGCATGTGAGAGTCTATATAGGACGGTAATTATGAGCATGGTCTCTGGAGCCAGACAGCTTGGGTTTGATGATGTCTCTGCCATTTGATAAATCTGTGAATATGCAAGCTACTTAACCCCATATGCCTCAATTTCTTCATCTTAAATAAAAACAATACTACCTGCATCACTGGGTTATTGAAACAACTAAATAAGTAATTAAACTAAAGCCCTTAGAATGTGCTGCCTAGGAAATAGTGTCAATAAATCTTCAACATCATGATCAATAAATCTTTTTTCTAGTCTGTGATTGTTTATATCCAATCTATTCTTCAGTCTCTATGGGAAAACAGAGACAGATCATTAAACTCAAAATGAACTATACCAGTATTGATATGGAGAAAGTTTTATTCATAAGAATTTCTCTCAAAAAACTCTATCTTTAACAATAAGAATGGGTTGTTATGTGCTTGGTGTGAAATTTAGGCCCTCCAGACTCCCAATATATAGGGTCTAGGTATTGGCTGCCACAAGGTTGATTCAGAAAAGAGGTAAAACTGTTCTGCATAATAGAAGAAGAATATGAAATTCCAGGGGTAAGGGGCTGTGCATATGTAGCAGGGAAGAGAGAGGATTCAGAAAGGTAGAAGGGTGTTGGGGAAGGGGTGAGGGAAAGAGAACTTTTGGGGAGCAGGAGCAAAGACAGTTTGAGAGAACAAAATTGCTTAAGGAGGGACTTTTTTAAGGTCCCCTACAAAATCTAAAATAAATCCTACATTGCTCACTAATGCTTTTGGGTGAGGATATTCTTTGGGGAAATCCAAAGAGGTGTTTATCTCTGAGTTCAGGTGGATGCCAGGAAAACAAAAACAAGCAATAAAAATTTACAGAGGAAGGAACCAGAGACCAGGAGGTTATGAGAGTAGAGGTCCTCATGTATTAGTAAAAATTGTGAAGAAATCTTCAGACATTCAAGGGCATGGAACTGGTTGGGATCATAGTTAATGGCACTAACTTCTGCCTTAATTTCAAAAGCTTCAATGATGTTTTGAAGTTGAATAAACATCAAAATATTATTTTATTTTATTACTGAATTTTTTAAACTGCAGGACTATAGCCAACAGGACATATAAGCTTTTTTGCATAAGACATTTAGCAAAGATATGGTATAATATAGGATCAAGATTAGAGACTGAGAATATTCTACAGAAATGAAAATAAGGGGCAGCAATGCAGGGAAACATTAATGGGACTAATCATGGTAATGAGGCAAGTTAAAAAGCTGAGTGTAGATTAAAACTCATCTCAGTTAATAATAGACATTTAAAAATTTCACACACATGGTCACATCTATTATCTCATTTAATCTTTATGCTAAGCCTATTATTGAGATAGGGCAAAGACTATCTCCATTTCTTTGAAGCAGACTCAACAACCTTTAAAAATTACATCTGTAGCAGAAGAAAAAACTGGTCTGCAAACTCAAGTTGTCTGATCACTGGTCTGGAGTTCATTTGTTCTTTCATTCAACAAGTTTGTATTGAAGACCAACCAAGTGTCTTACTCCATGCTGGGTCTATAATGAAGGATCTCTTCACTACAAACTATGCCTTCTTGGAAATAACAACTAGTAGGGCCAAGAGTTCACAAACATCTCCCTGGGATAGGAAGGGAGTGGGTTGTGTTTCCAGGGCTTTTTCCTACTCTTTGTACCTCTAAAGCAAATATATCATATTAGTAGAGGTAGATTTAGGCCACCCCAACTAATAGTTTCAGGTCCTGAACAACATGCCAGAAGATGGCTGGATACTGTGGTCAGCTGTATGCTTTAGACACTCTATTATTCGAGTTGCTCTGTCCCAGGAGCAGCTTGTTTTCTAGCCACTGAATAATATCACTTAATTTCAAAGTAATTAACATTGCTTTTGACTGGTTTAAGTAAATACAATTTATGTGCTCCTGTGCTACATAGGACACTGGAGTTTCCACAGTAACTCCAACAACTCCAACATAGGTAAATCCATATATCTGATCCTCACTTCTATCATTTGTAAAACAGAAAGGTTAATAGTACACAATGCATAGGGTTACTAGAACACTAGGTATGTTTTTGTACAAAAATACCTAACACAAGTTAGGTGCTTAATAAATGTTATTTTTTGTTACTATTTTTACTATTAATATTCTATTATACATATGAGAAAGTTAATTACTTAACCAAGATCACACATGTGGTAAGGAGTATTGGCTGGCTCTGATTCCAGAGCTAGAAATTTTAGCCATTCATCCATCCTGAAGCAGAAATGTAATTATGTCTGGCAATGAGACTGAAGCAGAAGGTCAATAAAAATAGTTAGAATGGTGAGCATCAGAAAGGGAAGACAAAAACTGTAAAAACCTTTGCAATAACTTGACTTGATGAAAGCAATGACTAGATTCAGTGAAGAGAAATATAAGCTAACGAGCCTCAGGGCAAAAAGTAAGAACAGGGGTTATTATTTTAATGGCTCATTTGCTTCTAAACATTAAACCAGTGAAGAATGGAGAGAATATTGGGGACTAACACACACCAGAAACCTTCTGTGCCTCTAAAAAATCAGAGAGAACTTTAAAAGGCAATACTAGCAGATATAATAAGATGACACAGAAAGGGAAAAGAAATTTACAATGGATTTCTTTTACACAAAAGCTGAAAGGAAACTCCCAAATATACAAGAAATGGAAAAAATGAAAATGGTCTTACAGATTAGTGTTCAGAAAAAAATGTGAAAAAAGCATAACATAAATTCTGCCCAAAAAAGGAAACCATCAACAGAATGACAAAGCAATCTATGGAATGGGAGAAAATATTTGCAAACCACATATCCAATAAGGTAACGGTTAATATCCAAAATATACAAGGAACTCATATAACTCAATAGCAAAAATTCAAACAGCCCTACTAAAAATGGACAAAGAACCTGAATAGACTTGTTTCCAAAGAAGACATACAAATGGAAAACAGGCCATAAAAAGGTGCTCAACATCACTATTCATCAAGGAAATACAAATCAGTACCACAATAAGATATCACCTCACACCTGTTAGGATGCAATTACCAAAAAGACAAGAGATAACAATTGCTAGTGAGGATGTGGATAAAAGGGAAACTTAGGCACCGTTGCTGGGAATGTAAATTGGTGCATCCACTATGGAAAACAATATAGATGTTTCTCAAAAAATTAAAAATGGAACTACCATATTATCCAGCAATTCCACTTCTGGATATATACCCAAAGGAAACAAAATCATTATCTTGAAATGATGTTTACACTCCCTTGTTCACTGAAGAATTATTCACAGGAGGCAAGGTACCCAAATGACCTACCGACAGATTAATGGATTAAAAATATTATGCAAACACACACACAATGAAATATTATTCAGCCATATAAAATAAGGAAATCCTTCTTTTGCAACAACATGGGTGACCCTGAAAGGCATTATGCCAAGAGAATAAGCCAGACAGAGAAAGATAAATCCTGCATGGTGTCACTTATATGTGGAATGTTTTTAAAAAGTTAAACTCATAGAAACAGAAAATAGAAAAGTGTTTTCCAGGGCTGGGGATGAGGGCAACAAGGAGAGATTGGTAAAAAGTTACAGACTTTCAGTTAAAAGATGAAGAAGGTCTGAGGATCCAATGTGTAACACAACGACTATAGTTGGTAACACTGTACTGTGTAATTGAAATTTGTTAAAAGAGTAGAATTTAAATGCCCTCACACACAAAAAACAAAAGGCAAGTATGTGAAGTGATGGGTGTGTTAATTAGCTTAGTGATGGGAATCCTTTCACAATGTATATGTATGTCAAATCATCACACTGTACACTTTAAATATGTTAAAATTTTATGTGTCAGTTATACCTCAGTAAATTGAAATAAAAAGAAAAAAATATAACAGAATGCCCTAATGACTCCCACAATGCTTAGAAATATAGGAAGTTTCAGTATCCCTTGGCAATGACTATTTTTAATACCCTTTTTCAAATAATGTGATTATTCAGTCAAAAGGAAGATCTATCGGAGTGTATCCATTACCTATTATATCCCACTTATAGATACCAATATCTCTTTCAGATGTCCGTATTATGACAAGAAACCTAATGATATTAAAGCAACAATGATTTATCATTTCTCACATTTCTATAGTTTGATTGAGCAATTTTTATGCTGGTTTGCCTGAGCTTACTTATGTTGCATTCAGTGGGAACGAGGGTCGGATTAGGGATTGACTTAGCTGGTACAACTAGAATGTCTGCACCTCTCTATTTCCATGTGGCCTTTTATCCTTGGATTTTTTTTTTTTCATCAGGTCTTTCAAAAGGTCGAAGTTATAAGCTGCACTTCTGGTTTCTGGTTCTGCATGCAAAGAGCTTGGAAGCCACCACTCTAACCTAACACCAACTAAAAAGCTGAACAGACTAGAAAAACCACAAATCTTCTAGGATCCATAGGAGAAGTGAGGACACAGGGCCAACTGCTGTCCCCAACTTCGGAGAGACTGACACACAAATACAGAGAATAACAACTTACCAGAGCACAGACTCATGAGCAGAAACTGTCACAGGTAATTGATGATTGCTGGAGGCTCAGTGTAGACAAATCTGAGAGTTAAAAATTCCAAGTGGACCCTGTAATGGAGGGGGGCCTGCAATTTTGTGAGATTTACTTCCAGGAGCTCAACCAGGTTTCCACATTAAATATCAGAGGAAAATCCCTTTATGCTTCCGGGCAGGGTGGTGGTGGTGGAAGGAACCATTTTAAAATATGCCATTGTACACTGTTCTTCTTAACAAAGTCTGCCCTCAGGAGAAACTAGTTAAGCAGAACTAAACTCTAGAGCATTATCAGAGTCTAGTTGACCTGGGAGAAGGGAAATATTGAACTCCAGTCAGCTCTAGCCTTCCACTTGGAAGAAGAGAAATACTCAATTCCAGCCCACTGCAGTGAAAACAATGCTTAGAGGGAAAAATATAACATTGAATGCATATATTAGAAAAGAAGAAAGAGCTAAAATCAATAATCTAAGTTTCCTACTTACAGAAGAAGAAATTAAACCTAAAGTAAGCAGAAGACATAATAAGAATTAGAGCAGAAATCAATGAATGTGTAAACTGAAAATTAATAGAGAAAATCAATGAAACCAAAGATGGTTTTTTAAAAAGAATGTTAAAATTGATAAGCTTCCACCCAGGCTAAGAGAAAAAGAGAGAATAAACCAATCACTATATAAAAAATAAAAGCAGAGAACTCACTATAGGTATCATGAATGAAAATTAAAAAGAAAATAGTACATATAATACTATGAATAACTTTATCATCACAAACTTTGTAGCCTAGATTAAATGGACAAACTCCTTGAAAGACACAATCTGACAAAACTCACACAAAAAAGAAATAGACAATCTGAATAGGCCTATATCTATTAAAGAAATAAGCCAATGATTAATAACCTTCCAAGACAGAAAGCACCAGGCCCAGATGGGTTTACTGGTGAATTCTACAAAACATTAAGAAAGAAATCATACCAATTCTCTACAATCTCTTTCAGAGAACAGAAGCAGAAAGAATACTTCCTAACTCATTCTATGAGGCAAGCATTGGCCTAATATCAAAACCAGATAAAGACATTATAAGAAAAGAAAACTAAGGACAAGTATTCTCATGAACATAGTTGCAAAAATCCTCAACAATATTAGAAAATTAATGAAATCAAGGAAATTAGAAAATCAACAAAATTAGAAAATTGAATGCAAAAATGTGTAAAAAGAACTATACACCAGAACCAAGTGGAATTTATCCCAGGTATACAAGACTGGTTAAACATCTGAAAATCAATTAATGTAATCCATCACATCAAGAGACTAAAAAAGAAAAATCACATGATCATATCATTAAATTGAGAAAAAGCCTTTGACAAAATCCAACATCTATTCATAACAAAAACACTCAGTAAACCAGGAATAGAAGGGAATTTTTCTCAACTTGATAAAAAATAGCTTCAAAACACAGACAAATGAAAACACCCTACAGCTAATGTCATACTTAATAAGAAACTCAAAGCTTTCTCACTAAGACCAGGTATAAGGCAAGAATGTCCCCTCTCACCACTCCTTTTCAACTTTGCACTGGAAGTCTTAGCTAATTCAATAATACAAAAAAAGAAGATGAAATGTGTATATATTGGGAAGGAAGAAACAAAATTTTATTCACAGATGACATGATCACCTATGTAAAATATTCAAAAGAATTAATAATTAAAAATAAAAACTCCTGGATGATAGCAACGTTAAAGGATACAAGGTTAATATACAAGAGTCAATTTTTCTCCTATATACTAGCAATTAGCAAGTGGAATTTGATAATAAATGGATAGTATCATTTATATTAGCACCCCCAAAAATGAAATACTTAGGTATAAATCTCATAAAATATGTACAAGATCTACATGAGGAAAATTATAAAACTCTGATGAATGAAATCAATGAAGAACTAAGTAAATGCAGAGATGTTTCATGTTCATAGATACGGAAACTCAACTGTCTCATGTCAGTTCTTCCCAACTAGATTTATAGATTTAATACAATACCAATAAGTTACCTTGTGGATATCAACAAACTAATTCTAATGTTTATACAAAGTGACAAAAGACCCAGAATAGCCAACACAATACTGAAGGAAAAGAACAAAGTTGGAAGACTGATGCTATCCAATCTCAAGACTTACTAAAAAGCTACAGTAATCAAGACAGTGTGGTGTCAGTAAAAGAACAAAGAGATCAATGAAACAAAATGGAAAATACAGAAGTAAAGATACATAAATATAGGCCACTGATTTTTGATAAAGGAGAATAGGCAATATAGTGGAACAAAGATAGCATCTCCAATGAATGGTGCTGGAATAACTGGACATCCACATGTAAAAAATAAATCTAGACCTAAGCTTTACAGCCTTCACAAAAATTAACTCAAAATGGGCTTCCCTGGTGGTGCAGTGGTTGAGAATCTGTCTGCCAATGCAGGGGACACAGGTTCGAGCCCTGGTCTGGGAAGATCCCACATGCCGCGAAGCAACTGGGCCCGTGAGCCACAACTACTGAGCCTGCACGTCTGGAGCCTGTGCTCCGCAACAAGAGAGGCCACGATAGTGAGAGGCCTGTGCACCGCAATGAAGAGTGGCCCCCGCTCGCCGCGACTGGAGAAAGCCCTCGCACAGAAACGAAGACCCAACAAAGCCAAAAATCGATAACTTAATTAAAAAAAAAAAGTATTATACTTAATGTTGATGACTCTAAAGACACGTCTGTATTAACTAAACCATCAATTTAAACTTGTTTAAGAAAAAAAAAATTAACTCAAAATGGATCACGGACTTAAATGTAAGATGCAAAACTATAAAACCCCAAGAAGATAACATAGGAGAAAACATACATGACTTTGGGTATGGCAATATCTTTTTTAGATACAACACAAGAGGCATGATAAATAAAAGAATTGATAAGCTGGATTTAATTAAAATTAAAAACTTCTGCTCTGTGAAAGACAATGTCAAGAGAATGAGAAGACAAGCCACAGACTGGGAGAAAATATTTGCAAAAGATGCATCCAATAAAGGACTGTTATCCAAAATATATTTAGAACACTTAAAACTCAACAATAAGAAAATAAACAAATCATTGAAAAAATGGGCCAAAGATGTTAACTGACACCTTACCAAGAAGATATACAAATGTCAAATAAGCATATGAAAAGATGTTTCACATCATATGCCATCAGGAAATGCAAATTTAAACCATAATAAAATAGCAGTACACATCTATTAGAATGGCCAAGGTGTGGAACACTAACAACAGTAAATGCTGGCAAGGATGTGGAACAACAGGAACTCTCATACATTGCTGATAGGAATGCAAAATGGTACTTCCACTTTGGAAGACAGTTTTGTGGGGTTTTTTTTTACAAAATTAAACATACTCTTAGCTATACAATTCAACAGTTGTGCTCCTTGGTATTTACCCAAAGGAGTTGAAAACTTGTAGCCACACAAAAACCTACACATAATGTTTATAACAACTTTATTATTGCCAAAACCTGGAAGCAACCAAGATGCCTTCAGTGCATGAATGGTTACATAAACTGTGGGACATCTAGACAGTGGAATATTATTCAGGGCTTAAAAATAAATGAGCTATCAGGCCATGAAAAGATATGGAGGAATCTTAAATGCATATTACTAAGTGAAAGTAGCCAATCTGAAAAGGCTATATACTGCATGATTCCAACCAAATGACATCCTGGAAAACACAAAACCAAGGAGATGGTAAAAAGATCAGTGGTTGGTAGTGGTTGCATGAGATGGATGAATAGGTGGAGCACAGAGGATATTCTGGGCATTGAAAATACTCTGTATATTATGATGATGAATACACGTCATTACACATTTGTCCAAACTCACAGGAAATGCAACACCAAGAATGAAATGTAATATAAATATGGACTTTGGGATATTATGGTCTGTCAGTGTAGGTTCATCCCTGGTAAAAAAAAAAAAATGTACCACTCTGGTGAGTGTTGTTGGTCATGAAGAAGGGGATACATGTGTGGAGGCAGGGAGTATAGGGGAAATCTCTGTACCTTCCTCTTGGTTTTTGGTAAATACAAAACTGCTCTCAAAAACTTAAGTTCTTTAAAAAGAAAAATAACAGCTGTAAAGCCATATCACTCAGATTACATTCTATTGGTCAAAAAAAGTCACAGGGCCAGCCCAGAATCAAGGAATGGGGAAGTAGACATAACCCTTTAATGGAAAGAGTTTCAAAATATCATGGTCATGGTTTTCAATCTACTACTGGGAATGTGATAGGTTAAAAATATTATGGGGCTTCTGAATGGTCACCATTTCTCCTATAAATTATGAAATTTAGTGATCTGAATAATCCCTGGAAAATCTTTAATCCATGATTCACACATTTCCTTCAAGGTTAATGACTTCATTTTACTTTTTCCTATATGCTATCTTTTAAATGATATTATTGAGAGTAAAGTAAGCTTGACCTCTGTGCTTGACCACTGAAGAATCTAGATTTAAAATAACATGAAAAAAATGATATGGTTTTTTATAAATATCTAAATATCCCACATTTAAAGAATTAAAGATTAACTACATAGACCTGATACATCTCATAACTCTGCAGGTCTTTCACAGAATTTATTAGGGCTTATTTATGAAAGAATTGCTATATAAGGATTGAAACTGCTAAATTATTCAGGCTAGAAAAAAACAAGTTAAACCTTCAGAACAAAATGTTCCTCTTCTAAAGCAAGATTTGCAAACCAACTTCTACACATGTTGGCACAGACTGTTGTAAACACTTGAAAAAAAGCATGTGAAGGATATCAACTTACTATATTAATCCCACATAACTTTACTCCCTTTCTATGTTCTCTTATCCATTTGAAATCTGCTGCTGCAGGGCTGAGGTGGTGGTGGTGGTGCTGGCAGTAGTGGCAGCCTAGTCCATCGAACCTGAGAGACACAACTGTATCTGCCTATTCACACAATCATGGGAGACCGTCTCCTGCGTGGGAGCCACTCTGCTGATTGGAACCGAAAAATTTCAATGGTAACTGGCACCATCTTTGGGTACTGTCAAAGACTAGCCAAACAAACAAACAAACAAACAAAATAAACCAAAAAACCTGAACAGATGCTTAAAAACCTGAATAGATGCTTCTTCCAAATGCCCAACATGCAATAAAATCACTCTTGCTATGTTCAAAGAGGACCTGTGAATTGATTTGGATAGTGTTATTGTAGGAACTTCTTTCAAGTTAGACCTAATCCTAAAATTTACTTTCGTTCAGAAGACAATATACATTTCCTCAAGTTAAAAAGCACAAGCTCTGGTGTCACAAGCCCAGTAGCCACTTAACAAGATTTGCACTGATGGGTGTTGCCTAAACCATATCAGCTCCACACCTCCGTACACAGCACACTATTGTAGTAGGAAAACTGTTGCCAAGGAATAACTTTAACTTGTTTACTGTTGAATGATTCTCAGATTTTTTTTCCAGAATATTCAGCAACACATTTCAAGTTTCCTAGAGATTTTGCCCACAAGTGGTCTATATTCCTAATTTCTACCATTCAGTTGAAGAATGATTAAATTAGGAAATCTCAAACCCAGCAGTTGAAAAAACTTTTAATCAATTAATTGAGTCAAAAGTAACTGGGGGCATTCCATATAGCAGGACTACCCAAAAGTACCTAGGACATACAAGAGCACAGGGGAGGTGAGCAGGGGTGGTTCTGGAGAGGAGTGATGAATGGCTGACTCTCACTGGCAGAGAAAGCTCAAGCCTGAAAGTTATACCCACTTGTGCAGACACCTCATTCATTTGGCACCAACATCAGCAAAATTAATTTGTAACCTATGCCTCCTGGGACTTAACCAATATATGTAGAATTGCAATATGGAAACGAAGCCATCTTAATCTGAGACAAAAACAAACTTGAGATCTCCCTGGACATTGGTCAGTTCAAGTTTTGCAAAATTTTGCAATCATATATGAAAACCTAAGCCCATGCACCAAGCTAGAGAGAAACTTGTCAGTATTACATTCCATTACCATGTCATTTATTTCTAATCTTTATTGGGAGATTTTGAATAGTTAACTTAAAGACTAAATTTTCTAGAACCACTTATGGTCTAATACTCAAGAAGTCCAAAATGAACTAACCCCTTTAACATACTATTCAATGTGTCTTGAACATTAGAGTTTAAATTTCTGGACAATCCTGTTTAGCTTGTAGTCATCAATGGCAACGTACCTATTCTTTAGGCTCTGTAAGACATTTGTTTAGGCTGGACAGCTATGTGTGTTTTTCTGTTTTGCTTTCAAATAAAACAGATTATAATGATGAATATTTACAAAGAACAAATAGTTTTCATTATGTTGTTCCAGGTATTCCCACATGTCTAGTAAAGAGACAATCACTTTACACTAATAATGAAATATCAAAAAGTGAAGTAAAAAAAAATCCCTTTTAAAATCACATTAAAAAAATACTTAGGCATAAACCTGATGAAGGAGGTGAAAGACTTATATGCTGAGAACTATAAAACAGTGATGAAATTAAAGATGATTCAAAGAAATGGAAAGATATTCCATGCTCTTGGATTAGAAGAATTGATATTGTTAAAATGGCCATACTACCCAAAGAAATCTACAAATTTAATGTGATCCCTATCAAATTACCCATGACATTTTTCACAGAACTAGAACAAATTATCCTAAAATTTATATGGAACCATAAAAGACTCAGAATTGCCAAAGCAATCCTGAGGAGAAAGAACAAAGCTGGAGGTATAACCCTCCCAAACTTCAGACAATACTATAATGCTACAGTAATCAAAACAGCATGGTATTGGCACAAAAACAGACATATGGATCAATGGAACAGAATAGAGAGCCCAGAAATAAATCCACACACCTATGGTCAATTAATTTTTGATGAAGTAGGCAATAATATACAACAGAGAAAAGACAGTCTCTTCAGCACATGGTGTTGGGAAAGCTGGACAGCCACATGTAAATCAATAAAGTTAGAACACACCACCACACCATAAACAAAAATAAACTTAAAATGGGTTAAAGACTTAAATATAAGACATGACACCATAAAACTCCTAGGAGAGAACATAGGCAAAACATTCTCTGACATAAATAGTACCAATGTTTTCTTACATCAATCTCCCAAGGCAATAGAAATAAAAGCAAAAATAAACAAATGAGACCTAATCAAATCATAAGCTTTTGCACAGCAAAATAATACAAGTGGCTCATACAACTTAATAACAAAAAACCAAACAACCCTATCAAAAAATGGGCAGAACACCTAAATAGACATTTCTTCCAAGAAGACATACAGATGGCCAATACACACGTGAAAAGATTCTCAACATCACTAATTATTAGAGAAATGCAAATCAAAACTACAATGAGGTATCACCTCACATCTGTCAGAATCACCATCAGCAAAAAGTCTACAAATAACAAATGCTGAGAGGGTGTGGAGAAAAAAGAGCCCTCCTACACTGTTGGTGGGAATGTAAGTTGGTACAGCCACTATGGAGAACAGTATGGAGGTTCCTTAAAAAACTAAAAATAGAGTTACCATATGATCCAGCAATCCCACTCCTGGGCATATATCTGGAGAAAACTCCAATTTGAAAAGATACATGCACCCCAATGTTCAAAGCAGCACTATTTACAATAGCCAAGACATGGAAGCAACCTATGCCCATTGACAGATGAATGGATAAAGATGTGGTATGTATATACAATGGAATACTACACAGCCATAAAAAAGGAATGAAATAATGCCATTTGCAGCAACACAGATGGACCTAGAGATTATCATACAAAGTGAAGTAAGTCCGAAAGAGGAATACAAATACCATGTGATATCACTTATATGTGGAATCTAAAATATAACACAAACGAACTTATTTATAAAACAGAAACAGACTCACAGACATAGAAAACAAACTTATGGTTATCAAAGGGGAAGGGAGGTGGAGGAGGGATAAATTAGGAGTTTGGGATTAGCAGATACAAGCTACTATATATAAAATAGATAAACAACAAGGTCCTAGGGAAACAAAGGGGAATTGGCATCAAATATGGTATATTACCTCTAATATGGACCAAAATGGAAGGCAAACAGTATGTAGTTACCTTAAATGTTTGCCATCATCATTTCAACTGGAATTGTGTGGCACTTCTGTGTGACATTTCTGTTAGAGTTTGGTCTACACAGTATCTTAGCTAACACGTTAGTTAACAAAATGATCATGGGTATCGTAGAGTGGTAGCTTCTATGCTATTTTAGCTTCTAAAACTTGACCCTTGTTGACAAGTGCATTCAAATACAATAAAGAAACCAAGGATCACTGCTAAGCTCCACATCACTTTTTATACAGTGATTCAAATTTAATCACATGGCTGATTAAAGTAGGTTCTTAACTTATGTTAAACTATTTCAACTTCACTTTTTTTCTTCGCAAACAAACAAACAAACAACATACAAAAGCTACTGGTTTGGGGTGGCTCTGAGCTTAACTCAGGCCTTATAAGGATGTACAATACATACACTTCATGCCCATAAGTGTATATGCTATCTTACTGAAAATCCAAGCTTTCTGATCTCGAGACTGCTTCACACTGTTAAAAATCATTAAGGACCCTAGAAAATGCTTATATATGTGGCTCACATTTATTGATATTTATCATAGAAATTTCAACTGAGCTTTTGTAAATATTTTAAATAATGATACTAAACTTTACATATGAACAAAAATAACATTTTTGTGAAAAATAACTTTATTTTCAAAAAAATATTGACAAGGTTGGCATTGCTTTATAGTTTTGAAAATCCACTTAATGTCTGGCCTAATGGAGGACAGCTAGATTTTCTTTTTCTTTTTTTTTTTTTAATTTTTTAATTTAATTTATTTTTTTATACAGCAGGTTCTTATTAGTCATCAATTTTATCCACATCAGTGTATACATGTCAATCTCAATCGTCCAATTCATCACACCATCACCCCCACCCCCCGCCGCTTTCCCCCCTTGGTGTCCGTACACTTGTTCTCTACACCTGTGTCTCAATTTCTGCCCTGCAAACCGGTTTATCTGTACCATTTTTCTAGGTTCCACATACATGCGTTAATATACGATATTTGTTTTTCTCTTTCTAACTTACTTCACTCTGTATGACAGTCTCTAGACCCACCCATGTCTCAACAAATGACCTAATTTCGTTCCTTTTTATGGCTGAGTAATATTCCATTGTATATAATGTACCACATCTTCTTTATCCATTCATCTGTCAATGGGCATTTAGGTTGCTTCCATGACCTGGCTATTGTAAATAGCGCTGCAATGAACATTGGGGTGCATATGTCTTTCTGAATTATGGTTTTCTCTGGGTATATGCCCAGTAGTGGGATTGGACAGCTAGATTTTCCTACCCACTCTTGCATTCAATTTTTTATGACATCACCTGTCATGCAGCCTCTGAAAAACTCCACTGCACACTTATGAGAACATGAGAGTTAAAAAGGTAAATAATGTCATACTGTTGTTATGAAAATAATTTTTACCTTGTGTAGCCCCTGGGGCCACACTTTGAGAATCACTACTCTATTGTATAAAGCAAGTTAAATAAGTAATCACAATGAGATAACTACAGTAATATCATCATTCATAAACTGCTACTAGGGCATAGGAGGAAATTATAAAGCATCTTCTACTTAAAGGAACTCACTTGTTGGAGAAGAGTGATGGTACCTGAGGCAGAGAGAACACCACAAATATGTGCAGGTGAGAAATAGCATAGTATATAGGAATAATAGGAAGAAACCTCAAATAAAAACAAAGGAATGTGATAGATGAGACTGGTAGAGCAGACTTGGGGTACACCAAGATGATTTCTGTATGTCTTGCTTAAGAAATATTTGGATTCAATTTATGTAATATACAGAATTTTTAAAGTAGGGAAGTGGCAAGTGTGACATGTGGTTTAGAAAATATTTAAAATTTCAGCAAAGTGACATGAGCAATCAATTTAGCCATTTAGCTCTCATCCACAAAATTGGAACAATACTATCACTTTCCATTCTCTTAGCAAATTTATAGGGTTGCTTGGAGACAGAAATGATAATGATTTTAATGATTTTAGCTCAACATCTCAGCTCTCACACAGTATAAATGCTCTATAAACATCAGTTATTATTACTGTGATTATTATCACATATATATTTTAGAAATGTTACTCTGGAGGCAGAGCGGAGATAGAATGGAGGTAAGGGTGGAAGAGGCAGGGCAGAGGAAAGGTTGTTAGGAGTTTGCAATACACTAGGTGAGAGAAAATAGGGAACTGCCTAAACTAAAGCAGTGGCTCAGAAAGAGGGGCTGAACCTGACAGACAATGAAGGTAATGAAACTACAAGATATGGCAACACCTTGGGTAGGAGAGGAAAAGTTGTGGCTTATTTTTAAGTCTTCTCACTTGGATTACTTGGTGAACTGCTAAAGTCACTAATCAAGATTGGGAATAAAACAAGATTTTTGTTTTGTCTTGCTTTGTATGAAGAGAGATAAAGGAAAATGAATCTGAATCATAAAACTGTGAAAGGAACTGAAGAGTAAGACACTGTCCAAACACCCAAGGAGATTACAATCAGTTTGAAAAAGGAGAAGTAGCTAAGTCATGTGCCACTTTCTCTGAGGAAAGGAAGATATCAGAGAGGATGAAAGTAGAAGGGCAAGGATTTACAAATGAGGTACCAGATAAATGAATCTTCTTCCCAATGAAATGTTCTATCTCCTGGGTTCTTTATCTTGATAAATGGCCCAACCATCCATCCAGTTGTCCAGGCCTAGACCTCTTCCTTAACTCCTTCTTTCCACAGAGCCTATCAATCTCTAAGCCCTGTCAATGATACCTTATAAGTCTCCTTATACCTCTTAAGTCTGCTTTCTCTCCATCTCCACTGATACTCTTAGTTCTCCTATAGACCCATATCTGACCTCTCTGCCTTCCACCTGTTCTTCTTTAACTATGGAAATTATTATATTTCATTCAAGCCAGGATAGTTTTGAAAGTGAAGAGGGTGTTAACAACTATTACTTTTTGAATAACAAATGCAGATCAAGACCGTCTTAGGCAAATCAGGATATTTGGAGTTACCCTTCCTACAACTATCACAGTAATATTTATAAACCTACTCATTATATAAATATCACCAAAGGCTTCTTATAATCTTCAGGTTCAAGTTCAAACTCCTTAGTGTGGAACATATCTTCCTTTTTTATTTATCTCTTTCACATTCTTGGGCACCATCTGTTACTGCCTCTTCCTTCTATGCTTCTTTATGCTGTATTACTGGTGATAGCTCTAATTTACCATGCCTCCATCTCTAGACCTTCCCACATTCTATTCTCCCAAACTTCCTCAAACTCTACCTTTGACTACTTTCTTTGCCCTTCAGGAATGTAGTCATTTCAGGAGTCATCCTTTCCAGGAAAATTTCTCTGACTCATTAGGCTAGCTTAGATACCTTTGTTTTTACTTCTATGGCATCCTGGACATACCACTATCATAGCTCTAATCATACTGCCTTACAATAACTTGTTGTTTTTTTTTCCTGCAATAGAATTTGAGTCCTTTAAGGATATTACCTGTGTTTCGTACTTCTTTATCTCAGAACTAAACTGAGTGTTTGGTATATTTATCATATTTATAAATTTGCTTAAGTTAGAATTGAGCTGAGCTTTGATGGGTTAGAGAGAGGGATAGATAGCAGCAATTGAAAAATAAGAACCAAGCCAGCCTCAGCTTTAAACAAATATTTGTAGAAGCTACTTTCCTAAGGAATTGAATAAGAATAAGGAAAGGAAAGATGGGATATAAATTTGATTGGGCAAAACAAAAGCAGAGTGTAGTGTCCTTGAAAGCTAGTCTAAATGAATAATGGGGTTTGCAATGATGCACAATAGAGGAAAATCATCTTTGTGAATGATAATCAAAGGCAGAGGGATGAAGTGGGATGGGAAGACTAATTATAGGAATCCTAGCAGGAAATGGTAAAGTTTTAGATCCTGAGATTGAATCAAATAGAGCAGATCCAAAAACAAAATACACTTTTGAAATTAGTAGACACTATTAATACACCTGAAATAAGAATGATTCTGAATCCTGATTGACACAGTAGGAAGCCCAAAATTTTTCCCAGAAACTATATTCATAGCTTCTACTGTTAATAATTTTAGTAAAAGAGTTCAAACAGTAGTAAATGAAATCAATTTCAAATGATAAAATAATAGACTACTGATAGAAAATGAAGGTTTAAGAACCACTAATGGGGAGAGACCTTCAAGATGGCAGAGGATTAAGATGTGGAGATCACCTTCCTCCCCACAAATACATCAGAAATACATTTACATGTGGATCAACTCCTACAGAACAACTACTGAACACTGGCAGAAGACCTCAGACTTCCCAAAAGGCAAGAAACTCCCCACATACCTGAGTAAGGCAAAAGAAAAAAGAAAAAAAGAGACAAAAGAATAGGGAAGGGACCTGCCCCTCTGAAAGGGAGCTGTGAAGGAGGAAAAATTTCCACACACTAGGAAGCCCCTTCACTGGTGGACACAGGGTGTGGTGAGGGGAAGCTTCGGAGCCACGAAGGTGAGTGCAGCAACAGGGGTGCAGAGGGCAATGTGGAGAGATTCCCGCACAGAGGATCAGTGCTGACCAGCACTCACCAGCCTGAGAGGCTTGTCTGCTCACCCGCTGGGGCGGGTGGGGGCTGGGAGCTGAGGCTCCTGCTTCGGAGGTCCGATCCCAGGGAGAAGACTGGAGTTGGCTGCGTGAACACAGCCTGAAGGGGGCTAGTGCGCCACAGCTAGTCGGGAGGGAGGCCAGGAAAGAGTCTGGAACTGCCTACAAGGCAAGAGACCATTGTTTCAGGGTGTGCAAAGAGAGGGGAATCAGAGCATTGCCTAAACAAGTTACAGAGATGGGCGCGAGCTGCGGCTATCAGCGCAGACACCAGAGACGGGCATGAAATGCTAAGGCAGCTCCTGCAGCCACCAAGAAGCTTGTCTGCAAGCACAGGTCTCTATCCACACCTCCCCTCCCAGGAACCTGTGCAGCCCGCCACTGCCAGGGTCCCATGATCCAGAGACAACTTCCCCAGGAGAACACACAGCGTACCTCAGGCTGTTGCAATGTCACACCAGCCTCTGTGGCCGCAGGCTCACCCTGCATTCCGTACCCCTCCCTCCTCCCCCCCCACCCCCCCATCCGGTCTGAGTGAGCCACAGCCCCCTAATGAGCTGCTACTTAACTCTGCCCTGTCTGGGCAGGAACAGACCCCCTCAGGCGACCTAAACGCAGAGGCGGGGCCAAATCCAGAGCTGAACCCCAGGAGCTGTGTGAACAAAGAAGATAAAGGGACATTTCTCCCAGCAGCCTCAGGAGCAGCAGATTAAATCTCCACAATCAACTTTATGTACGTTACATCTCTGGAATACCTGAATAGACAACGAATCATCCCAAAATTGAGGCGGTGGACTTTGGGAGCAAATGTAGACTTGGGGTTAGCTTTCTAAATCTAATTTATTTCTGGTCTTATGTTTACGTTACTTTAGCATTTAGATTTTATTATCATTGGTAGATTTGTTTACTGATTTGGTTGTTTTCTTCCTTTTTATATATATATATAGATATATTTTTCTCTTCTTTTTTGTTTGTGAGTGTGTATGTGTATGCTTCTTTGTGTGATCTTGTCTGTGTGGTTTTGCTTTTACCATTTGACCTAGGGTTCTGAGTTTCCGTTCTTTTGTTTTTGTTTTTGTTTTAGTATAGTTTTTAGTGCTTGTTATCATTGGTGGATTTGTTTTCTGGTTTGGTTGCTCTCTTCGTTCTTTCTTTTTTTTATTACTTTTAAATTTCTTTAATTTTTTATAATTTATTTTATTTTTGTATTTTAGTAACTTTTTTATTTTATTTTTCTCTTTCCTTCTTTCTTTCTCCCTTTTCTTCTGACCAGTGTGGTAGACAGGGTCTTGGTGCTCTGGTTGGGTGTCAGGCCTGTGTCTCTGAGGTGAGCGAGCCGAGTTCAGGATATCAGTCTACCAGAGACCTCCCGGCTCCAAGTAATATCAAACGGTGAAAGGTCTCCCAGAGATCTCCATCTTAACGCTAAAACCCAGCTCCACTCAACAACCAGCAAGTTACACTGCTGAACACCCTATGCCAAACAACTACCAAGAGAGGAAAACAACCCCATCCATTAGCAGAGAGGCTGCCTAAAATCATAATAAATTCACAGACTCCCCAAAACACACCACCACACACAGGCCTGCCCACCAGAAAGACAAGATCCAGCCTCCTCCCCCAGAACACAGGCACCAGAACCCTCCACCAGGACCCTACACAACCCACTGAACCAACCTTAGCCACTGGGGACAGACACCAAAAACAACAGGAACTATGAACATGCAGCCTGGGAAAAGGAGACCACAAACACAATAATTTAAGCAAAATGAGAAGACACAGAAACACACAGCAGATGAAGGAGCAAAGTAAAAACCCACCAGACCAAATAAATGAAGAGGAAATAGGCAGTCTACCTGAAAAAGAATTCAGAGTAATGATAGTAAAGATGATACAAAATCTTGAAAATAGAATGGCGAAAATACAAGAAATATTTAACAAGGAACTAGAAGAAATAAAGAGCAAACAAACAATGATGAACAACAAATTACATGAAATAAAAAATTCTCTAGAATGAATTAGTAGCAGAATAACTGAGGCAGACCAACAGATAAGTGACCTGGAACATAAAATAGTGGAAATAACTACCACAGAGCAGAAGAAAGAAAAAAGAATGAAAACACTTGAGGACAGTCTCAGAGACACCTAGGACAACATTAAATGCACCAATATTCGAATTTTAGGGGTCCCAGAAGAGAAAGAGAAAAAGAAAGGGACTGAGAAAATATTAGAAGAGATTATAGTTGAAAACTTCCTTATTACAGGAAAGGAAACAGTCAATCAAGTCCAGGAGGCACGGAGAGTCCATACAGGATAAATCCAAGGAGAAACACACCAAGACACATATTAATCAAACTATCAAAAATTAAATACAAAGGAAAAATATTAAAAGCAGCAAGGGAAAAACAACAAATAACATACAAGGGAATCCCCATAAGGTTAACAGCAAATCTTTCAGCAGAAACTCTGCAGGCCAGGAGGGAGTGGCAGGACATATTTAAAGTGATGAAAGGCAAAAACCTACAACCAAGATTACTCTACCCAGCAAGAATCTCATTCAGAGTCAACGAGAAATTAAAACCTTTACAGACAAGCAAAAACTAACAGAATTCAGTATCACCAAACCAGCTGTACAACAATTGCTAAAGGTACTTCTCTAGGCAGGAAACACAAGAGAACGAAAAGACCTACAATAACAAACCCAAAACAATTAAGAAAATGGTAATAGGAACATAAATATTGATAACTACCTTAAATGTGAATGGAGTAAATTCTCCAACTAAAAGACATAGACTGGCTGAATGGATACAAAAACAAGACCCATATATATGTTATCTATAAGAGACCCACTTCAGACCTAGGGACACATACAGACTGAAAGTGAGGGGATGGAAAAAGATATTCCATGCAAATGGAAATCAAAAGAAAGCTGGAGTAGCAATTCTCATATCAGACAAAATAGACTTCAAAATAAAGACTATTACAAGAGACAAAGAAGGGCACTACATAATGATCAAGGGATCAATCCAAGAAGAAGATATAACAATTGTAAATATTTATGCACCCAACATAGCAGCACCTCAATACATAAGGCAAATACTAACAGCCATAAAAGGGGAAATCGACAGTAACACAATCATAGTAGGGGACATTAACACCCCACTTTCACCAATGGACAGATAATCCAAAATGAAAATAAATAAGGAAACACAAGCTTTAAATGATACATTCAACAAGATGGACTTAATTGTTACTTATAGGACATTCCATCCAAAAACAACAGAATGCACTTTCTTCTCAAGTCCTCATGGAACATTCTCCAGGATAGATCATATCTTGACTCACAAATCAAGCCTCGGAAAATTTAAGAAAATTGAAATCGTACCAAGTATCTTTTCTGACCACAACGCTATGACACGAGATATCAATTACAGGAAAAAATCTGTAAAAAATACAAACACACGGAGGCTAAACAATACACTACTTAATAACCAAGAGATCACTGAAGAAATCAAAGAGGAAATCAAACAATACCTAGAAACAAATGACAATGAAAACATGATGATCCAAAACCTATGGGATGCAGAAAAAGCAGTTCTAAGAGGGAAGTTTATAGCAATACAATCCTACCTCAAGAAACAAGAAACATCTCAAATAAAGAACCTAACCTTACACCTAAAGCAATTAGAGAAAGAAGAACAAAAAACCCCCAAAGTTAGCAGAAGGAAAGAAATCATAAAGATCATACCAGAAATAAATGAAAAAGAAATGAAGGAAATGATAGCAAAGATCAATAACACTCAAAGCTGGTTCTTGGAGAAGATAAACAAAATTGATATACCATTTGCCAGACTCATCAAGAAAAAAAGGGAGAAGACTCAAATTAATAGAATTAGAAATGAAAAAGGAGCAATAATAACTGACACTGCAGAAATACAAAGGATCATGAGAGATTACTATAAGCAACTCTATGCCAACAAAATGAACAACCTGGAAGAAATGGACAAATTCTTAGAAAAGCACAACTTTCTGAGACTGAACCTGGAAGAAATAGAAAATATAAACAGACCAATCACAGGCACTGAAATTGAAACAGTGATTAAAAATCTTCCAACAAACAAAATCCCAGGACCAGATGGCTTCACAGGCGAATTCTATCAAACATTTAGAGAAGAGGTAACACCTATCCTTCTCAAACTCTTCCACAATATAGCAGTGGGAGGAACACTCCCAAACTCATTCTACAAGGCCACCATCACCCTGATACCAAAACCAGACAAAGACGTCACAAAGAAAGAAAACCACAGACCAATATCATAGACATAGATGCAAAAATCCTCAAAAAAATAGTAGCAAACAGAATCCAACAGCACATTAAAAGGACCATACACCATGATCAAGTGGGGTTTATCCCAGGAATGCAAGGATTCTTCAATATACACAAATCAATCAATGTGATACACCATATTAACAAACTGAAGTAGAAAAACCATATGATCATTTCATTAGATGCAGAAAAAGCTTTTGACAAAACTCAACACCCATTTATGATAAAAACCCTCCAGAATGTAGGCACAGAGGGAACTGAACTCAACATAACAAAGGCCATATATGACAAACGCAGGCCAACATCGTTCTCAATGGTGAAAAACTGAAAACATTTCCTCTAAGATCAGGAACAAGACAAGGTTTTCCACTCTCACCACTATTATTCAACACAGTTTTGGAAGTTTTAGCCACAGCAGTCAGGGAAGAAAAAGAAATAAAAGGAATCCAAATCAGAAAAGAAGAAGTAAAGCTGTCACTGTTTGCAGATGACATGATACTATACATAGAGAATCCTAAAGATGCTACCAGAAAACTACTAGAGCTAATCAATGAATTTGTTAAAGTAGCAGGATACAAAATTAATGCACTGAAATCTCTTGCATTCCTATACACAAATGATGAACAATCTGAAAGAGGAATTAAGGAAACTCACCCATTTACCATTGCAAGAAAAAGAATAAAATACCTAGGAATAAACCTACCTAAGGAGACAAAAGACCTGTATGCAGAAAACTATAAGACACAGATGAAAGAAATTAAAGATGATACAAACAGATGGAGAGATATACCATGTTCTTGGATTGGAAGAATCAACACTGTGAAAATGACTATACTACCTAAAGCAATCTACAGATTGAACGCAATCCCTATCAAACTACCAATGGCATTTTTCACAGAACTATAACAAAAAGTTTCACAATTTGCATGGAATAACCAAAGACTCCAAATAGCCAAAGCAATCTTGAGAAACAAAATCAGAGCTGTAGGAATCAGGGTCCCAGACTTCAGACTATACTACAAAGCTATAGTAAACAAGACAATTTGGTACTGGCACAAAAACAGAAATATAGATCAATGGAACAGGATAGAAAGCCCAGAGATACACCCACGCACATATGGTCACCTTATTTTTGATAAGGGAGGCAAGAATATACAATGGAGAAAAGACAGCCTCTTCAATAAGTGGTGCTGGGAAAACTGGACAGCTACATGTAAAAGAATGAAATTAGAACACTCCCTAACACCATACACAAAAATAAACTCAAAATGAATTAAAGACCTAAATGTAAGGCCAGACACTATCAAACTCTTAGAGGAAAACATAGGCAGCACACTCTATGACATAAATCACAGCAAGATCCTTTTGGACCCACCTCCTAGAGAAATGGAAATAAAAACAAAAATAAATGGGACCTAATGAAATTTAAAAGCTTTTGCACAGCAAAGGAAACTACAAACAAGACGAAAAGACAACCCTCAGAATGGGAGAAAATATTTGCAAATGAAGCAACAGAGAAAGGATTAATCTCCAAAATTTACAAGCAGCACATGCAGTTCAATATCAAAAAAAGAAACAATCAAATCCAAAAAAGGGCAGAAGACCTAAACAGACATTTCTCCAAAGAAGATACAGAGATTGCCAGAAACTCATGAAAGGATGCTCAACATCACCAAACATTAGAGAAATGCAAATCAAAACTACAATGATGTATCACCTCACACCAGTCAGCATGGCCATCATCAAAAAATCTACAAACAATAAATGCTGGTGAGGATGTGGAGAAAACGGAACCCTCTTGCACTGTTGGTGGGAATGTAAATTGATATAGCCACTATGGAGAACAGTATGGAGGTTCCTTAAAAAACTAAAAATAGAACTACCATATGACCCAGCAATCCCACTACTGGGCATATACTCAGAGAAAACCATAATTCAAAAAGAGTCATGTACCACAATGTTCATTGCAGCACTATTTACAACAGTCAGGACATGGAAACAACTTAAGTATCCATCGACAGATGGATGGATAAAGAAGATGTGGTACATATATATAAAATATATATATATTTATACTCTCTTTATTTATATAAAAAGAAATGAAATAGAGTTATTTGTAGCGAGGTGGATGGACCTAGAGACTGTCATACAAAGTGAAGTAAGTCAGAAAGAGAAAAACAAATACCATATGCTAACACATATATATGGAATTAAAAAAAAAATAAAGGTTCTGAAGAACCTAGGGGCAGGACAGGAATAAAGACGCAGATGTAGAGAATGGACTTGAGGACATAGGGAGGGGAAAGGGGAAGGTGGGACGAAGTGAGAGATTGTCACAGACATATATACTCTATCAAATGTAAAATAGATAGCTAGTGGAAAACAGCAGCATAGCATGGGGAGATCATCTCCGTTCTTTGTGACCACCTAGAGAGGTGGGTTAGGGAGGGTGGGAGAGAGATGCAAGAGAGAGGGAGATATGGGGATATATGTATATGTATAGCTGATTCACTTTGTTAGAAAGCAGAAACTAATACACCATTGTAACGCAATTATACTCCAATAAAGATGTTAAAAAAAATTTAAAAATGGAAATAAAAAATAAAGAACCACTAATGTTTTCTAGCTGATGAGGAGGAAACAGTGGTTTCAAGTCAGAAGGGAAGAATTAGGAAGAGAAGCCAGTTTAGCAGAATACAATAGATTCTCTGTGATAAAAAACTTTGAGGGAAAGCAAATGTTGAGGCCTATAGATTAAAATATGGCTCAGGGAAGTAGGCAAGATAGTAGGGCTGGAAGTGGAAGTGACTCCTGGACTATATGGTTCTTTTATACCTCAATATTCTAGGAAATTAAGGATTCTTACAAGCAATTTATGCATCCAACCTGACTCTTACACATTATGGTGTGGTTTTTAAATTTTTTTATTTTTTAATTTGAGGTATTTTTATATAAATTGAGCTGTTGTTGAAGCTACTCTATTCTGATTTATAAGTACCAATTGGTTCTTGTTTGTTTGTATTTTTTAACAAATGCAACAAAATCTAATTAATAAAAACATTTTTAAATAGGATCAATTTTTTTTGGACATGGCACTCATATGCACTTTATAATTGTTCCTGGATATTTGCCATTATATTTGCTTTCTATTTTCAAAATGGTGGCTTATTGATTTGTTGGTTGAGCAGATTGATTTACTGGAAATATAATTTTTGCATAACCTTTGGGTAGCCATATTTCTTTCTCATTAAAAGTTTTCAGACTTCCGTAAAGCATAACTTGACAATTTCTGTTTTTATTTTTCAGGAAGATTTTTATCAGTTTAGGTTAGTTTAACAAGGTAGCACATATAACAATCAATTGTGAATTTCCCATCCAGATCCCAGAGAGAAAAGTATAAAATGATTATTTTGACATTCTTCTGCCTGATTAATTGTAATTGTAAATGATGAATTATTCAAAATGTTTTATTTATTGGTACTAAATAGTTTATCTAGATTGTATAGTTCACTTTGTAAAAAAATAAAAGGAAATAAATCCTTCTTAGATTTTGATAACCTGACTCTAAATTATTAAAAGTGAGACAAAGTCTGACTTGGCTAATAACCACAATTCAAGATAGTTGAAATCCATTTAGTTTATTCTATTTATAATCATATAGAGTATTATTAATTGGCAGAATAGATCAAATAGAATATTAAAAAGTGAAATATGGTCCAAATTCATTAGTCTATTGTCATAAGCAATAGAAAGCCAAGATTTTATTACATTTGGGGTTATTTCTAAATTGAAAGACATGGGTTAATCACATACCCAGGAATCTTTCTACTTATCTGAAGCTCACATTCTTCAATTGAATGATGAAATGTTTTATACAAAAAATAAATGTTTGTGTTGATAAAACATGAGCAAAAGAGAGCTCTTGATTAAGGCAGTTAGTTTACTGAAAAGCCGTTATTCCTTCCCTATAATTTTTTAGACGAGAATTCAGTTTATTCTTGTTAGAAAAAGTCACTGCTCTAAGTAATATAGATTACTGTAAACGATTTTTAAAAAACTGAAAAACTTTAAATTGTTGCTTACACACAATTTCAAACAATAAAATCCAATGACAATAATTTTTCTTCATATTTCTTAGGACCACACCTAAAAAAATGTGAGGGTTCTTTTGGCTTTTTTTCCTTGTTCAGGATTCTTTGAAATATGGTCTTTCTTTTTGAAAAATCTTTGTAATGAAAGGCCTGTCCTTTCAACCCATCTGGTTCCAGTCTCCTTAATTAGTTTACCTTTACTAATAATGCTTTTTATTTCCTTATACAGACTTAAATCATTGTCTAGTATTCTTTTATTTCAGTGTGAGGGTTCCCTTTAATATTTTTTATAGAATAAGTCTGCTAGCAATAAATGCTTTCAAATCCTGTTTATGTGGGAATGTCTTAATTTCTCTTTCATTGTTGCTATGTATAGAATTCTTGGTTGATAGTTTTTTGCTTTCAGCACTTTGAACGTCTTCCCACTACTTCTTCGCCTCCATAGTTTTTGATAAAAAGACATCAGTTAACTTTTTGAGGATCTTCTATATTTGAGGAGTTGTTTTTATCTTGTTACTTTCAAGATTCTTTTAGTCTTTGTCTTTCAATAATATGATATTTGAGTATAAGTAGAAGCCCTCTTAGTTTATCCTATTTGGAGTTTGTTGAGCTTCTTGAATGTTTATATTAAGGTTTTGCATCAGATTTGTGAAGTTTTCAGCCATCATTTCTTCAAATATTTTTTCTGCCCTTTTCTCTCCTTCTGGGACTTCCATTATATACATGTTGGAGTGCCTGTGTTTTCTCAGAGATCTAGGAGGTCACGTTCAGTTTTTTTCATTCTTTTTTCTTTCTGTTACTCAGACTGGACAGTCTTAATTGATCTATCTTCAAATTTACTGATTCTTCTGACAGGTCAAATCTTCTGTTGAGCCCCTGTAATGAATTTTTCATTTTAGTTACTGTGCTCTCTAACTGCATAATTTCCTTTTGGTTCTTTTCTATAATTTCTAGCCCTTTATTGTCTATTTGGTGAGACATTATTCTAAGATTTACCTTTTACTTCTGGAGAAATGGTTTCTTTTAGTTATTTGAATGTATTTATAATAGCTGATTTAAACTATCTAATAAGTCCCATGTTTGGACTTCCCTATGGTCTATTGCTACTAAAATATTAAATGGTATGATATAGTAACTGAAAATCAGATTCAATCTCCTTCTCAGGGTTTTTATTACTGCTGTTTGTTCTTGTTGCTGTTTATTTCTTTAGTAACTTTCCTTAACCAATTATGCACATCTGTAGTCTTTGTTGCATGTGACCACTGAAGTCTCTGCTCAGCTTAGTAATCAGCTAATAATTGGACAGAGATCTCTTTAAATGCCTTGAACCAACAAGCCTCCCACTCTTTGTTGAGATGTTTCGTGTGTATATTAGGGAACGCCTCCAATGTTCTAGCAGTTTGTAACTTTACCTTAACCTCCATGTTCTGCTGGCACAGAGACTCGATGCTAGCTAGAAGGTAAAGAGTAGGGCCTTTTCAGGTCTTTTCTTGGTATATCTACAGCCTTACATGTGCGTGTTGTCCTCTAGATCCCTAGGAATATTTTGGAACTTTTCAAAACTCCCTATGGAAATCACATTCCCCCAATTTTTTTCTAATTTTTTGTTGAAGTATAGATTATTTACAATATTATGTTAGTTCCAGGTGTACAGCACAGTGATTCAATATTTTTACAGATTATACTCCATTAAAAGTTATTAAAGATAATGGCTATAATTCCATGTGCTCTACAATATACCCTTGTTGCTTATCTATTTTATAAATAGTAGTTTTTACCTGTTAATCCCATACACCTAACTTGCCCCTCCACACTTCCTTTCTCCTCTGGAAACCACTACTTTGTTTTCTATACCTGTGAGTCTGTTTCTATTTTGCATATTCATTCACTTTTTTTTTTTTTTAGATTCCACATATAAGTGATATCATACAGTATTTGTCTTTATCTGTCTTATTTCGCTAGACATAATATTTTCTAGGTCCATCCTCATTGCTGCAAATGGCAATATTTTATTCATTTTAATGGCTGAGTAATATTCCATTATATTTATATTTATATTTATATTTATATATATATATATATATATATATATATATATAATCTTCCTTATTTATCTGTTGATGGACATTTGGGTTGCTTCCATATCTTGACTATTATAATAGTGCTGCTATGAATATTGGGGAGCATGTATCTTTTCAAATTAGTGTTTTCATTTTTTCTGGATATATATACTCAGGATTAGAATTGCTGGATCATATGGTAGTTGTATTTTTAGTTTTTTGAGGAATCTCCATACTGTTTTCCATAGTGGCTGTACCAATTTACATTCCCACAAACAGTGTACAAAGGCTCCCTTTTCTCCACATCCTCACCAACATTTGTTATGTGTAGACTTTTTGATGATAGCTATTCTGAAAAGCGTGAAGTGATATCTCATTGTGATCTTGATTTGCATTTCTCTAACAATTAGCGATGTTGGCATCTTTTCATGTGCCTGTTAGCCATCTGCATTTCCTTTTTGGAAAAAACATCTATTCAGTTCATCTGCTCATTTTTTCATTGGGTTGTTTGGTTTTTTGATATTGAGCTGTACGAGATGTTTATAAATTTTGGATATTAACCTCTTGTCAATCATATCATTTGCAAATATTTTGTCCCATTCTGTAGGATGTCCTTTCATTTTGTTGATGATTTCCTTTGCTGTGCAAAGGCTTTTAAGTTTAATTAAGTGACATTTGTTTACTTTTGCTTTTATTTCTTTTGCCTTGAGAGACAGATCTAAAAAAAATATTGCTATGATTTATGTCAAAGAGTGTTCTATCTATGTTCTCTTCTAGGATTTTTATGGTCTCAGGTCTTACATTTAGGTTTATAATCCGTTTTGAGTTTATTTTTTATATGTTGTGAGGAATGTTCTAATCTCATTGTTCTACATGTAGCACTCCAGTTTTCCCAGTGCCACCTACTGAAGAGACTGTCTTTGCTCCATTGTATATTTTTGCTTCCTTTTTATATTTTTGTCATAGATTAATTGATCATAGGTGCATGGGTTTATTTCTGAGCTCTCTAATTGGTTGCATTGATCTATGTGTGTTTTTGTGTCAGTACCATACTGTTTTGATTTCTGGAGCTTTGTAGTCTAGTCTGGATGACACCTCCAGTTTTGTTCTTCAAAGGAGATATAGAGGGAATATCATATCTCAATATAATGAAGGTCATTTATGACAAACCCACAACCATCACAATACTCAGCAGTGAAAAGCTGAAAGCCTTTCCTCTAAATTCAGGAACAAGACAAGGATGCCCACTCTTGCCATTTCTATTTAACATAGTATTGGAAGTCCTAGACTCAGCAATTAGGAAAGAAAAAGAAATAAAAGTCATCCACAATGGATGGGAAGAAACAAAACTCTCACTACCTGCAGATGACGTGATACTTTATATAGAAAACCCTAAAGTTTCCACCCCAAAAAATTAGAATAAATGAATTCAGCGAATTTGCAGGATAAATGATTAATATATAAAAATCTGTTGCTTTTTTCTACACTAATAATGAACTATTTGAAAGAGAAAGTTAAAAAAAAATCCCATTTTAAATCACATCAAAAAGAATAAAATACCAGGGACTAAACCAAGGAGCTGAAAGACCTATACTCTGAAAACTATAAAACACTGATGAAGGAAACTGAAGATGATACAAAGAAATGGAAAGCTATCCCATGCTCTTGGATTGGAAGAATTCATATTTTTAAAATGGTCGTACTACCCAAAGCAATCTACAAATTTAATACAATCCCCAACAAAATAACCCTGACATTTTTCACACAAGAACAAATAATCCTGCAATTCATATGAAACTTCAAAAGACCCAAAATTGCCAAAGCCATCTTGAGAAAAAAAGCCAAAATTTTCCTTTTAAGTTTTTTATCCTGCCTCTTGTTTGTCTCAACAGGTATTGCGATCTCAGGCAGCTGTGATGTTAAACAATAGCCAATAATTGTTTCTAACAAAAGCACTGGAGATAAGGCTTTTATCACTGACTGAGCTCTGGGTTAGGTCAAATAAAGACAAGTACTTGAATGGGGCTTTTCTAGGGAGCTGCAAGACCAATCAAATAATGACAGTTCTCTGAAGATGAGGCTGTTCAGGAGTTTCAAATCCATTCCACCCCTCCAGGGGCTACTGAACTGCGGTTTTTCACAGCTACCATGGTTGCAAGGCTGCCTATTTTCAATGCTACCACAGAGTTGGGAATTGGGGAATGGGAATGTGGTAAAGTTAAGTGTGACAAAGCTTGCTGTTCTTATAGAAATTCAGCAATTTTTCTTGAATAAGTTCTCCTCAGATTGCTGTAAGCCTTAGATTAATTTCCAAAGTTCTGAAAATGTTGATTTTGAATTTTTTAGCATCATGCTCATTCTTTTATGGAGGAGTAGATTTTCAAAGGTCATGAGTCTTCCATTCCTTAAGTGCTCCTTCATTACATCTTTTGTTTTTAACAGCCAGCTTTTGAAATCAGAAACTGTGATTGTGTTATTTGTTGTTCTAGCACTTAGTTTATCTGTCTCCAGTATTTGATTAGTAAAGTCATGTTTGATTAAATAATTCTTTTCTTTTGGTGTTTTATCCATATTAATATTTCCAAGGTTCTGAAGCTAACCAAATCATCAGCCATGCTGAAGAAAGCTTAAACCAACATAAATTTAATGAAAACATTTTATAAGAGACTCAATATACGGTGACATAGATCAAATCATCAATATTATGTAGACTTTTGCTAGCAACAGGCAATGAGCTAGACTTTGTAACTCAAGCTAGATAGAGGAGCAAAATCCTATTGTTGTAGTGAATTTGGTAAAATGCATTACCGAATTGGTTATTACAATAATAACCATCAAGCTTTGATGTAAAAAATGGAAATGATCCATTTCTTAATGTAACCTTAAGTGAGAGAGACCAGTTAGGAGACAGCAGCTAGATTCCAAGCAAAACACAATAGCATCTGGATAAAGTTAGTTGGAGGAATTGAGGAAAATGGATAAAGATGTTGGAATATTGATATTCAGAGACAGTACCCTGTGACTGCTGAAAGACACATATCTTTCATCTTCACAAATTTTAATAGGCATATGTAATTCAGATGACATTTTATTAAAATATTCTGTACTTGTTCTATGATTATTTATTTTGATTTAGCAGTGCCATTTTATTCTTCCAAAAGCTTGTAAATTTTTCTATACATGGAGCTGTATATCTTCAACTGTCCTCTAAACTAGATTAAGTGAAAATAGGGAAAAACCCAACCTAGTTAATATGTTTTGTAAATAAATTTTAAATTATTTTGTTACAGGTGATGTAGAACATGAAAAAATCATGACAGCTTAGTTCCAAACTCTCACGCAGTGGCTGAAGCTCCTCAACAACAGAACTAATTTCTATTGATCCAACCTGCATTTGGATATTTAGAGTGATGGGAAATTCACTCTTGCACATAGGCTGCTTCACAATGGGTTAAATTAGATTGTGGGAAATGTCTTTTTAAAATTTACTCTAAATCTGTTTCACTATAGCATTTGCTACGATTGTGCACTCTAGAGCAGGATTTCTCCATTTCAATATCATTAAGATTTAGGGTTGGAAAATTATTTATCGTGGGAGGTGTCCTGTGCATTTTAGAGTTTTTAGGAGCATCCCTGGCCTCTACCCTCTACATGCCAGTAACACATCCTCCCCCTCATTCATGACAATCAAAAATGTTTTTAGATATTGCCAACTGTCCCCTGAGGGACAATATCACTCTAGTTGAGAATTACTGCCCTGGAGTAATTCAAAAGAACAAGGCTATGTATTAATAATGATCTAGTCTCAAAATCTCACCCTGCCAAGCAGTGTGACCTTGGGCAAGTTATCCTCCCTTTCTGAGACTCAGTTCCCTTACTTTTAAAGTGGGGTTGATTCTATCTACCTCACAGAGATGGCATCAGATGCAGTGAAAGCAGATGCAAAGCACACAATATGCTTCCTAGTATGCAACAAATGATCAACAAATGCTAGTTCCTTTTAAAGCCTCAAAAAAGTTCTTGCTGGCCACATAGCACAGGGAGATCAGCTGGGTGCTTTGTGACCACCTAGAGGGGTGGGATAGGGAGGGTGGGAGGGAGACGCAAGAGGGAGGAGATATGGGGATATATATATATATATGTATAGCTGATTCACTTTGTTATAAAGCAGAAACTAACACACCATTGTAAAGCAATTATACTCCAATAAAGATGTTAAAAAAAAAAGAATTAAGAGACTAGTATGGACAGAATCTCAATCTAAAAAAAAAAAAAAGTTCTTGCTGGTTGATTGACTCTGGTATACAGCTATATATTAAACCACATACAATTTAAAGAAAAAACTTGAGCAGTATATGATGACAGACTTTACAAATAGGAATAATCATTCCTGCATTCTGAAGCAGCCATGGAAGTGTGGGAATACACTCCGCCTAAAAATACTCAAAGTGAAAATGGATTTCAGCCCATAGACACACGTTGTAATTTTATGACCTTAAGGGCATTGCCAACTGTGTTGGCACTACTATGCTTTCCTGAAATCCATTCTCAATAAATGTTATGTTTGCAATTAAACAAAGGCAGAGAGAGAGAGAGTATCTTAAGGAAGAATGGGAAGAATGCATTTTCATAATTTAAAAAAGCCCCCAAAGTTTTCGAAGAAAAGGACATTGCTAAAACATTACCAGAGTTAAATTCAAATGACACAGAATATTTCAATGTGTATTGCACTGTATACATTGCTACAGTTTAAGAAATGACTTGCTGCATTGAGATAAAGTTAGACCAAAGACCAATTTTACAAACTCTTTTCTTTCCTTTAATATTAGTCTTACTAGATAACATACAGAACACCCAGTTAAATTTGACTATCACATAAACAACACATAAATTTTTAGTATAAGTATGTCCCAAATGTCACATGGGACATACACATACTAAAAGATTATTTGTGTTTATTTGAAATTCGAATTTAACTCGTGTAAAAGAAAAATCCAAATGGAGTCAGTATTGCTAAGAGAGCTCTCTAAAAAGGAGCTGGGAGGCCATTGAAAAAGTGTGACTTATGCACTCCTCAGCCCACATGGAATCTGGTCCTTGTCTTAATGCAGGCATCCAGAACATGTGCCCAATATTCCAGAAACTCAAAATACTTATAGGATGCTTACCCTAAAATAATTTGTGACAACCTAACACTTAAGGACAAGTATCTCCTTTCTTGCATCAGAGTCAATCATAATTCTTGAACAGCCTTGTGGTTTTTGTCTTCATAAACCCCTGACTCTTTCTCTTTGCAATACCCTTTTCATTTTACCCCAATTTGTGTCTCACAAATTGCAATTCTTAAGACCTGAAATAAAGCTCTTTATTCTTTGCAGCCTTGATATTGATTATTGTTCTACACTGGGCATCTTGTTTTTGCTTTTGTTTCTTTGTTTGATTTTTCTAATACTGGCAAACCTACTCAATATGTATTAAGCTTAATCTAGGTTCTTATCATCTTTGCCCTGGAATAAATGTTCCCAGTCTCTGTTCTCATTCAATCTCCCTACTCCAAAAAGCACAGAATGATGTGTTGCTCGCCATGGACAGAGGATCATGTCCATACATAGCACCTTTCAAAACAATGTACCTTCAACCTGCCTTTACTGTTAATTACCCCCTTCTCCTCCAAAACACACAAATAAACACATTTCTTCCCCTAACAGTCTGTGCCCCATCCACATCATAGTTTTTGTACGATGCTCCTTCTGCCTGTAACAAGCTTTCTTTTCTGCATCCTCCCATCTTCTGCCTACTGTACACCTATCCATGTATCAAGTTCAAACTCAAATGCAGCCCCCTCTGTAGGCTTCCCCTACTGCAGACAGAGCTAGCGAGTTTCTTCTCTATGGAACTGTGCTCTCACTTAACTGTACATCTATCCCTATTGCAGTACTTACTCTATATTTGAATTACAATTCAATATGCATTGCCCCGCAATAACAAGAAACTGGGTGATACTGTTAGTAATGAGTTTCTTCACATACTCTCCACTCTTATAATGGGATAAAAGGCAAGCTAACATTTCATCTTGGTATGGGGAAAGAAACAGGAGATTGGGAACAGATACTATAGGCAAGCCCATCTTGGGAAGCATTGCAGGGGGTAAACAGTGGATACTTGTCTCCAGTGTTCCCTGGGTCCAACTTCCACTGATTTGTAAATAGCACGGGCTATCCAAAAGCTTCCTGAATCATTAACAGTGTCCAGGAAAGCCACAACACCATAACTGTCTCCATCCTCATTTCAGCTGGAACAGACAAGCACCACTAGTTGACATTAAATTGCAACTCTTATAGAATAATATAGGCTGAAACCTGGAATATGAGCAAGGCTCGTTCTGTGCAGACTTGCATTCAGTAACCTTCCAATAATGCTACATTATTTTTTCCAAGAGTTTATATTTGAGGAAACCACTTCTCAAGTTAAGGCAGGGTATTCTGTGTTATTTTTCCCCAAAATATTTGCTTCATTGGACAGTGACTTCCGTAAGTACAATGACTATGGTTTATTCATCTCTGTAATCTCAGAGCCCAGCATAGTGCCAGACTCAGGATAAGTAATTCATAAAAGAATACAAGTATTTGTTAGTGACTAAATGAAATACGGTGTATCATTTGCTCTGTCAAAAATGGAAACTACTTAATCTGGTTTTAGTATGAATATACAAATTCATCCCAGTTGCAGAAACATGCCATTGATATCATCACTCATTTTCAACACCACTTAGTTCTCCAATAAAAAGATATTTTTAACATTCATTATGCTAGTTAATAAAACTTCTTGTATAGATTTTGATAACACTATTGCTATGTACTAAAAACATCACACTCGACAGTGTATATTCATGATTAAGGTGCCCTAAGCACCAATTAAACACACCTCCAGGGAGTTTTTCACACCTTAACTAAAAATCACTAAGGTACAGATTTGACTTAACTTGTATATACACAAACTGAATTGTTTATCCTGAAGTGTTTTTAATTAATAATTTTTAAAATAATTTCTAACACCAACACTACCACCATATCTCCTGTTCAGGGATGGTGGTATCCACATGTATTCAAGTATTTAAATAATACTGAAGAAACTTGTTTCCTTGACCTCCGTCCACAAAAGTCACCTGTCATTTTAATGTGACTACATTTCAGGGTTTTTTTGTAATAGACCCTATTTTAAGGAGTTAAACATTTTTTTAGTTGACTAATATGTTTCAATGAAACAATTCACACAGTTAAAAGTGATTCAATTTACATATCTCTTTAGGAGTTCTCATATTGATAAATTTACTTTTTAAAGTAAAATCTTCTGAAGCCCACGTTAACTGCTTTGTTTCAGAAATATGGTAAGCTACAAACCAGCCTCTTCACATTCAACCTTACCCAAAACACTCATGCATTACTCCATATCAGTAGAGGCTTTGGGTTCAACTTTTTTTTTTTTTTTTTTTTTTTTTTTACCTTTTTGACCGTTTCTTCTTTCATTTTATTCCCTTTCCTCTTTTCCTTACTGGCTAAGCCTGTCTTCTATAAGCTGCATGAAAATGCGAGAAAACACCTGCACATTTTTTTAAGTGTTATTTGGCTGCATTGAATTGCTCTCCAGAACAATGCTGTACATTATATTACAGTGACATAGATTATAATAAGAATGGAGCTCTTTTCTCATTATGATGAATATAATGAGATTTTCAAAACACACTGCTAAGTTTCCTATCTCTTCCTTAGATGCTGTACATAGCCCTGTTTCATGATGCTATTATTTTTTTGGAAATTGAAGAAAAAATAGCTAACAGTTTAAAGAATCTGTGACACACACTTTATATATGTATACTACAATCTCTCCAATTTAGGAGACATTTCCCTGTCACAGCACTGTTCAGTCCATAATTCATCTGTTTGCCATTGAGTTTAGGGGAATTTTGAATTACTAAAGATGATGTATAGTGTAGTGGAAAGAATTCCAAACTAGGAGTCAGCTGATCTGAGTTCTAGTTTCAGCCCTGTATCAGTTTCCTATTTCTGCTATAATAGATTAACACAAACTTACTGGCTAAAGATAACATGAATTTATTATCATATAATTCTGTAGGATACAAGCCTGATACAGGTCTCACTGGGCTAAACTCAAGATGTCAGCAAGGCTATGCTCCTTTTGGAGGCTCTAGAGGAGAATCCATTTCATTGACTACCAGCTTCTAGAGGTTGCCCCCATTTTCTTGTCTTGTGGCCCCCTCCCTCCATCCTCAAAGCCAGCAATTTTGTATCTCTCCAACCATTCTTTGCCATTAACATTCCCTCTGACCCTGATCGCAGTCAGGAAGGGTTCTTCTAAAGACTTGTGAAATTAGATGAAGCCCATACAGACCATCCAGGATAAGGACCTCATTTCAAGGTCTTTAACCATATTTGAAAGCCCCTTTTTTTCATGTAAGGCAACATATTCACAGGTTCCAGGAATTAGACATGGACATCTTTGCGGGGGCGGGGGGGACATTATTTTATCTACCAGAAGCCTTGTCATTAGTAAATCATTAATCACTTTAACTCTTGGTTTCCTCTTCAGCAAAATGAGGATAATTAATCTCTCTGCCAACCAGAGAGTGGTCTTTTTTCCCTTTATTCTTTGTCCCTTTTCCTAAGAATTGTCATAAGGCTAAATACGGTAATAAATGTGAAGTTCTTTGCATATTAGAAATCAAGTTATCATTAGTCCTGCATTTGTATAGCAGTTTGCTAGGTTATTTATTAATTCATGTATTTAGCAAATAACTATGGAGTACTTACTATGTCTCTAATATTATTCTATATTTCACAGATATAGTAGTAAACAGAGTGCCTAGTGTCATGTAGTTTCAACGAAAAGATAGAGAATTTGCATAATTGAAAAAAAAATACGGATTCTTTATTCCCGTACTCCAATAAAGATGTTAAAAAAAAAAAAAAAATACCAGGTGGCTACTCCAGTTAGGGTGAACAAGGACTACATTTTTAAGGAGGTAAGCTGAAAGCTCAATGACAAGATCAGAAATTGATCTTGGCCTTCAGATTGGCCAATTCAGATTGGCCTTGCAAGATAGGAGAGAGAGTATTCCAGTCAGAGAGAAAGGATCTGTGATGAAACAGCAGGGAGGCCTAACTGAGCATAATGAGCAAAAGGCAAAGAGGTAAGATCAGTGGGGTAGGCAAGTAATTGACAGAGTTAGTAATAAGAAGGGAGAAATGGTGAGGACTGAAATATATGTTCATGATGAAGACCACTGAAGTTTCCCTTTTTCTATTTTATTGACCTTAAAAGATAGCTGCTAAAATTACTTGCTTGGAGAGGAATTTATTAAAGTCAATACAGTTTTTTTTAATGAATCTGGATAATAAAGTAATATAATATTAAATGATTCTGTAGGAAATTTGGAGAAGATAAGACATTAAAACCAATACTTAAATACTATCAGTGAAACAACTAATAACAGAGTCCTGAGAAATGCTTGGTCTTTGTCAGCTGTGGTCTGAGAATGAGAGAAATATTGTCTTCACTAAATATATCTTTATCACCATTACTCTTAAATAGGAAGTTTAGCTGAGTATTCTAGTTGAGTAATTTCCCATTGATATATAAGGATATTGTTCCACTATCTTCTGGCATCAATTTTTACTGAAGAAAATAAAATTTTATTCCTTAGTAGGTAATTGGCCTTTCCTTTCCTGTTTTTACCAATTATTATTTTCTTCTTGCCTTTCGTTTCTGAAGTTTTACTATGAAATGCCTAAATTACATTTTTCTCATCCTTCTGAAAATTCAGTATGGTTTTCAAATTGAGGATATATATCTTCTTTATTTAATCTTTCAACTATTATCTCCTCAAATGTTGCCTCTTCTACATGCTTTGGTTTTAATTTTACCTATTTGTATTCCTTATTTCCTTGACTTTTACCCTTAACTTTACTATTTCTTTCTTTCCTGATTCCGTGTGTCTATTCTTATCCAATGTTCTAGCTTCTTTTATTGAAGTTATTGCCATTTCCTCATAAACATAGTCACAGCTTTAACTTCTTTTACCAAATACTGCTTCACATTCATCTCACAAATTTCCACATGCAGTGCTTTTATTGTCATTCAGTTCTAAGTATTTCATCATTTTATCTTCATGATTTCCTCTTTAACCAAGTAATAATTTTATAGTTTATTTTGTTTTAAGTTTCAAAGCATATGGGATTTTAAACTATTCTTTGGTTACTGATTTCTAATTTTAATGCATTTCTATCTTGTTAACAGAGAACATAAGCTGTACAATACCAATTCTTTTGAATGTATGAGTCTTCCTTTGTGATCTAGTTGTGTTGGATACTCTGCCCAGATTTCTTCAGGGCTGGCTCACCTATGCCCCAGCTGCTGGGAATATCAGCTACTCACAGCTCCCAGCATATCCTTCACTGGAAATCACCCTCAGGTGCAGTGAAATGCCTCTGACAAGGTTATGCTCCTTCTCTGGTGCAATTTGTAGCTAGTGAGAAGTCCCCTTATGTCAGTTTGGAAAAACTCTGAAAGTCCTTCCCAACCCCGGAGCTCCCATTAGGGATGTTGAGCTTCACTTGTAACCTCACTGTGGGTCAGTTTCCTCATCTGCCTTTCTCATTAATGTACCGGCATCTCTCTTAAGAGTATATCCCTGTAAAAATTAAGCATAAAACTCTCTACCTCAGATTCTGTTTCCAGGGGACCCAATCTAAGACATTAGTACAAATTTAATGCTGTGACTGTGGCATGTGTATTAAGGAGAATGGGTATTCTGTGTTTGTTGGTGTAAAATTCAATAGGCACATTTTATATGGAGCTGATTCATGTTTAATTTTTGTCATCTTGATCTAATTTTTTGAAAGGAGTTCTTAAAATCTTTCAACTACGCTTAGTATTTTATCTATATCTCCCCAATATTATCTAGATTATAACTTTATGTATTTTGAGACTATATTGTTAACCACATATGTAGTCAAGAACTTTATATATTCTTGATCATTATCAGTATGTAGTGATTTTCACTGATGCTTGCCACTTTTTGCCTTTAGGTTCTTTTGGTTGGTTTATTTGATATTACAACTGTACCAAACTTTTACTTAGCTGCTATTTGCCTGCTTCACCTTACTTTCTATCTTTTCATTTTTAATCATTCTGTGTATTGTAGCTCTATGTGTGTGAGATGATTAATAAATTGCAGACATGCTCAAAAGGGTTTGCTCTACTATGAGGGGAAAGAATGGCTCAGAGTAGAGGAGAGCCAGGGATTCTATCTATTTTCTCTCCTCCAGGTGTGTCAGCAACATGTACTCACTTAACCCTTGGTGGATAATTTCCTACCCTGTGGCTGCAATAGGACAGGAAGGACAGAGTTTTACCACCCATGCATTGTAGAGTAATACTCAGCCTAGGGTGAGCAGCCAATAGCGATGGACACAGTCCAAACTGGACATTTTTGAGAGAGAATATTAATATTTTAGTTGATATTTACACCAGGACAACTGACATAAACCAGGACTGACCTGAAGAAATTGGCACATAGAGTCATCCTAATTCTCCCCTCACCTTCCACCTCCATCCTGCAGGCTAGGTAAATAGAACAGTGTTTTTGAGGGAGAAATCCAAAGAGATGGAACAAAAGGAAAAGTCTAAAATTCTGCTCACAACTGAAGAGAATTTTCTTCAGCTTAAAAAAGAAAGGAAAACCTGTATACAGCAAACTCAATATTTTGCAAGAAAAATTAATAAGGCACAATGCATATCTCGACATATCCTGGAAAAATCTCTGAATTAGATGAATAAAGAAAAATCCTCTAAGTATCTATGCAGAAAAAAACAGTTAATCTACAAAAAAACAAGAACCATGCTTACCTCAGATCCCATCTTAAGATGCTTAATGTCAGGAAACAATGAAGTAATTTACAGAGAATTTGAGAAGGGAAATGATGCGATCTTTAAAGACTACAGTCAGCCAACTTATCTCTTACACATTGATAGCATTAAAAAGACATTCTCAAATACACAAGAGCTAAGAATATGCCACTCGCTTAACTTGGGTAACCAGGAAGCCAAACAGGAAAACACAGGTGAAAAATTCATAGATTAAAAAAAGCCTGGAAAATGTTCCTATGGGGATATACAGAAAGGTAACATCCAAATCATCAGAATAGTGCTGATGCTAGTGAGTACTATATAGATTAAGCGCAGCACAGCATTGAACCTGCAAGAAAGTGGAAGTATTTAGAATTCATTTCACAATGACACCAAAATGAAGCTTTAAAATAAACAATCTCATTTTAAATTATTATCTTGTTCACTGAGAATAATACCATAATACTGAACAAATAATTCCCCCTCCAAAATAATTTTCTCATGCAAGTTTATCAAAAAATTTAAAAGTCTAATAAATATGATTGCAACTTTTTGATTGACGAACTTAAGTCATTCTTGAAAAACATCTTACAAAGAAATATGCCAGAATGTTGATGTGACTTTCCTTGGTTATCTGGATAAGATTGATTTCTTTATTCATGATTCTTCTCTGTAGTTTAATATAGTAGTAAACAATTTACTTTGTAAATAAGAAAATAAACTTCATATGAAAAAGAACCGAATGCCCAAATCTAGATTTTCCAGAGAAGCATAAGTTATTAATTATAAGCTCAGGTCAACCATTCCCCTCATCTTCATCTTATCCTCCTGAATTATATTTCTAGGAATTGTTTTTATCTCTTGAAAAAGCAAGAATATCTCTCCAGGCAACAGAAGATGATGGAATATATAAAGAGGAAGGGAATTTAGGTATGTTTTAGTACAGTGTTTCAAAACTAGGAGTGATTTTGCCCCCAGGGACATAATGACAATGCCTGGAGACATTTTTGGTTGTCACAACTGGGGAGAGAGTGGGCTACTGGCATCTAGTGGGTAGATGGTGGAGATACTACTAAACATCCTATAACGCACAGGCCTGCCCCCCACAACAAAGAATTATCCCTGATTAAATTCAATCCTCTGATTTTATATATATTTAAACACAAGCTCAAAGAAATTGCAACTTTTGCCCAAAGTTGAACAACTATTCTGTGACAAAGAGAGTAGGCAACAAGTGATAGTACATGGTGAAAGGAGAAAATTACAAGTGATTATATGAGTGTAGTTGTTTCTACCCTAGAAGCAGAGAAATGGCCAAGGTGAGGCTCCAAATTGTTCACATGGACAATTTGCAACTCTTCTTTGGGCAAGGGCCCATGCAGTCCCCCAACTGGGCAGATGCTGGCTTTTCGTGCTGTCCATCTCTCACCTAGCCCACCACATAGGCTCCTGAAGTCCATCAAGGTGGTTATTCCTGCTTAAATTTATAAACAGGAAGATTGCTCTTCCTCCATAGTTAATGAGGATCTAAAAAAGGGTGCAGATTTTTTAAGTCTCTGCCAGACACTGTTTAACAATATCATCACTCAGTCTTTGAGGAGAATAAATTCTATCTGCCATCTGCCAGGTCACTGGCCCTAAAAGTTTATAGCTTCATTAATTTTCTTTATGTGGACATAGACAAGGCCAAAGCCTCAACCCCCTACTTGTTCTTTATAAGCATATCTTCCTCAGACCATTAGATACAGGCAGAGATAACCAAGTTGAAGCTATTATGGGCAAGGGTAGTATTTGAATTTTAACTTTCTTGGTGTTAAAGTCAAGGATTATGCATAGTCTCTCAATTAGAACTATCAATTTTGAATCATGTTGCGTTTAGTCAGGGGACATTTGGTCTGTGAGGCTGGAGCAAATTGTGTGAATATGCTACCCATAGGGAGGTACCAATTTATAGGGGTTTCAAGGAGAAAATAAACTAATATGATCAAGGGGAAGCCTAAGTAATATTCAGAAAAATAATACCAAGTTCCCACAAAGGTAAAGCAAGAAGTAGGAGATTTAACAATGAAGTGAGATATCTGACATTTCAAGAGCAGGACAAAGTTAAGGTCAGGTCAAAAACCATGAATAGGTTAAGAATTTTTTGTTCTCTTTTTGTGATGCTTTTTCTATGTTATTTGGAAAAAGAAAAAAAAAAAATTTTCTTAAAGGGACTGTACAGAGCCCAATAATTAGGATTCAATTTTAGTTCTAGCAAAAAATTTAAATGCCAGAGCTGAAGAAAGAGACTTGGTTTTCTTTGGTGCAGAACCCAAGATAAGGGAGCTCAGTAATGCAACAAGCAATGGAACAATGCCGCCCTTTGCAGCAACATGGATGGACCTAGAGATTGTCATACTGAGTGAAATAACTCAGACAGAAAGACGAATATCATATGATATTGCTTATACGTTGAATCTATAAAGAATGGTGCAAAAGAACTTATTTACAAAACAGAAGTGGAGTCATGGATGTAGAAAACAAACTTACGGTTACCAGGGGATAAGGGGGGGAGAGATAAATTGGGAGACTGGGATTGACATATACACACTATTATATATAAAATAGATAACCAATAATAACCTGCTGTATAGCACAGGGAACTCTACTCAATACTCTGTAATGGCCTATATGGGAAAAGAATCTAAAAAAAAAGAGTGGATATATGTATATGTATAACTGATTTACTTTGCTGTACACCTGAAACTAACACAACACTGTAAATCAACTATATTCCAATAAAAATTTTAAAAATAAATAAAAATAAAATTCACATTTGTATTAAACTGTGTTATTCTACTGATTCAAATACAAGTTGCAATTGTCAAGATTTACAAATTCATATACATACACATATATATGAGTGTGTGTGTTTGTATATATGCATTCACACAATAGAAAGAGAAACAGTAACACATGCAGTGGTTAAACTACAACATTTTTAAGAAAAATTTGATATTAAATATAAAAAACAGGGACTTCGCTGGTGGTCCAGTGGTTAGGAATCTGCCTTCCAATGCAGGGGATGTGAGTTCGATCCCTGGTCGGGGAACTAAGATCACACATGACCCGGGGCAACTAAGCCTGTGTGCAACTACTGAGCACGTGAGACACAACTAGAGAGAAGCCTGCACGCCGCAACCAAGATCCTGAGTACCACAACTAAGACCTAATGCAGCCAAAAATAAAATAAATAAATAAATATTTTTTAAAATGTTTTTTAAATATAAAAAACAATGCTGCAGGATGGCAGATCATGCTTGCTCTCTATACTTTCATCAGTTGGATTTTAGAAAAGTATAAACCTTTTAAGAACCATTTTCCAAATAAACATAAGCCACCAAAACAATAATGCTTCATAACAAAAAATCAACTGAACAAAGTAAACAATAAGAACTCAAAAATGGTATGCAAACATAATTTTGAAATTCTATAATCACACTTTAATATATCTCACTTTTGGAGAAAGTCTTTTGACAGTGCTCTTATTTTCAATTATATATATTATATTCTGTACCAAGTTGGAATGAAACTGAGACACTCTATCATGTTAAACATCTAATTTTGATAAAACTTGGAAAAACAATCATAGAGACAATTAACTGGATGACTTTGTCTTGTAAAAATATGTGAGGAGGAGAGAAACTATGAATAAAGACACGAAGAAAGTACAGTGAAAATATTTGGGCTGATTTATACATTTCAATACAAAACAAAAATTTGAATTGAGAATATATTTCATTTAGAGCAAATTGTTCTGAGCCTACCAAGTACCTCTGTACACAGTCAAGAGATTATTTTCTCTATCAAAAATACGATCCAGCAAAGAAGAGTCACTTCAAGGTGCCCACTCTTCCAAATGTGCTAACCAGAAGACTGTAGACAATTTTATCAAAACTTTAATAAGACCATATTAAAGTACATTGTTCATACAATATTTAAGATATAGCCAAGAAACCAATTAAAGCATGTGAAAATGTACTAAGAATAATTAGTATGCTTATCTCATTTTTAATGCTCAGTCAACATAATGAAGGGGTGGGTGATATTTACTTACTTGTTTTAACATTCAAGAATATTTTTTAACTAATTTTGAAAATAGCCTGAAGCATAATAAAAGCAATCTGGGGAGTAATGAACAATTTTTTTTTTGAAATATACATGTATATATATATATAGATGATAAATAGGTAGATAGATAGATACACACTACTATATGTAAAAAAGATAACCAGCAAGGACCTACTGTATAGCACAGGAAACTATACTCAATATTTTGTAATAACCTATAAGGGAAAAGAATCTGAAAAAGTATATATACACACACACACACACACACACGCATATAAAACTGAATCACTATGCTATACACCTGAAACTAACACAACATTGTAAACCAATCATACATCAATAAAAATTTAAAATATATATATTTTATATATATTATATATATAGAGAGAGAGTGAGAGTTAATTTTACGGTATCTTTACGTTCTCAGAAGTGTCGTTTGTGGACAATAAATCATGTGGTAAACCTGCCTAGCTTATTCTCTTTTAGATCACCTTCTTCTCATAAATTGGGTTCAGCCAATGCACAAAAAACTCACCTGTATAAGCACCTTATAAAGAAAGGCAGAGGGGAAAGTGGAGGAGAGGGAAGAGAGGGGAAGAGGAAAGGGAGGGGGAGTGAAAGGGGAAGAAGGAAGGAGTGAAGAAGAGGGAAATGTCTCCAACACCCGGGGGGAAAAGGGGCCAAAAGGCTACCATGATCTCTGTTATACCATTTAAAAATTTCCTTCTGATTATCTTTCTATTTTAATTTTTTAAAATTGAGGTATAATTCACTAATAAGTCTAATGCAAAAAGCTGTTCTATGTACTGTTCAATATACTTCTCTGCAAATTTTTATCTTTGTAGGCAGCATATGGCCACTACCCAGATCAAGATTTATACCATGTTCATCTCCCAGAAAGGTCTCTCCTGCCCGTCCCAGGCAACGTGATCACTACAAAATCAGAGAGAGGAAGTCGCTATTCTAATTTCTATCTCACCATAGATTAATTTTGCCTTTGTCCTTCAAATTCAAATAAACATAACCATAGAGTATGCATTCTTTTGTGTCTGACTTACTTTGTTCAAAATAGTGCTTTTGATATCCATCCATGTTGTGGTTTGTTACTTTTTTGTTACTGTGTAGTATCCCATTGTCACTATTAATTCATTCTCTTGTTAATAAACAGTTTGTTTTCGTCTTAGGGTTATTACAATTAAAGCTACTATGAACATTTTGTACAAATCTTTTTGTGGATATATCAGCTTTGTTCTCTTAGATATATATCTAGGTGGGAAACAGCCGGGTCATAGGATGGTGGGTATATATTTAACTTTATTAGAAACCATGAGAAAATTTTCCAAAATATTAGAACTATTTAAGAGAAATGTGTTTCAAAAGGAATGTATAAGAGTTTCAGTTGCTCCAACATTTGGTAACATTAGTGTTTGGGGTTTTTTGGTTTTTAATTTTTAGCCACTCTGATGGAAGTATAGTGATATTGTGGTTTTAATTGGCAATTCCCTCGTAATAGTATCAAACAATTTCTTCATAAGTCTATGATTCATTTAAATATATTCTTTTTGAAGTGTCTGTTCAAGTCTTCTGCTATGGAGTGTAGGGATTGTGTCTTTTTCTTATTGATTCATAGGAATTTATATATTTTCTGAATATGAGTCCTTTGTCAGTATTGTGTATTGTATTAGGAATATTTTTCCCCAGTCTATAGTTTGATTTTTCTTTTTTTTACCAGTGCTTTTTGATGAGCACTAGTTTTTAACTTTGATGAAGTCAAATTTATCATTTTTTTCTTTTTTTGCTTAGTGCTTAATATCTTCGCCTACGCTAAGGTCACAAAGACATCCTCCTATGTTTTCCTCTAGCCCTCACACTTGTATCTATCATCTATCTCAAATTAATTTTCATATATGGTATGAAATAGGTGTCAAAGCTTGTTTCTTTTTCCACTGGACATCTAATTATTCAAATGCTACTTATTAAAAAACCTTCCATTCTTCCATTGAATTTCATTAGCACCTTTTGTCAAAATTATTTTTTCTTTACACCAAAACAGAGAGGGTAGATCACTTTGCTAAACAGTCATTATGCAGTTCAGCACAAAATGTCCTTCACAGAGAAGAGAAGAGAAATTCGAGGTCACCTTGGGGATATAAGCAAGCTGGACCTCTCATTAGCTTTTATAATCAAAAGCCAGCCTCATTGCTCTCTCCCTCATTTCTTTATAACCATTTCTCATTCACACCAGTTACAAGGAATGAATGCCCAACTGCTATTTTTTTCCAATTTCTATTTTAATTATGTGATTCCTGATCAAAACAGTTATTACCAGATATACATGGCTTCTGAATGGCCTTTACTTGAAAATCTCTTTTGCTTGTTCCTGGGGTGACACGTCCTTTAGTGCTTGGAAAAGTTCTAACTTGGGAAACCAGACACAAGTCCTTCTCTTCATTGATACTGTGAATGACCTTGGGCATGTCACTGATCAATCCTTGTTCTTAATGTCCCCATTTAACAAATGATAGTGTTACACGGCTGATCTAAAAACCCTTTGGCTCTAACATTCTAGGATTCAGTGAGGGAACTAGGTGTTTTGACTTGATAACTGCCTGTGCTTCATCATCCATTAGCGTGCTTGACAGCAGAGCAAAAAGTGAAGGGTTTTTTTCTCCCACACTTCTTTCATCCAACTACCCAATCCAATTAACTCCAATTAAAATTTGTAGTTTGTAATTAGTTTGTCTGATAGGTTTTTTTAAAAACCTTATAAATGTAAATCTTTGGTCTCCCTTTTTCAGGCTTGGCAGCTGTCTTGCTCCTTTTAATTTGAGCTCCTCTCACCCATTTGTGCCACTTCTGATTCATTATTCTTTGTTCTTGTTTATTGATTGTCTTTTTTCCCCCTTTTCTCCTTATAGTGATAACACGTTGCTTAAACAGAATTTAGAAGAAGAGTCAAAAAGATTTTAAATTACCTAGAAACTATTTCATTCACAGGAGAATTAAGCATTGTTACAGGACCTCGAGCCCAGTTGAAATATGTCAGTATCTCGGACACAGGCTTTAAACACTTTCCACACTGTATATCGTAAATCTGTGTATCACGAGAGATGACCCCTCTTGTGACCTGCTGAGGCTGATCATCAATTACGTGTTCTGAGAAGTGCCAAGGAAACCCCTCACATCCAAATATATTTCCCATAGTGGGAGATGTTCACTGATGCTTGGTTTTGTAAATTTTATTTTTGTTTATTTCCATTTTATTGAACTTATGTACATCAAAATAATTTACAAGGAATCTAAGTTTCATCAGGGCAAAAGTTTTTGTCTGCTTTTTAACATTCATATTCCTAGCACCTAAAACAATACTAGAAAATAATAGATGCCTGATAAATACTTGTTGAATGAATTAATTTATAAATTTAAAGCGAATGAACAAAGTAATTTAATTGTACTGTGTAATTTGTTATTTTACCTCAAGACTCTTGTCCTCTACTACTAAAGATTCATTGATAACAACATACCTTGAGTACTTACTGTGTGCAAGCTACTATGCTCAAGGTTTTAATAGGCATTCCTTCATCTACTGTTCAAAACAATTTTGTGAGGGAGTTACTATTACTATTTTTATCTTTTTAATTACTAAATTCCGGTTTAGAAAAAATAAGTAACTTACTGAAGGTATGAGAGTTAGTAAGTAGTAGAATCAGAATTATAACTCAATTATAAAAAAAAAAATCAGAAAAATTTAGACATCAAGAAAATAGAAAAGCAGTTCTACCACCCTAACATAACTACTGTGAGAACTGTATCATAATTCTGCCTAACTTTCCTTCTCATGAATCTTTGGTTTCATATTATGGCATCAGAATATATATTTTTAGAAATTATGTTCTAACTTTTACACCTGGTGATAACTTGTCTTTATAGCTATGCCATTAATAGTCACATATGCCATTAATTAGTTGCCTATCAGAAGCACATATAATGACACTACCTTGGGGAGTAATCCCTTCTCCTATAAGGCTAAAATCATTCTCACCTAAAAAGCAATAATGATTATACTATAAGATATTATTATTGTTCTTACTATTGCTAGTAGTGATAGCCAATATACATGAGCCAGGCATTGTGCTAAGTACTTTAGATGCAGTACCTTATGTGGCAAAAAATATGCTTTTATTAACAAATTATACCTTATCAGCCCTTATTAGTGTGTTTGTCAGTTCTTTATCATGGAGAAAGCTTTGAAAGCAATGAGAAAAATGGGGTGGTAAGAAAGAGGCCCCAGATAGAAAGGTTAGAAAAATGAAATAGTCTGTCTTAATTTTCCTGAGAAACATAATCAAGAACTCCTTTATTATGAAGAACTAAACTGAGCAGAAGCTTATATGTAAATATCATTTGCTCACCCTTCCAAGCCCTGTATCTTTTTCCTCCTCCACCCTTTCTATCCACGCTGCTATTACTTTGTTCCACCTCTTCCTTCCTATCAAACAGACCTTTACAACAGCCTCTCAAGTGTCTTCCTAACTCATTCCAAGCAAATGCCACAGGTCCCTGAAACATAGTTCAGCACTATTAACTACCCAAAATTCCCCCAAAAGCTCCCTACTTCCCAGGGAACCACCCACAAACTCCTCTCCCTTTCATAAAAGGCAAGGTTCAAGTCATTTCCTCTTCCTGTATTATCATAAAAAATGCAATGCCCCAGTACTTTTTCCAAATCCTCTACACAGCCTATGCCTACCATCCACATGCTTCAGGTTCCATTATGTATTCTCCAAATTAGTAAATGAGTAATAATCCACATTACCATGTTCTGTGTCTTGTCTTGTAGTACTCCTTCCAATCCCTACATACACTCAGATTTTACCTAAAGGAAGAGCCACAGAACATTCTCGCCAGCGACAGGCTCAGGAGAGGCAAGGGGATGGTGGGGAGGGGAAGAGCTGGCATTGTCTCAGTGCCAATGTCTATTGAGTGGCAAGGACTATGAGTCAGCTGGCACTATCACTCTTTTAATTAGAAACTTGGCTTAAAGAGGACTGAGTTCCTACAAATACCTCACATTGTGACATTACTAATTTGAGTCCTGATCAGTGGGACAACAGAGCCTTTTCTTAATCACCATACTCAATCATACATGTGTCTGTCCTACTCCTTACCTTCATGGATCCAACTTTGCTATTTCTCCTCCTTTTTGTATCTTTGCCTTTCTTGGCACCATGTTTCCAACCATGATCTCAATCATCTTGTGATTATAATTTTGGTTTTCCACTCTAGCAACACACTTGATTCCAAGTGGTCCAAGGACCTGCTCAAGAGCAGAGATCTTGATCAAGTCTAGGCCACTCCCCAAAACAAACAAAGTACACATCCTCCCACTTTCTAATGTGAAATAATCCATATTTCTTTATACTTCCCTGGGAAAACCAAACCAGGCCTTAAGGATATTCCTATTAATATTAAGTAATAGTAAGTAATAGTAGAGAAAGAAGAGTTGATCCTTCAATTTTATATGCTACATGAGCATCCTTCTGTCACTAGTCATATTGTGTTTATCTCAAATTTCAAGGGGTTTCTCCCCTCCTTTTAGGATGTTCTAATCACTGACTTTTTGAGTATAAAAATATGTTTCCAGATTTCTTTCCTCATTCATTATAGTTTTGTTATACACTTTTTCCTAAACTATTTCCCCCATGTTGGAAGACAGGGACTGAGTCTTTTCTTGTATCCACTAGATAAATGTTGGATTAAAACTCAGAGTAGCTATAAAATATGTCCAACTCATCAGTTCCCATTTTTAGAACTTTTGCCAATTTTATTAAAATATCCTTTTAATCTCAATCTCAAATATTTAGTAAATATCCCCAATAATATGGCTAATACTTGTAACGGACATTTATTGAATGTTTACTATATGATAGGTACTTGTGTAAAAGCTTTACATGTATTAACACATTTATTCCTCACAACAGCCCTATGATATAAGGTACTTCCTTTATCACCACTTTACTAATAAGGATATTAAAGGATAGGTTCCCAAAGCTATTAAGGTCTGAGCTCAGACAATCCATTTTCAAAGCCTAGGAAATTATTCATCACACTATAGCTACTTTTCTATATTTAGCCCACATTTATTGATTAAAGGGAAGCAGATTTTTTTTAAATGTTGGTAGATGATGTCATCACAAGATGGCTGAATTAAATATCACATTTGAAACTAAAACTGACAGGTGTATTATCAATTATCAAATCTAGCTCCCTTTCTCTTCCAAATAAAATAGGTTAAAATAAAATAAAATGATTCATAGAGAGATCACATATTTGTCCCAAATCATAGAGATTATCCGGGATTTGAACAGAGATTTCCTGACTCCAGTGCTAATTTTACACCATCACACAAAATCAAATATACCCAACCTTTTAAGACAATGTATCCTTGATTTTGCTTTAGCATGATTCTCAGGTGCTTTTGACCACTGGACCATTTCATCAAGGCAAAACTCCCTGACCTGTCAGTTCCCTTCTCTCCTTTATACTTCTACAGAGCCAAGCTTAAAAAAAAAATCATCCTAGGATAATTAGAAAAATAACAATTTTTATAGTCAATCAAGGAGAGAAAATAAATTATAAGCCAATCAGTCTTATACATGTCATAAGGCAAACTATGTACCTAGTCATACAGTAAACATTTTTAAAAATTGCTGTTCCCTGGAGAGGATAATGAAACTGTTGCCCATTAATAGGGTATATATTTTAAATTCCTCTCTACCTGGAATATTCCATTCCTCAGCAAGACTTCTTCCACACTGCACCCAAACCTTCAATCTTCCCTGCTAATTTCTTCTCCTTTGTTTCCTTTTAAAATCTTCTCCTTTGGGAGACCTTCTCTGACACCCACCATATGTGTAATGCCATAGAATCATGGACTTACCTCCTGATGCAGTATTTATAACAGAGTACCCAGTGATTAATTGTCTGTGTTCTCCCCAGGACACTAACATATTTCAAGTTACACTGTGTCCTATGTCCACATACTTAGATCACAATGTATTTCTTGAATGAATAAATGAATGAGCATCATGAGTTTGCACCAAGTCATACCCTGCCCAGCCTGGCTCCCTGATGACCAGCATTACTTATTGGCAAGAGCTCTGGTGACCATGGAATGGAGCAAGAATAAGAGGCTTCATCTTATTATATACTTAATATATTATTATACATTATAAAGGAACATGACCCATCATCATAGACTTGTATGTCCACACTCCTTCCCAAAGCTTACTTCTCCACCCCAAAAAAACTCTCCATGAACACTAAAATAGTGACTCCAATCTTTTATATTCTTGGCCACACTTTAAATTCTAGAATTTGTATCCTAGGGGTAGAGTCAACATGGTGGACTAGGAGGACGTGGAATTCACATCTCCGCACAACTAGGGCACCTACCAGGCACCGGTGGGGGACCACGGACACCTAAGGGGATGGGAGGAACCCCCAGCAACCAGGTGGGGTTCTGTTTTACCTTGTTGTTGTTGATTCATTTATATTTTTATTTTTTCTAATAAATCTTTTATTTTTCTACTTTTATTTTATTCTTTATACTTTGTCATTGTTCTGCTCCTTTTGGTTTGCCCCCTTTTTTTTGTTTTTTCTTTTTTTTGTTGTGGTTTGTTTTACCTTGTTGCAGTTGTTTCAATTATATTTTTATTTTTCCTAATATATTTTTTATCTTTCTAATTTTATTTTACTTTTTATTCTTTGTTATTGTACTGCTCCTCTTTTTCTTTCTTTTCTTTTCCTTTTTGCCATGCCATGTGGTTTGTGGGATACTGGGTCCCAGGCCAGAAGCTGGGCCCAAGCTCCTGTAGTGGGACACTGATTCAAAACCACTGGACTAACAGAGAACCTCAGACCCCAGGGAATACTAATAGGAGTGAGGCCTCCCAGAGGTCCTCATCTCGGCACCAAGACCCAGCTCTACCCAACTGCCTGCAAACTCCAGTGCTGGATGTCTCAGGCCAAACAACCAGAAAGACAGGAATACAGCAGCCCCGATCAAAAAAAAAAAAAAAAAAAAAAAAATGAAACGACAAAAAAATATGTTACAGACAAAGGAGCAAGGTTAAAACCTACAAGACCAAATAAACGAAGATGAAATAGGCAGCCTACCTGAAAAAGAATTGAGTAATGATAGTAAAGATCATACAAAATCTCAGAAACAGAATGGAGAAAATACAAGAAATGTTTAACAAGGATCTAGAAGAACTAAAGAGCAAACAAACAATGATGAACAACACAATAACTGAAATAAAAAAATACTGTAGAAGGAACCAATAGCAGAAAAACTGAGGCAGAAGAACAGATAAGTGAGCTGGAAGATAAAATGGTGGAAATAACTGCTGAAAAGCAGAATAAAGAAAAAAGAATGAAAAGAATTGAGGACAGTCTCAGACACCTCAGGGACAACCTTAAACGCACCAACAATCGAATTATAGGGGTTCCAGAAGAAGAAGAGAAAAAGAAAGAGTCTGAGAAAATATTTGAAGAGATTATAATCTATTATATAAGTGGAAAACTTCCCTAATATGGGAAAGGAAATAGTCAATCAAGTCCAGGAAGCGCAGTCCCATACAGGATAAACCCAAAGAGAAATGGGCCAAGACACATATTAATCAAACTATCAAAAATAAAATACAAAGAAAAAATATTAAAAGCAGCAAGGAAAAAGCAACAAATAACATACAAGTAAATCCCCATAAGGTTAACAGCTAATTTTTCAGCAGAAACTCTGCAAGCCAGAAGGGATTAGCAGGACATATTTAAAGTGATGAAAGGGAAAAACCTACAACCAAGGTTACTCCACCTGGCAAGGATCTCATTCAGATTCAACGGAGAAATCTAAAGCTTTATAGACAAGTAAAAGCTAAGAGAATTCAGCACCACCAAACTAGCTTTACAACAAATGCTAAGGGAACTTCTCTAAGTGGGAAACACACGAGAAGAAAAAGACCCACAAAAACAAACCCAAATCAATTAAGAAAATGGTAATAGGAACATACATATTGATAATCACCTTGAATGTAAATGGATTCAATGCCACAACCAAAAGACAGAGACTGGCTGAATGGATACAAAAACAAGACCCATATATATGCTGTCTACAAGAAACCCACTTCAGACCTAGGGACACATACAGACTGAAAGTGAGGGAATGGAAAAAGATATTCCATGCAAATGGAAATCAAAAGAAAGCTGGAGTAGCAATACTCATATCAGATAAACTAGACTTTAAAATAAAGACTGTTACAAGAGATAAGGAAGGACATTACATAATGATCAAGGGATCAATCCAAGAAGAAAACATAACAATTATAAATATTTATGCACCCAACATACGAGCACCTCAATACATAAGGCAATTGTTAACAGCCATAAAAGGAGAAATCGACAGTAACACAATAATAGTGGGGGACTTTAACACCCCACTTATACCAATAGACAGATCATCCAGACAGAAAATAAATAAGGAAACACAAGTCTCAAATGACACAATAGACCACACAGACTTAACTGATATTTTCAGGACATTCCACCTGAAAGGGAAAGAATACAGTTCCTTCTCAAGAGTACATGGAATGTTCTCCAGAATAGATCATATTTTGGGTCACAAATCAAGCCTCAGTAAAATTCAAGAAACTTGAAATTGTATCAAGCATCTTTTCCAACCATAACACTATAAGACTAGATATAAATTACAGGAAAAAAACTGTAAAAAATACAAACACATGGAGGCTAAACAGTGCACTGCCAAATACCAAGAGATCACTGAAGAAATCAAGGAAGAAATTTTAAAATACCTAGAATCAAATGGTAACAAAAACACAACGACCCAAAAACTTTGGGACACAGCAAAAACAGTACTAAGGGGGAAGTTCATAGCAATTCAAGCTCACCTCAAGAAACAAGAAAATCTCAAATAAACAATCTATCTTTACACTTAAAGCAACTAGAAAAAGAACAAAGAAAACCCAAAGTCAGTAGAAGGAAAGAAATCATAAAGATCAGAGCAGAGATAAATGAAATAGAAACAAAGAAAATAATAGCAAAGATTAATAAAATTAAAAGTTGGTTCTTTGAGACGATAAAATTGATAAACCTTTAGCGAGACTCATCAAGAAAAAAAGGGAGAGGATTCAAATCAATAAAATTAGAAATGAAAAAGGGGAGAGTACACATGACACCACAGAAATACAAAAGATCATAAGGGACTACTATAAGCAACTATATGGCAATAAAATGGACAACCTGGAAGAAATGGACAAATTCTTAGAAAAGTACAACCTTCCAATACTGAACCAGGAAGAATTAGAAAATATAAACAGACCAATCACACAGGTAATGAAATTGAAACGGTAATTAAAAATCTTCCAACAAACAGAATTCCAGGACCAGAAGGCTTCACAGGCGAATTCTATCAAACATTTAGAGAAGAGTTAACACCTATCCTTCTCAAACTCTTCCAAAAAATTATGGAAGGAGGAACACTCCCAAATTCGTTCCATAAAGCCACCATCACCCTGATAACAAAACCAGATAAAGATATCACAAAAAAAGAAAATTATAGACCAATATCACTGATGAACATAGATGTAAAAATCCTCAACAAAATACTAGCAAAGAGAATCCAACAGCATATTAAAAGGATCATACACCATGATCAAGTGGAATTTATCCCAGGGATGCAAGGATTCTTCACTATACACAAATCAATCAATGTGATACACCATGTTAACAAATTAAAGAATAAAAACCATATGATCATCTCAATAGATGCAGAAAAAGCTTTTGACAAAATTCAACACCCATTTATGATAAAAAGTCTCCAGAAAGTGGGCATGGCACAGAGGGAAACTACCTCAACGTAATAAAAGCCATATATGACAAACCCATAGCAAACATCATTCTCAATGGTGAAAAACTGAAACCATTTCCTCTAAGATCAGGAACAGACAAGGATGTCCACTCTCACCACTATTATTCAACATAGTATTGGAAGCCCTAGCCACAGCAATCAGAGAAGAAAAAGAAATAAAAGGAATCCAAGTCAGAAAAGAATTAAAACTGTCACTGTTTGTCAATGACATGATACTATACATACAGAATCCTAAAGATGCTGCCAGAAAACTGCTAGAACTAATCAATGAATTTGGTAAGGTTGCAGGATACAAAATTAATGAACAGAAATTTCTGGCATTCCTATACAGTAACAATGAAATATCAGAAAGAGAAATTAATGAAACAATCCCACTTACCATTGAAACAAAAAGAATAAAATACCTAGGAATAAACCTACTTAAGGAGGCAAAAGACCTGTACTAAGAAGACTATAAAACACTGATGAAAGAAATCAAAGATAACATAAACAGATGGAGAGATATACCATGCTCCTGGACAGGAAGAATCAATATTGTGAAAATGACTATACTACCCAAAGCAATCTACAGGTTCAATGCAATCCCTATCAAATTACCAATGGCATTTTTCACAGAACTAAAACAAGATATTTTACAATTTGTATGGTAACACAAAAGACCCCACATAGCCAAAGCAATCTTAAGAAAGAAAAACAGAGCTGGAGGAATCAGGGTCCCTGACTTCAGACTATACTACAAAGCTACAGTAATCAAGACAGTATGGTAGTGGTACAAAAACAGAAATATAGATTGATGGAACAGGATAAAAAGCCCAGAGATAAACCCTCACATATATGGTCACTTTATCCTTGACAAAGGAGGCAAGAATATACAATGGAGAAAAGACAGCTTTTTCAATAAGTGGTGCTGGGAAAAATGGATAGATACATGTAAAAAATGAAATTAGAACACACCCTAACACCACACACAAAAATAAACGCAAAATGGATTAAAAACTTAAATGTAAGTCCAGACACTATAGAACTCTTAGAGAAAAACATAGGCAGAACATTCTATGACATAAATGACAGCAAGATCCTTTTTGACCCACCTCCTAGAGAAATGGAAATAAAAACAAAAATAAATGGGATCTAATGAAACTTAAAAGCTTTTGCACAGCAAAGGAAACCATAAACAGGATGAAAAGACAACCCTCAGAATGGGAGAAAATATTTGCAAACAAAGCAACTGGCAAAGAATTAATCTTCAAAATATACAAGCAGCTCATGTAACTCAATATCAAAAAACAACCTAATCCAAAAATGGGCGGAAGACCTAAATAGACATTTCTCCAAAGAAGACATATGGATGGCCAACAAATACATGAAAAGATGCTCAACATCACTAACCATCAGAGAAATGCAAATCAAAACCACAAGGAGTTATCACTTCACACTGGTCAGAATGGCCATCATCAAAAAATCTACAAACAATAAATGCTAAGGAGGGTGTGGAGAAAAGGGAACCCTCTTGCACTGTTGGTGGGAATGTAAATTGATACAGCCACTGTGGAGAACAGTATGGAGGTTCCTTAAAAAACTAAAAATAGAACTACCATATGACCCAGCAATCCCACTACTGGGCATATACCCTGAGAAAACCATAATTCAAAAAGAGACATGTACCACAATGTTCATTGCAGCACTATTTACAATAGCCAGGACATGGAAGCAACCTAACTGCCCATCAACAGATGAATGGATAAAGAAGATGTGGCACCTATATACAATGGAATATTACTCAGCCATAAAAAGAAACAAAATTGAGTTATTTGTCGTGAGGTGGATGGACCTAGAGTCTGTCATACAGAATGAAGTAAGTCAGAAAGAGAAAAACAAATACCATATGCTAACACATATATATGGAATCTAAAAAAAAAAAAGAAAAAATTGTTCTGAGGAACCTAGGGGCAGGATAGGAATAAAGACGCCGATGTAGCAAGTGGACTTGAGGACACAGGGAGGGGGAAAGGTAAGCTGGGATGAAGTGAGAGAGTGGCATTGACATATATACACTACCAAATGTAAAATAGCTAGCTAGTGGGAAGCAGCCACATGGCACAGGGAGATCAGCTCGGTGCTTTGTGATCACTTAGAGGGGTTGGATGGGGAGGGTGGGAGGGAGATGCAAGAGGGAGGGGATATAGAGATATATGTATAGGTATAGGTGATTCACTTTGTTGTACAGCAGAAACCAACACAACTTTGTAAAGCATTTATACTCCAATAAAGATATGAAAAATAAAATAAAATTAACTTAAAAGTAAAAAAAAAAAAAACAGAATTTTCATCCTTGAAGACTGCATTTTATTCACAGGTATTCCACCATTTCCTCAGTCTCCTTTCAGCATTCTATCATTATCAAGTTGAACATTTGACTATATTGCTTCCTTCACTTTACAGAGATCCCCTGTGTTCCTGTAAATAAGCCATTTCCATGTTATACCACACTTTTTGCCATCCAGCAACAAGGACTCACCTATATAAAAGCTTGCACAAAGCCCTCAGTTCGATATTGCATCTGCTGTAAGTCAAGGTAATAATATGTATACTTAGTTGCTTCCAAAGCAAATTTTTCACATCATTTAAAATTTGACAGCTGGCCCAATAATGAAGAGTTTGCCTGATTCTTGCGTACCACAGCCAATCTGTTGAAAACCACATTCCTAAGAGGACTTTTCCCACCTGCACATCTCTGACCACCAATGAAAATCATTTCACCATGGTTCTTTTGAACTCCGGAACTCACCCCTTCCTCAAATAAAAATTGTAATAACATAACCAAAAGTGATCTCAGAACAGGGAGTTCTTGATTTTCCATCCCAGCAAACTTCGATAGCTGCACTGTTATCATAAATGTTCCCATTTATGCTAGCATTATTTTATCATCTGCTGAATCTGCTTTGTGGAAAGAAGATGTTGAAGAAAGGAAGCACAGAAAGTCACCTAGTTTTCTGGAAGTCTTAAGGGCAGTCACCCTGATCCTCTCTTGTATGTCCTTTCCATATATCATGATGGACCACTTTGCCACCCTTTTTCTTTAAGGAAATGAAGAAGTGAAACATCAAGATTCAGTTAATGTGATAAATTCACGATGTCTGGGGATCCATAGGGAATTTTTTTTCACTTTATAAGACCCAAAGCCACATGGTGACATTTTGTCATTCAAAATGTGTGTGTTTATGAGGGGCGGGGAAGGTAGTAGGTGGGTAGGCATGCACACACTTGTGTTTAGCATTCAAGTGTACTTAACAAGAACTAGATTTCATCTTTTTCCTTAAAAGAATGGAAAAAAAGAAAAAAACACACAGAAGCCATCCAGTATCTTAGTCCCTAAATCCCAGCCAGACTAACAGATTAACTGCATTTCTTTTTTTTTTTTTTTTTAATTTGAAATAACCATTTTTAATTAACCTATTAAGAATTTTAAAACTAATGTTCACATTTTCAATTCAACAAGTCTGTGGGTTAGTTTGCTTTTTGGTTTGTTTGTTGGTTTTGGGGTGGAGGTAGGGACTAAAATCAAAATACATTACTTCCAGAGCTGACAATAATATTGTAATACACAAGTCAACCTTCAAATTCCAGATTTGCTTTTTTCAGCCATGCCTTCATTTTGTTAACAAAAGTGGCCTCCTGTGTGTTTCTATCAAGTCCATTTATAACACATTCAACACAGAGGAATGATAATTTCTCACAAGTTCAGTTGGGATGGGTTGGGGAGTGGGCACCATGTAGAGCTAATGGGAGCACTGTCCCCTGGTGTGAGAGTTCCGTTTCTCACCTCACCAGCACCTTCTCTCAATGCCACCTCCCCCAACACAGTAGAGTTTCATTCATAATTTGGATTTTTAAACCAGAAGGTTGTTTTGGTCAATCCAAAATAACCCAAAGAGCTTGCTAAAGTTACATCAATAAGCAGCTTTTTATAGAAGGACTGAAAGAATTAAATAGAAGGCACAGTAGCACTGTAAAGCTTTTTCAGATCATGATAATCTTTTTGTGTGTATATATGGAACCCAAACTTCCTTTTTTGTTGTTAAAAATGTCTGATGAACAATCAGAAAATCCTTATTTGTCCTCTTTCCCTTTAGTTTTTCTGTATACCATCTCTCGAAAACTGGCCAGAATCTTGTTTTCTCTCTTTCTTCTCTCTTCTAGGTTAAAGGATGCAAGGGCTCTCTTCTCATCAGCACTATAGATCTGGTTCTCTTTTCGCAGTCGCACAGCCTCCATTCGGCGATGCCTGCTACCACTCATTACGTAACCCGAGCATTCAAATGATGCAATTTCTTCACTTGTCAAGCCAATTTCACCTCTTCGTGGGATACGTTTTCCAGCTTTTACATATTCAGCCATAGCTGCACCTTCACCAGGTAAAAGAGCATGGCCATAGTTCAAAGGTTTATCATCTTGAGAGGCAAGTGTTTTGGGAGCCTCTGGGCCAATCAAATCTGAGGGTTCTTCAGGCTTTGATCGATCCTTCCAGGGATTCTCCAGAAACTCTTCTTGGGACTCTTTAGAACTTGAATCACTGGAATTTTTTCTGCTCTTCTTAGACTTCTTTTTCTTATATTTCTTCAATCTGCGTTTCTTCTTCTTTTCCTTTTTCTTGGCTTTCTTTGCTCTCCTTTTTGTATCTTCATCACTGGAGTCTGTTTCAGAATCAGAGTCACTGTCACTATCATCAGAATACTTCTTGTGTTTTCTTTTAGATGATTTTTTCTTCCTCCTTTTCTTGGATCTTTCTTTTAAATGACTAGACTTCTTCTTCTTCTTTTCTTCTTCTGAAGTAGAAGCTGAAGTGGTGCTTTTCTTTGGCTCTTCATCCTCTACTGGTGTATGTTCATCAGAGTCTGGTTCTGGATTCTTTGGAGAAAGTCCCCATACTTCAGGAGCTCCCAATTCTCCAATCCTCTCTCTCTCTCACTTAATCTCTTCTGCCGCAGGCTCTCTTCCCTCTCCTTGTGCAGGAGGCTAGGCCATGGCTTGTCGCTCCCGTAGGGGCGTGAGTAGCCGCCATAATAGGCGGATGAGGAGGCAGAAGCGAAAGGGGAGCCCCGTGGCGCGGAGGGCCGCTCTCGAGAGCGTGACCGCGAGCGGGAGCGGTAGGACTGGTTTCGGGAGCCTTGGCTGGGGCCACTCAGTTGATGGCTAAGGCCATTCCGGTCCCCGGACCGAGAGCAAGAGTACGAGCGAGAGCGGCGGCCCCGCGGGGAGCAAGAGGATTTGCTGGGCTTAGGTCTCTTTGACGAACTGCGACACTTCCCCCCGGAGCCCGAGGCCTCCTACTCCGGGCTGCGGGAGCCAGACACCGGAGCCATAGCTGTTGCTGGGTCTCCGAAGCCGTGGGAGAAGGGGGCGCTCTCGCGAGTTGGGAAGATCTCCGTTGCCTTGGCAACCAGGACCAGCAGCCGCGACACCACCCGAACCTGATAAAACCTTGGAACTTAACTGCATTTCTTAACCAATAATTAACCTTGTATCTCTACCTTCCATCCCTCCCACTCTTACTATCCCCCCTACATTTTTTTGTCATGAAAACAAAGCCTTGATTTTACCAAAGTTAAATTCAATGGAAGAGATATGACAAGCCAGATGTAAGTGTCAAAAATGATAAATAGGAGGAAAGAAGATGGACCTCTGTTTTATTTTCAGAGCACTTTTTCCAACCCTCTATTCTAACACTTACCATATTGAATTATAAATGTAATGCAATGGCTTGCCCACCAGTGTTTGACAAATGATGAATGAACAAATGATATAACATGGATTGTACTGAGCCTGGAAAGTTTCACAGTACCATGAGCAACTGAATTCAGTGCTGAAGAATTACTAAGAACTGGATAATCCAGAGGTAGAAAGTGACATGAATAAAGATAGAGAAGAGGGAATGAATGTGACTCACTAATGGGTCAGTATTGTGTGCTGGTCTCAGCCTATCTATAACCAATATTGTAGCTGGACATGCCTTTGTGGTTCTTATTTTCATGGCAAGATGCCCTCAGTAATAACTATCAGGAAACTTTGGGAAAAAAAAAAAAAAGGTTTCTTGCCTACAAGTACTTGAGCATAAAAGGCACACCTGGGGGCATATGGAGAGGTTGTGGATGAAGAATAGAGAGAGCCTGGGTGTTTTCTGTTTGTTTGTTTTTTTCTTTCTAAGGAAAGAAGGAGCCTGGGGTTCTACTTTTATTGGGTTCAAGGGTAGGGGGCCTAGGGTTTCAGGGGCTTGCTCTTTATTGGTGAATTTAAAACATAAAACTGGGAATTTAAAGCAAGAGAATAGAAACGACAAGGGACCCAAATGGTCAGTTATCAAAATCAACCAAGGTCTCTAAACAATAAAGCCAGGGGCAAAGCAGGGGTGGGGGCAACTGACTCTTTAACTAGACCTGTGGCTGGCAATCTGTTTATTCAGGATAGCCATCTTTGAAGTAGATGCCTCTCTGAAGTGGATACTTCAGCAATCAAAGCTTTTGTCAGGCACTTGCATATAAAAAAGAAAAAAAAAGTCATGGTTTACCCTACAGACAGTAGATTAGTCCAGGTACAGAAGTAAGATGGCTTTAGTATCCTTCTTCTTTAGAATTTGTACAGTCTTTTCTACTTTATTTTCCCACCCCAATACTTCTAGTGAATGACTCTGGTCCTTTCAGCTCTTGGTTACTGCCAATTATATGGAGGTTACAAAGCAATGTGAATAAATAAAAGAACAACCTGGAAGTGCACATATATCACAGTTCAATTAAAAGTCTTACTTATTAGGAAATAAAGCTATTTCATTAAAACAGTTTCATTTATTATTAAGAAAATGTAAATAACTTGGGAAAGCATTACCTGGATAACTTGGAGACACTGAGTAATTAGTTATACTTTCTAATGGCAAGAAACTTTCCAGTAGGAAAATGTCATCTGGAACATTATCATTTACAAGTCAGTAATGAAAACAAAAACTAATAGGAACTTTAATGCAATACCAAAGAGTCAGGGAAATAAATGTCACCAGAATGCAGAAAATAACATCTCTTCTGGCATCTATCATTTAATTTGGTTTTGCTTCAATCCTAGCCTTTAAAAAATGAAAAGCCCCTAGTCACAATCTCTAAGCTTACGGAGGAAGCCACTGTCTTCATTAATTTCCTATTACACAGCAGGTGATGTTAGCATTTCTGAGAAGTCATAACCTCCGGAGAAACTTTGGTAATACATTCATTTCCTTTATCAGTTTGCATTTACTGAGCACTTACTATGTTCTGAGCATTGCAGATCTCTGCAGGGGCGGAGGAAAATGGCAACAATAAGTCAACTGAGACTCAGCTGTCCACACTCTTGACTGTTGTCTGAGAGCCCTCAAGACCTCAGACTGAATTTTAAGCTTAGCATTCCTTTTCAAAAACATTTTAAGGTATTTCATGCATTGTCGAGGCATTATCCTGTTTCCCAGGTCATCTACTGGGTATCTTGGAGTGGCCCTAAACTGCTCTTCCTCTCTCATGTCTGCCCTTACAGGTAAATAGATCTGTTAAAGACTTCTTCAGAAGACACGATTCCATCAGTTCTTGCTCTCTGTCCTCACTGCCACAGCCTGGGCTCATGCTTTTGTTCTCTCTGACCTGGTCTGCTATGATCTTATCCTCCTAATGGATCTATTCTCAGCACCTTCTCCTGGGGGAAAATGTGTGTGTGGGTGGGTGTGTGGGTGTGTGTGGGGGGGGTGTGTTTTGAGAGCATATCAATTTTACACAAATAAATTTGGAGGGCATTGCCAATTATCTCTGAACCCACCATTCATTTATTCATTCAACAAATTCGATGTCCAGTTCCTGTGCTTTGCACTAGGGCCATAATAATGAGCAATCCTTGCCATAATAATGGTCACTCATAATAATGTGTGATCCTTGCCAATATATAGCTTAGAGTCTAACCTATATATTTAAATATATAAAATCTAAAACTCTCCTTTCACTCAGAAACCTACAAAATATTTGTCTTTACTAGAGGAGAACTGTAAAACAAATTTGCTCTAAATCTGCCTGATACTCCTCCTATTCTTCATAAATCCCTTGATTATTCCTAGGCTTAGATTATTAGTACCTAGGGGTCAAAAGTGTTAAATAACCTCACAAAATTACTTTAGGTTATTGGAACTAACAATACTAATACATTATTTAATAAAAACATACTATGTGATAATAATTATTATTATACATTATTATTATTAATGGGGGTGAAGGTATCTATCTCATAGAGTTGTTGGTGTGAGGAGTAAGTTTGTATATGTATGTATAATATCCAGCATGTAGAAGTCAAAAATGTTGACACAAAAAATGTTGATGCATTTTTTTCTTCTTAAGACTCATCAAGAAAAGGATTAAATATCATAAATCAATGTAATGCCACAGTGTTTCATCAAATTATACTCTTTAAATATATCTACACATAGTTTTCTTGATCAATATTTAAAGCTTTTGATATTAAAATTATCGCAGAATTATCAAGCTTTGATTTAAAAATCAAATAATTTTTTCACCCCATTTTATTCTTGATCTGTAAGAGTAAAGAGTATCTGAGGATGCTGTATCCTCTGCACCCCACTGAGATCACTGCTACAGCTTATAATAAAATAAGGAAGCTCACAAGCAATATACATGAGTGCACTTGTCTGAGTTTCAAATGCCTAGAATTAAGGCTTCTGGAAAACATTTCTTATAGGTTTCAAACACAAGGGTGAGATTTAGATCCTTCACTTTTCTATTATAAAGGCCAGTGAGTTCATTACACAGACTTCTCTCAACCTTGTCAGATTCTGCTTCCCTCAAGCTGCCCATTTTGGAGAAGGTTCACAGTAATACCTGCTATTCCATGGTCTGTGTTTGTCTGAGATTTCATAATCACTTGGCACCCCTTGCTGTCCTGAACTTTCCTCATGCCCTCTGACAGTCCTGTCCTCCCAGCAAGGTATGAGGGATTTTGACACTCCAAGTTTCACATGTGATGAGGGCTGACTTTATGGCAGCTGCCTTTTCCTAATCCCATTCCCAAATAGTCATGTTGTTTGGCATATGACATTCAACAGGTGTGCATATGTCTTACAAGGTCTGTTGCTGCCAGAGGAGACATACGTAGAAAAGATCTAACACTTGCGTTGACCTGCAGGCATCTGTCATGGCCTGGTAGCCATGGCCATGAGCAGGAATCCAAATACAGAACAAGAGGGCATGCTGCCATCTTAGCAGATGAGCATGTAGAAAAGTAACCAAGAGCCTCTATAACAAGCACCATGGACACAGCAGCAGGACGGGATGTGCAGCCAATAACATTCAATTGACTCTTTATCTGTTGCCTAGGAACCTTGGGTTCATGAGCAACGTCCTTTCTAATTGTGACTTGAGCTGGCACATTCCCATCCTAAGAACCAGTATCTGTGAACTGCCGTGGATAAGTGTTGGGCAGCACAAGGCCAGCTGGATCTTTGAAACCAACAGAGCCAGCAATGAGATCTTCACTTGGGATGAGAATTGCCTCCCCTGGAGCTAGGTCAGCAAATGCAGTCTGTTTGTCAGAGCTAAGAGGTAAGGAATAAAGGTGGATCATTGTATGTTTGTGTTCTTTTCCCCTGCTTTCACTCTGAGTGAGCAGAAGAATCAGGGGAGGCACAAAATGGTCAAGAATAAATCCGTTCTGTAATGACAGTCCAGATTGGGGTGGCCTGAGTCAGGGCTAGAAAGAATAGAAAAATAAATGAGAGAAAATTGGACTCTGAATCAGTAAGTTAAAGAACCAGCAGGATTACTCTAGAGGATCATGGGGCTTGGACTCAGAAGTCAGATCATCTAATTCCAACACCAGCACCCCACTTATTAGCTTTGTAACTATGGTCAAATTGCTAAACTCTCTGAGCTGCTCTCCACCGTTTGTTTTAGAGATCTTGGTTGATTTTTACAACTAACCATCTGGGCCACTTGCTTTTTCTCTTCCTGGGCCTTTAAATTCCCACTATTATGCTTTCAATTCACCAACAAAGAGTGAGCCCTCAAAACCTCAGGCCCCCACTTTGACCCCAATAAAAGCAGAACCCCAGGCCTGCACTTGCGTTCTCTCCATGTACAGGTGACCTCGCTGTGTGACCCCAGGTGTATTGGGTAATTTCCAAGATTCATTAAATAATAAACCTTATCTCTTTCAAAGTTCCCTGATGGTTATTGCTGTGGGTGACTTTTAATCATAAAAGAATCACAAGGGCCAGTCTAGCTACAACACTAATTATTGATAGGCTGAGACCTGTACAGAACACTACTACAAATAACAATATCCAGTACAACTACCACAATCCAAGAAACTATCATCTCCCTCCTGGATTATTAGAATAGGCTTTTTTCCCTTCTTCTCCTACCTTTTTAAAAATTAACTTAATGTTTTTATGTTTCCATTTTTTTCTCCTTTATTGGCTTATTAGTCCTACCTCTTTGTATTTTTTTTCAATCATTGCTCTAGGGTTTACAATTCACATCTTTATTATGGTTTATCTTCATTTAATATTATAGCACTTCACATATAGTATAAGAACATTACAACAATAGACCTCCATTTTCTCCCTCATCTCCTTTGTGGTGTTATTATCATACATTTCACATCTACATAGTTATAAATTTCATTTGTTATTATTTTTGCTTTAAACAGTCAACTATTTTTAGAGAAATTAAAAATTAGAAAAATTGTATTTTACCATTTCCCACATATTTACCATTTGCTGTGCTCTTCATTCCTTTATGTAGATCCAAATTTCCATCTGGTAGTATTTTCCCTGGACTAAAGAACTACTTTTAAAATTTCTTGAGTGCAGATCTGCTGGTAAGGAATTCTCTCAGCTTTATTTGTCTGAAAAAAAAATCATTATATCTCTTATATTTTTCAAAGGTTATTTTGCAGATTATAGAATTCCAGGTTGACAGTTCTTTTCTTTCAGTTTATTAAAAATGTCATTCTATATTGTCTTCTGGTTGTGAATCTTATTTTGTTCCTCTGTATGTAATATATTATTTTTCTCAGGCTGCTCTTAAGATCTTCTTTTTATCATTGCTTTTCAGCAAGTTGATTATGGGGCGTATTAACGTAATTTTATTAACATATAGTCAGCTAAGAAATCGTTGGGCTTCTTGAATATGCGTGTTTGTAGTTCTGATCATCATATTTGGGAATTTTTCAGGCATTATTTATTCAAATATTTTTTCTCCCCTCACCTCTTTTTTCATGTACTCCAAATAAATGTATGTGGTTAATCAGAAAAATAGAATGAAAAGAAAAATCTGATGCTGATTTTGAGACAGCTATGTGTTATTCAAATCTAGATATCAAGAATGAACTTAGGAATGTATACCTGGAGCCCAGTACAGGTCTAATGAGGAATCAGAAATTTGGACACAATATCCTTAGTTAGGTTCCAAGGAACATTAGTTATGCAAGATGTTCTTCCAAGACAGGTTCCACAAAAAATAAGTTTGAGTAAGGCCTAATACTGGATCTTCTTAGTGAGTCACAATATTTATCAGCATGCCAAATGCCATGAAAAGATCGATTGTTAAAAATCCATTGTCTTCCAAACTTAGTAGTACACATAATTTTTAAATCAGCAGTCCTCTTTGCATCCCTCAGAATACCATATTTGGGAGTCATCAGCTTTAGGTAAAAGGTAAAGCATGGACACGGGCAATATTCCCCAGGGAGACTATGACAAGTGACGTGGCAAGACAGATTTCCCTACATGTTTGTTCTGTTAAACTGAAAATGAATAAAGGGGGAAAGGCATGTTCAATTGGCATGCCCTAACTAAAGGAAGGTAAGGATAGCAATGTGGAAATACAGGAAAAAACTTCGTATAATGAAGAAAATTACTCTTGTAGGGGCACAGCTACCTAATCCATCTTTTTTGAAGTAGCTGGAAAGAAATACCAGAAAGCAGCTGCTGTAAATCAGGGAGACAGTATCTGAAAGTACTTAAGAGCTCAGATTGTCAGTGTGTGACGGTAAGCAGGTTTCTTAAACTCTTTAAGGCCCAATATACGCATCTGTAAAATAAGGATAAGAATAGTACCTAAATTATAGTGTTTCAGCCAGAAATAAATGAAACAATGACTGTAAAACAATTTGCATAGATTTTGTCCTATAGTGAATACTCATTAAATATAAGCTTCTATTTATTTTTTTTACAAAGAAGCATGGAAGACACAGAAGAAAGAAATGCATGGCTTTAGAGTGAAGACGTTTTTACTAGCAAAGAGAGGGATATATAATCACAAAATCAAAAAGAAAGATAAGAACAAGCAATGTGTCAAAATATAGAGACAGAAGTTTAAGTCCTGGAACTTTCCATGTTATTCTAGGGCTTATAGAGAAGTCACCTCACCTCTGTATTTCTCAGTTTCTTTTTCTAAAAGTTGGAATAAAAATACTCTCTTGGCTGGGTTGTTGAAAAGATTAAATTACATCACAAATGTGAAGTCTCTGTAAAGGCACACACATCATGTACGAAATATTAAATGAGGATATTTGTATTAGTCCAGGTTCTCCAGAAAAATGGAATCCTTAGGATATATAATAAATTACAGGAATTGACTCATGGTTATGGAGGCCAAGAAGTCCCATGATCTGCTGTCTTCAAGCTGAAGAACCAGGAAAACTGGTGGTGTAATTCAGTCCAAGTCTGAAGGTTTGAGAATCAGAATATCAGTCTAAGTCCTGGACTGAGTCCAAAGGCCCAATGTCAGAGTGCAGGAGACAATGGATGTCTCGGCTCAAGCAGAGAGAAAAGATTGGCTCTTTCTCCACTTTTTGTGCTATTTAGGTCCTTAGTGGATTGGATGACCCTCATCTGCATTGGTGAGGATGATTCACCAATTCATCAGTACTCAATCTACTGATTCAAGTACTAACCTTTTCTGGAGATACTTTCACAGACACATTCAGAAATGTTTTACAGCTATCCGGGCATTCTTTAGTCCAATCAAGTTAACATATAAAACTAACCATTACAATATTATTAATGAAAATGGTATAGCCATAAATAAAAAGAGCAGCAATATCTAGTCCAGATTCCATGAGAACTATTATCATCATATTTATATCAAAGTGGAAAGTGATGCAGAAAGAGGTTCAGTGATTAAGCAAGAAATCCCAGAGATGCAGAGAAAGAGCCAGGATTAGAATTTCAGATTTTTTGGCCACATGTTCAGTTCTCCCAGTACAGACTTGGAACTGTTATAGCCCTTCCTAAGTCTGGATCAATGACACTTTATATTCTGGTCATGAGAAAATCCCTCTATGCTGCTGTTTTGATGCTTTGCTGCTGGCTGAAGAGTCCAAAGCTACACTGTACAAAAACCACATATCTCCCTCGAGGTCAATGATATTGACATTTTCTGCCTGATTTGGAGGTGCTTTGTCCACAAGCTACAGTAAATCTGATTTAGTCTCATTCTCCATATCACTGATAATTCTGACTTTGGCAGGAGCATGTATCATGCCATAGAAACAAAGTGAAGAAGAGGAACTAGATTCTGAGATACAAGTGTGATATATGATGAAGGATTCTGCAGTTTGGCTTCTGTTTTGTTTTTGGTTTTTTTTTAATCTAGAAGGAGGTTACTTCCAAAGAAACTTCGAAATAATTTTTTTTTTAGCACACTGGATCAAATCCCACACAAACAAATTTTTATCACCACCTATTCTGGCTTACTAATAGCCTGTTCAACCAACTGTGCAAATTTAGTCACAAAAGCACCTTTGTACATGGTGGCACAGGATGGAGGAAGTGTTAGGAGGGGGAAAATAACAAAATATATCTTAATGAGAAATTCCATAGAGTATCTCTAAAACCAAGGTAAAAACCTAGTTGAGAGATATGGAAATAGCCATTATCTTTTCTCGTAAGGTGCTTTGGGTATTATGAGGCTCCAATCATGATGCATGAACCAATCATGAATGTGTACTTAGCCCCCAAAATAAATTTAAAGAGAAACAGAAAGAGAGCCTCAGCCTACCCCCTCTGCTAATTTGTAGTGGAGATCTGTTTTGTTGTCGTAGCCCTTCTCCATTCTCTGCTTTTTCTATCAGGAATCAATGCTCCCACCTTCCATGTGGTCCTGGTGAAGCTGTCAATTACAGCTGTGAACATGTAATTAAGGCCAGCCAATCAGAGACTCTATCTCTCTAGTACTGTGATTGGATTAAGAATGGACACATGGCCTAAAGAAGTATAAGCCTTCCAGATAATAGATATTTGGAGACTGAGGGGGGTGGGGGAAAAAAAAGAGTTCTTTTTTTGACTCACAAGCTATAAGGATATAAGCTTGGTTATCTCTCCTACCACAGAAAGTCTGAGAACTGAACCTACATGTAGAAGGAAAAAGAGCTAAACGATGGAGACAGAAGAGACAGACAACAACAAATAAAACTTCAATAATACAATTTATGTCACTTAATTCTGATACGCAGAATCAAGTGGTTCCAAATATATAAGCCAATATATTCTCCTTTTAGCTTCAGGAGTTTAAATTAGATTTCTGTGGCTTTTGGCTAAAATAGTGCTAATACAGTATATACTGTATACTGTAATACAGTATATATTGAAGTCTTTCATGATCATAATCTCTAGGACCATGTTTTAGCAGTACAAAATAAATATAAGCCAACTTGCTTGTGATACTCCTTTTGACTAGGGGACATGATTTATACAAAACTAAGAATATGAGATAGGGGCAATCTTTAAATATTGCTGATCTGAGTCACTCAAAAAAGTTTGTCTTTAAAAGAACACTGAGAGGGACTTCCCTGGTGGTCCAGTGTTTAAGACTCTGCACTCCCAATGCAGGGGGCCTGGGTTCGATCCCTGGTCCGGGAATTAAGATCCCACATATCGCAACTAAGCCCATGAGTAGCAACTACTGAGCCCATGCTCTCTAGAGCCTGCACGCCACAACCAGAGAGCTCACACGCCACAACTAGAGAAGCCTGCATGCCACAACAAAGACCCAGAATAGCCAAAATAAATAAATAATAAATAAAAATAAATTTATAAAAAATAAAAAAATAAAAGAACACTGAGGAACAAAATTCAGGAGATGCACCATAGATGTAACAATGAATATTGACCCCCCCCTCCCTGTTTAGGGGGTAACTATCCTTTCTCCACACCTAAAACTAGCTTTGATTAAAGTTGATAAAAGATATTTCATCAACTGCATTTTTCTACGTAAGTGATGGAAATACCAAAATTATTTTGAAATATTAATCAATGTTTTTAACCAAGATGTTTCTCATTACCCAACCCCTTCTCCTAATTAGAGCAACTAGGCATCTGGTCTTACTATTCCAGGGATGGGATGACCCAGCAGAATGCTTAATTCAGTTTGCAGCTTTCAAACTGTAAAAACCTAAACAGAAAAAAGTCAGAAGGAAATGAAGAAAGCTGAGAAAGGGGGTGATATTCCTGAGAAGCTATTCCCAGAAACACTAAAGTAGAAATGGCTACAGGGTACATGCCTGTACAGCCCCTGGCCCCGCCCCATCCCCCAGTTTCCCACAGCTTCAGAGTAGACAGGGAGAGCAGTCAATGGTTTTCCATGCTCCCAGGAGGCACTCTGAGGCAGCAGAAAGAGCCAGACCTAGGGCAAAGGACAGCACAACAGCAATTTGTAGGAATCAATGGCTCAGGACTAGGCCAGATGACTGACATCACAGAAGATGTCTGCATGTATAGATGACAGTCAGGAGCCAGACATCAATGTGCCCTGCAACATGAGCTACAGAATTCAGCCACCAACCTGGGGGAGAGGGGCAAGGACTTTGAACTGATTGAGATTTTAGCTCCTATCATCAGGGGAATGAGCTCTTGAAATAGAATTATACTGAGTCACAGAAAAACAAAGGTTACAGTTCTGAAGCACTAGACAGAGAATCATACTTACTAGTGAAATGTTAAAAATAATTTTTCAGAATAAAATAACCAACAAAAATTTTAAGTCTTTTATTCAATATTTGCATTTGAAATTATGGATCACTAAGTTCTGTGTTAAATTTAAAAAGTCACTTTTGTTGCAGACAGTACATAACTCTGAGCCGTGGCCTCCAAGACTCTGCATCTCTTGGACTTGTGTCTGGGGATATTTCCTCTTCCGGTTATCAAAGAATCTTCTACCCTAGGCCAGCATAGCATAACGATGAACTATTAACCCTAAGTAAGGCTAAGCTCAAGAAGGTGGCCCACTCAGCACCCCTGCTGTACAACTGTCAACTCCAAACCCATCCTTTCCTCTAATAGAGGGTCAACAGAACCCATCTGTATGTGAAGCAAAGCACTGAGAAGTAGGGGAAAGCAATTCCCCATACTCCATGTTAGAATTGTCTACTACAAAGAAACATCTTTGTCTTATTCAGCTGTGATGACGCATTATCCTTTTCTTCATTTTAAGAAGGGAATAATAAGTGTTGAACACAAAATACACATCAGGAGTTATGCTAGATACTTTATGCGTGTTGTCTCATTTAATCCCCACAACAGCACTGTCTGGTCAGTTTTATTCCCATTTTCAAATGAGGCCAGTGAAGCTCAGAGAGGTTTAGTGACTCATCTTAGGTCATATAACTCATAAGGGGGAAATTTTGAATTGAAGTAAAATTAGCCTGGCTTTGAAGCCTGTGCACTTCAACTCCACCACACACCTCCCAAATCTGAACCACATTAAAGGGTTCAAATTTTGACTTGATGGCTTAGTGTTAACTGAAAATTCATTAATCACTGTGTGATGTTTGAGCAATGCTCATCCTTGCTATTCTTTGGCCAAGCATCCTCTGCTCCTTTATATTCATAAAGCTGGGTTTTCTCATCTTCTCATCTAAGCTAAAATGTTACTTCCTAAGAAAGACTGACCCTAATGACCTTATCGAAAGTGGAAGATTAGCCACACAGTCCCCAACACACATCAGCAGAGTTGTTCTCTGTATTTCTCACTTCCTGAGATGATCTCTTTCATCTATTTTCCATCTCCTCCAACAGAAAAACCCCCATGTGCCCTTTAGCAGGTTTCTGACTTCCATTCTGTGTCTCTATCCTGGTATCACAGTAGCCAGAATGATACTTTTAAAATAAGTCAATTATTACATTCTTCTACTCAAAGTTCTTAAAGTCCTCCTACCTCATTCAGAGTGAAATACCAAGTCCTTACCCAGTTCAGTCTCCAACGGTCTCTCCCTCTACTCTCCCCAACTCTCTCTGCTCCAATCACCACTTCTTGAACAGGCCTCAGGGCTGTGCCCTCGCAACTCATCTGCCTGGAATAGTAGTTGCCTTGATATCCTCACTCCCCACTTTTTCACTTCTCTCAAGTCACAGCAAATCATTATACCTGGTTGCTTAAAATATTAAAGAGTAACAATAAATTTTCACTTTTATATTTAAACAGTTACTTTACAGGCACCCTCACAAGGCTAATTAATTGTTTGTTTCTACTGAACTTTAAGTATGCAAGCTTCTAAAGGAGGAAGTAAAAATTTGCTCATCTTGCTATTTCAAGAAAAAAAAAAAAAAAAAAAGATTTAATCTACCCCCTACTGGCCAAAGATTTAAATGACCTCATTTGGCTTTTTTACCATTCTACTTTTCTTTCATTTCTATAAACGAGCATGTATATATTTCCTTCATTGGTTCATATATTTATTCATTCACTCTTTTATTCAATGTACAGTTTTGAATATCTACTAAGGAGTCAGTGGTAGAGATACAAAAATGAACAACACCCAGTTCTTGTCCTCAAAGACCTCACAAAATCAAGGGAGAGACACTCCTAGAAACTATTAGAAGGGACACCATGAAACGTGCCATCTGCTGTTTCCATGGGGGAGTTCTCCATTTAACTATTCCAGAAACTGAGAATTACAAAAGTAAAAAGAGCATTCTGGAATCTCATTTTTAGAGGGCTAGTGTAATAAGAGACATACTACAATGATGAAATTTAATGTTCATACAAAATAGTATGCTCCTTTTTATATTTGTAAGTATCTCAGTTATAGAGATTTGATTATGGCTCCATACTTTTCTAAATCCATTGTTTGGTGCCTGCCCAACCTGTCACATAGTTGATACCTTTGATGAAATCCAAGGGAAAGAGTAGGAGAAGGCAAGGCCAAATTTGGTACTTATTTATTTATGATACTATGCAGCTAAGTGGTATCTCTCTTCTGCTGGTTCCTGGTCCTGGCTTCCACCCACCCCAACAATTCCTCTTGAGTAGGAAGAATGAAGAGACAGTAGAAGAAAGAATAAAGTATGAAGCGCAGGAATCACTGGAACATATTTTTCTTTCAGTTATAATTTATTTGTGACCAAAAACTTGCATGTTGGTGGAAGAGGACTACAAGCAAAGTGCATGTAGGAACTCAGTTTATTCCTGAGTGCACAGGGTTATGGATACATAGAGGAGGTGGCATTTGATTCTACTGGGGTAGAGAAGGTATCAATTGTAAAGAATTCTAGATTATGGAGGTTCTGAAATATGATTTCATTGCCTTGTTATAATTTGTGTGGCAATTTATATTAAGATACTTCCATATAAATAATAGTATATTATGTAGATCTGTGTTTGTGGGTGTGTGCACTGTGCATGTTTATGTGTGTGAATTAACTTTAATTTGCACCCTAGGGACAGCTACTTAGAATTTACAGTGCTGCAATCAAGAATCCACATTCCAAAGTGAATATGCCAGCATTTCAAATATTTATTCTAAATATATTCTAATAACACAGCTGTTAATTTACAAAAGGAATGTTGATTTTCCCCATTGGTAAAAATAAGTGGCGTTCAAGACCTCTTGTTAACTAGAAATATTTGATAAGCTCCAGGGCCTTTTCCTGAACCACATATCAAAATCTGCCAAGTGCTCAACACCTTCAAAGCATCACTTTAGCTCTAGAACTTATTTGGGACCTGGGTCCCCCTGGTCTAACAAATGCTCCTATCACCTTATCCAATAAGAAGGTGGCTAACCTAGAGTTCATTTTAGAAAAAACCGTTCAAACATGGTACTTTTGGAGTGTTTGCAGTCATGGAATGGGGTGTCACATTACAGAAACAACAGTTCGTGCCTGCTCAGTAGAAAGTGATATAAGAATTTGGTAGGAGACCCTGTAACATGTCATTAACAGTGAGGTGTGAGCGAGGGAACTATACAAAGTCTATTGCCTCTCACCTCAGAGGCTTCTGCTGCATACCACCCTACTGACTTAATCAGTTTACATAATAGGCCTTCACCAGGGACCACTGTCTTTCTTTAATCTACTTTGAATCATAAGTCTGGGGCATGGAGCTACAACAAACAAGCCCTCCTCATTTACAAAATGTTTCATAGTTTTGGAAATCATTTTAAACCCACATAGAGGAATAAATGATTCACAATGCCCCAATCACCTGAGGCAATTCTGAGAGGTCATCTTCCTTAAACAGAGTCTGGGGTACAATGGAAGTAACACAATCTAGATTAGACATATCTCAATTATCATACAAGAAAACCTATTGTAAATGCCTCATGATTGGTGCTGTAAGAAATGAGTGTACAAAAAATAACCCTTTAAAACATCTGTTAGAATAAGCACAAACCAATCCTCAGTTATTTAAATAGGTAATCTCAAAGAAGTACATTTTTGGTTAAAAGTTTCTGTAGAAGGAACATTATCTATTTGTTCTCCCAGTTTCCTAGACTGTATTAGTGGAGTTTAATAGGAAAAATAAATAAATAGAATGGTATTTTGAAGCATCTTAAATCTTCATAAAGTTTATCTTCTGCTTCCAAAATGATGTAAGTAGAGGAGCTAAGGGCAAGCAACAGGAGAATGTGATTGCTCCCTTAAGGTAATTGGTATGTGATTATTCCTTAGTAGGAAATTGTGTGCTGCATAATTTTCTTATTGTTCATTGCTGCCACTTCATTATAATCTGAAAAGATTTGAACAAATCCAAAAATAAACAACAAATTCCCTAAAATGCTAAATTATCCTAATGGCACTAAACATCTTTAGATGTTTTGATAATCAGTAAAAAAAATTTTGAGGTTTGAAGGTAGGGGTTATATTAAAAATCATCTTTATTGTAGAATTTCAGTTAAACTGAATGTGCACACAGTACAGACATCCTAAATAAAAGCCCACTGCACACACAAAGAGTACAGATGGTGATTAACCTGTTGGTATAGTCAGTATAGAATGGCAAATAGAAGAATTCCATTCTAGGAACTGAATTGTCAATGTTTGTCTAAAATGCTCAAATCAAATACATAATCTCTAAATCTTTACTGTGAAGCAGAGTATCAGCCAGGGTTCTCCAGAGAAATAGAAGAAACAAGAGATATATATTTATATGATGATATTTGTTATAGGAATTCTCTTATGCAATTACGGAGGCGAAGAAGTCCCATAATCTGCCATCTGCAACCTGGAGAAACCAGGAAAGCCAGTGGTGCAATTTAATGTGAGTCTGAAGGTCTGAGATCCAGCAGCACTGATGTCTGAGGACAGGAGAAGATGAATGTCTCATCTCAAGCAAATTCACCCTGCTTCTGCTTTTTTGTTCTAATCAGGCCCTCAATGAATTGGATGATGCCCACTAACATTGATGAGGGTAATCTTCTTTACTCAGTCTACTTATTCAAATGCTAATCTCTTCTGGAAACACTCTCACAGACAAACCCAGAAATGATATTTTACCAGCCATCTGGGCATCCTTTAGCCCAGTCAAGTTGACATATAAAATTAACCATCACAAGCAGTGTAAAGCATAGAATTGAGGCAATTCTCTAGATAATTTAAATTTGAAAGAGACACACACACATTTTACCTTAAAATAATCAGAGGTATAGGTTTAAATATTTTGAATAGATGAAACTAATTCTCTCATTCACAGGTAATCAGCCTAGAGTGGAGTTTTGCTATTATTCTGGTACAGTGACTCATGTAGACATTCAAAACAGCCATGCCTCCTTAATTCTATTATTTTTCAGATCTGGAACAATTGCTTTCAATCTTAAAAATTCGACTTGGGTAGTTTTAGGGTGTTAAGACTTTTCCTCTGTCCTTGTTAACTTTGTTTCTAAACAAATTGAATTTTGTGATTAAAGGTGAACAATGAGAAGAACTTACTGGTCCTTTTTGTTGTCTTCTGGTTGTTGTTATTGTTGTTGTAGACAGGAATAGAACCATACTGGGAGTAGATTTAGTGTTTTATGTTGGCTTTCAAATAGATATTGGTAAATAACAGTGCACTGAATATCAAGTGTAGTAACTGCACAGCATCTCCCAACCCACGTACTCTCCACCTGACGGAGGAGAAAGATGGGCCCCCAGGGCAAACGGTTTGAGCTCATTCCTTGTGGACTCTGAGACGGAAATAACATGACAGTTGAGAGAGGAGGCTGGACACTGTCCAGATAGAAGAGAAGAGACCACGTATTCCTCATTCTTGAAGTCAGGAGACCTCCCCGACTACACATGTGCAGAAAAGCTCCTTGGAGGTCAAAAGGGGAGTGATGCCAACTAATGCTCTTACCCATAGGCCTCTTCGGTAGAATCCATCTTGGCTAAGAGATTCGCATGCACGCGGGAAAATCCCGAGCTATACCAAATACGGACTTTGAACCAGGCAAATCAAAATGATTGGCCAAAGGAAACCAGGAAGAAATGCCCCATTAAAGTGATTCAAACTGCCACGAGGGCACGACTCTCTCTCTGAGGCTGCCCATGTGTCTATCCACACGTACTGTACTCTTTTATCTCCTAATAAATACTTTTCTTGTTTCACTACTTTCCGTCTTTGTGGGAATTCTTTTTCAGCAAAGCCGTATGGCCAGGGCCTTGTCAGTGACCAGTGGTCTAGTGGCTAGGATTCGGTGCTGTCACCGCTGTGACCCAATTTCAATCACTGGCCAGGAACCGAAACCCTGCTTGAAGCCACTGCAGCCTGAGGCCACCAGAAATCTCACCCATTTCAAGGAAAAGCAACCCCTCATTCTTTGAATTGTGCCAGCAGAACTACCATGCTTCTGTATTGCTTGACTTCTGCTTCAACTTCTTGTTCCACATGCTGAGCCAATCAGAGCCCTAACCTGGGATTTACAGGATTCAGAGATAGTGTAGCTGCTGGTGGCATAAGCTTAAAAATACAAAACTCAAAAGCTGTCACTGGCCATACTAATTGCCAATCAGGAGAAATCCATCTACAGTAGGAAAAATTAAGTTAACCCAGCAGCAAGTAGGGAAAAAAAAAAAAAAGGAGAGCAAATCCTGGTAGTAATTGAGACTCAGCTCTATTCCTTCTGTTTCCCCAATTTTGTGTTAAACTATTCCTTTGATTCTTTGATCCAATAAATTTCTACTTTAGCCCAACAGTGATTTGGGCTTACTAATTTGCAACTAAGCTAACATTAATTGACATATAATATCTGATTATCTTATTAATACCAGCATAAACCAATCAAAGATAACACATTTATTACGACATGGAAAGAAATCTCCTAAATCACATTTTAATCTACTCTAAAGCTGACATATAAACAAGATGAATCTTGTTATATACACCCCCATCCCCAAAATAAAACTGTCTGTTTAACACTCCACATCTGATTGTGTTAACTTGAAGCCCAAATATACAATTAGAATTTTCAAAATGCTGTAAATTTGGATTTAATTCCATATTAGTTTAAATTTGTATAGGTTTAAAAATTTTAATACCAAGCTTGTTTCCACCTCAGGGCATTTTCACAAGCTGTTTCCTCTCTCTGGAATACTCTTGTCCAGATACTTTCATGACTCATTCTACCTCATTAAGTCATAATAAAATAACACTGTTTTTGAGAGACTTTTTCATATCAACTACACAAAGTAGACTATTCCAACCTCTAGTTACTTTCTATTATGTTATCCTGTTTTGTTTTCATTATAGCTCTTTCTGAAATTCTTATCTGTTTCTTGTTTTTTCATCTCTACTTTGTTTAGACTATAGACTTCATATAAAAAAACATATCTGCCTTATTTATGAAGCACCTAGAACAGTGCCAGGCACTGTGTAGGCATTCAATAAATATCTGCTGAATGAAAGGAAGGAAGGAAAGAAGGAAAGATGGAAAATCAGAATGCAAACTTAATTGATGAGGGTTTTTTTTTATTAAATAAAAAAGATTTCAATGTTAGGAATGCACAATAGGAGTATTACCCAGGACTATCAACTGGCTACCAGCAAAGCTTCTGAGGGACAGCACCTCTTGGGACATGACATTTTCAGAGTATGGATTTCCATCTTAAAATTCCAGAAGCTGCATATTCTTATTTATCCAAGTATGATTCAATTTTCAGTGGTAGCCGAACACTCAGTTAATCACACAAGACATTTTAGCAACCAAAATGCCACTGTGTTGCTTTGTAATAGATGAACATAATGTTTGTATTCCATCCCAGGGTCCCATCCTTCCCCCTTTCCATACTTAACCTTACTTCCTACCAGTATAATGGTATCAAGTAAGCCAACTGAATAATCAAACCATTTTTTGATAAATACAAAATTCAAAGGAGAGAAGTAAATTGGTTTTAGGAAGCTACTGAAACCTCAGCAAATGCAATATATCAAAGTTAACTATAACTGAATAGTTAAGAGATATGCTAGCTTGATCCAATATACTGTATTCTTTTCCTGCACAATATTGAATACACATTTTTAAACTCTTTTCTCTATGTAAGGCATTTCTCTTACATTTATATATTTTTCCCTTTATAAGTATTCATTTTATATCCCTGTTCACCACAGGATCTATCTTTCAGAGTTGAATTAACTTAGCTAACTCCCATGGTACAAAGCACCCCATGATTTTAGCCTACACAGACTAATTTTAATATTCACCTTTTAAAAAGCCTAATGAAGTCCTTATGATCTTAGATACTGTGGGGAGAAAGAAATTTTCCTCTACCCTTTTAGGTTCTTCTGCCTAGTCTAAGGATTAAATTGACATGAGACACATTAACAAGAGAAAATCAAACAAAGTTTAATAACATGTATACATGGGAAAGACCCAGGAGAACTGAGTAACTTTCCAAAATGGCTGAAACCCTCACTTTAAATAGCATCTTCAGCTAAAGACAAAAGAGGATGGTAAGCGTAGGGGTTTGTGACTTCACAAGGGAGGAAGGCAATTCACATGAAGAAGGAAAAGCAACTGTTTGGTAAATAAATGTTTGCTGGGGCATACAGAGACAGTGGGACACAGAGAAGAATTTTTAACAAAGAGACTGCTAGGTTCCTTTGTCTACCACACTAGTTCATACTAGAGTTATCTACGGTGATAGCTCTATTTCTGGAACAGACCCCCTAAATTCTTCAGGCAGTTAGGGGCAAGGTCAAAGATTCTTCCCAAGTCTTTTGGGACTTGATTGTTTTCAGCTTGAAATAATCCACATGCAAAAGAGACATTTTGGAGTGGGAAATTTTGTTTCCCTACAGTATACATATTTTTCCTTGACTTGCAATGGGGATACATCCCAATAAACCCATCGTAAGTTGAAAATACTTTGAATACACCTAACCTACCAAACATCATAGCTTGGCCTAGCCTACCTTAAACATGCTCAGAATAGTTATTGCATTAGCCTATAGTTGGGCAAAATCATCAAACAAAAAGCTTATTTTCTAATACAGTTTTTAATATCTCTTATAACTGATTGAATGCTGTACTGAAAGTGAAAAATAAAATGGTTATATGGGTACAGAATGGTTTTAAGTGTATTGTTTGCTTACCCTGTTGATTGCATGGCTGACTGAGACCTGTGGCCTGGTGCTGCTGCCCAGGATCACAAGAGGGTATTGTACTGTATATCACTAGCCTAGGAAAAGATTACAATTCAAAATTCCAAGTATGGTTTCTATCTCTTTCACACTATGACAAAGCTGAAAAATCCTAAACTGAACCATTGAAAGTCAAAAACTGTTTGTAAATGGGACATGAGCAAATAATACAACTACAAAGGCTCTTCTCCCCAATTGATATCTGTCTCCTCTGAGATAACTTCACCTCTCTCCTGTATTGCTCTTGTTTCCTTAGTACTATTCAACCCAATAGAATAAAACAAATGTCATTAAGTGAGAAATAAAAGTAATATTGGGCAACTTTTCCCTAATGAAATGTAGTTTATAGAATACTAAGCAGTTGTCAGAAACAATGAATTAGAGTTACATTCAGAAACACAGAGAGATCTTTAAACCACAGGATTGATTTAAAGAAATAAAAAGCATATTATTCATGTAAATTAAAACACATGCATACATAAAATATTGTATGTATGCTTATGTGTGGACCTACATAACAATATTGCATGGATTTTCAGTGAGCCATACATATCCGAAGGCATATATACAAAACATTAGAGTAGATATGGAGATGGATGGGGGATGGGAGTAAGGAGTGGAAGTGTGGATCAAGTACGAAGGTCAAAACAAGGTAAAACATGAAAGGATGGATGTTAATTACCTGTCACAAACTGTACAGTATGCTTGACTCATCTCAGTACATCTTAGATCCCAAAAAACCTAAAATATTTTAATAAGTTAGATGTATATAAGCTGATATGGAGTGATGTCTGAGTTATAAACTAAAAGAGGTAGTTGAAGAGAAGTTTGATCCCTTTGTGTAAAATAAATACTTGCATATGCACACATACTTATGCTCCCATATGTTCAGAAAATTTCTGAGGAGATTGATTAGAGATGGCAGAGTAGAAGGACGAACTCTCACTCCCTCTTACAAGAACATGAGAATCACAACTAACTGCTGAACAATCATCAACAGGAAGACACTGGAACTCACCAAAAAAGATACCCCATATCCAAAGACAAAGGAGAAGCCACAGTGAGATGGTAGGAGGGGCGCAATCACAATAAAATCAAATCCCATAACTGCTGGGTGGGTGACTCACAAACTGGAGAACACTTATACCACAGAAGTCCACCCACTGGAGTGAAAGTTCTGAGCCCCACGTCAGGCTTCCCAATCTGGGGGTCTGGCAACAGGAGGAGGAATTCCTAGAGAATCAGACTTTGAAGGCTAGTGGGATTTGATTGCAGGACTTCGACAGGACTGGGGGAAACAGAGACTCCACTCTTGGAGTGCACACACATAGTGTGCACATTGGGACCCAGAGGAAGGAGCAGTGACCCCACAGGAGACTGAAAGAGACCTACCTGCTAGTGTTGGAGGGTCCCCTGCAGAGACGGGGTGGCTGTGTGTCACTGTGAGGACAAGGACACTGGCAGCACAAGTTCTGAGAAATATTCCTTGGCGTGAGCCCTCCCAGAGTCTGCCATTAGCCCCACCAAAGAGCCCGGGTAGACTCCAGTGTTAGGTCGCCTCAGGCCAAATAACCAACAGGGAGGGAACCCAGCCCCACCCATCAGCAGACAAGTGGAATAAAGTTTTACTGAGCTCTGCCCACCAAAGCAACAGCCAGCTGTACCCACCACCAGTCCCTCCCATCAGGAAACTTGCACAAGCCTCTTAGATAGCCTCATCAACCAGAGGGCAGACAGAAGAAGCAAGAAGAACTACAGTCCTGCAGCCTGTGGAACAAAAACCACATTCACAGAAATACAGGCAAGATGAAAAGGCAGAGGGTTATGTACCAGATGAAGGAACAAGATAAAACCCCAGAAAAACAACTAAATGAAGTGGAGATAGGCAACCTTCCAGAAAAAGAATTCAGAATAATGATAGTGAAGATGATCCAGGACCTTGGAAAAATAATGGAGGCAAAGATCGAGAAGATGCAAGAAATGTTTAACAAAGATCTAGAAGAATTAAAGAACAAACAGAGATGAACAACAAAATAATTGCAATGAAAAATACACTAGAATGAATCAATAGCAGAATAACTGAGGGAGAAGAACAGACAAGTGACCTGGAAGACAGAATGGTGGAATTCACAGCTGTGGAACAGAATAAAGAATGAAAAGAAATGAAGACAGCCTAAGAGACCTCTGGGACAACATTAAACGCAACAACATTCACATTATAGGGGTCCCAGAAGGAGAAGAGAGAGAGAAAGGACCCAAGAAAATATTTGAAGAGATTATAGTCAAAAACTTCCCTCACATGGGAAAGGAAATAGCCACCCAAATCCAGGAAGCGGAGAGAGTTCCATACAGGATAAACCCAAAGAGAAACATGCCGAGACACATAGTAATCAAAGTGGCAAAAAATAAACACAAAGAAAAATTATTGAAAGCAGCAAGAGAAAAACGACAAATAACATACAAAGGAACTCCCATAAGGTTAACAGCTGATTTCTCAGCAGAAACTCTACAAGCCAGAAAGGAGTGGCATGATATACCTAAAGTGATGAAAGGGAAGAACCTACAACCAAGATTACTCTACCCAGCAAGGATCTCATTCAGATTCGATGGAGAAATCCAAAGCTTTACAGACAAGCAAAAGCTAAGAGAATTCAGCACCACCAAACCAGTTCTACAACAAATGCTAAAGGAACATCTCTAAGTGGGAAACACAAGAGAAGAAAAAGACCTACCAAAACAAACCCAAAACAATTAAGAAAATGGTCATAGGAACATACATATTGATAATTACCTTAAACGTGAATGGATTAAATGCCCCAACCAAAAGACACAGGCTTGCTGAATGAATAAAAAACAAGACCCATATATATGCTGTCTACAAGAGACCCACTTCAGACCTAGGGACACATACAGACTGAAAGTGAGGGGATGGAAGAAGATATTCCATGCAAATGGAAATCAAAAGAAAGCTGGAGTAGCTATACTCATATCAGACAAAATAGACTTTAAAATAAAGAATGTTACAAGAAACAAGGAAGGACACTACATAATGATCAAGGGATCAATCCAAGAAGAAGAAATAACAATTAAAAATATATATGCACCCAACATAGGAGCACCTCAATACATAAGGCAACTGCTAACAGCTCTAAAAGAGGATTTCAACAGTAACACAATAATAGTGGGGGACTTTAACACCTCACACCAATGGACAGAGCATCCAAACAGAAAATTAATAAGGAAACACAAGCTTTAAATGACACAATAGACCAGACAGATTTAAGTGATATTTATAGGACATTCAATCCAAAAACCGCAGATTACACTTTCTTCTCAAGTGCGCATGGAACATTCTCCAGGAGAGATTACATCTTAGGTCACAAATCAAGCCTCAGTAAATTTAAGAAAATTGAAATTATATCAAGCATCTTTTCTGACCACAACGCTATGAGATTAGATATCAATTATAGGGGGAAAAAACGTAAAAAGCACAACCACATGGAGGCTAAACAATACGTTACTAAATAACCAAGAGATCACTGAAGAAATCAAAGAGGAAATCAAAAAATACCTAGAGACAAATGACAATGAAAACACGACGATCCAAAACCTATGGGAGGCAGCAAAAGCAGTTCTAAGAGGGAAGTTTACAGCTATAAAAGCCTACCTCAAGAAACAAGAAAAATCTCAAATAAACAATCTAACGTTGCACCTAAAGGAACTAGAGAAAGAAGAACAAAAAAACCCCTGCAGTTAGCAGAAGGAAATAAATCATAAAGATCAGAGCAGAAATAAATGAAATAGAAACAAAGAAAACAATAGCAAAGATCAATAAAACTAAAAGCTGGTTCTTTGAGAAGACAAACAAAATTGATAAACCATTAGCCAGACTCATCAAGAAAAAGAGGGGGAGGACTCAAATCCTCTTTAGAGGATTTTAATTTTAATCCTCTAAACTTAGAAATGAAAGAGAAATCACAACTGACACTGCAGAAAAACAAAGGATTACAAGAGATTACTATAAGCAACTCTATGCCAATAAAATGGACAACCTGGAAGAAATGGACAGATTCTTAGAAATGCACAACCTGCCGAGACTGAACCAGGAAGAAATAGAAAATATGAACAGACCAATCACAAGCACTGAAATTGAAACTGTGATTAAAAATCTTCCAACAAACAAAAGTCCAGGACCAGATGGCTTCACAGGTGAATTCTATCAAACATTTAGAGAAGAGCTAACACCCCTCCTTCTCAAACTCTTCCAAAAAATTGCAGACGAAGGAAAACTCCCAAACTCATTCTGTGAGGCCACCATCACCCTGATAGCAAAACCAGACAAAGATACTACAAAAAAGAAAAGTACAGACCAATCAATATCAGTGATGAATATAGATGCAAAAATCCTCAACAAAATACTAGCAAACAGAATCCAACAACACATTAAAAGGATCAAACACCATGATCAAGTGGGATTTATCCCAGGGATGCAAGCATTTTCCAATATACACAAATCAATCAATGTGATACACCATATTAACAAATTGAAGAAAAAAACCCATATGATCATCTCAATAGATGCAGAAAAAGCTTTTGACAAAATTCAACACCCACTTATGATAAAAACTTTCCAGAAAGTGGGCATAGAGGGAACCTACCTCAACATAATAAAGGCCATATATGACAAACCCACAGCAAACATCATTCTCAATGGTGAAAAACTGAAAGCATTTCCACTAAGATCAGGAACAGACAAGGATGTCCACTCTCACCACTATTATTCAACATAGTTCTGGAAGTCCTAGCCACGGCAATCAGAGAAGAAAAAGAAATAAAAGGAATACAAATTGGAAAAGAAGAAGTAAAACTGTCACTGTTTGCAGACGACATGATACTATACATAGAGAATCCTAAAGATGCCAACAGAAAACTACTAGAACTAATCCATGAATATGGTGAAGTTGCAGAATACAAAACTAATGCACAGAAATCTCTTGCATTCCTATACACTAATGATGAAAAATCTGAAAGAGAAATTAAGGAAACACTCCCATTTACCATTGCAACAAAATGAATAAAATACCTAGGAATCAACCTACCTAGGGAGACAAAAGACCTGTATGCAGAAAACTATAAGACACTGTCCAAAGAAATTAAAGATGATACCAACAGATGGAGAGATATTCCATGTTCTTGGATTGGAAGAATCAATATTGTGAAAATGACTATAATACCCAAGACAATCTACAGATTCAGTGCAATCCTTATCAAAATACCAATGGCATTTTTTACAGAACTAGAACAAAAAAATCTTAAAATTTGTATGGAGACACAAAAGACCCCAAATAGCCAAAGAGCTCTTGAGGGAAAAAAACTGAGCTAGAGGAATCAGACTCCCTGACTTCAGACTATACTACAAAGCTACAGTAATTAAGACAGTATGGTACTGGCACAAAAACAGAAATATAGATCAATGGAATGGGATAGAAAGCCCAGAGATAAAACATGCACATATGGTCACCTTATATTTGATGAAGGAGGCAAGAATATACAGTGGAGAAAAGACAGCCTCTTCAATGAGTGGTGCTGTGAAAACTGGACAGCTACATGTAAAAGAATGAAATTAAAACACTCCCTAACACCATACACACACAAAAAAACTCAAAATGGATTAGAGACCTAAATGTAAGACCAGACACTATTAAACTCTTAGAGGAAAACATAGGAAGAACACTCTTTGACATAAGTCACAGCAAGATCTTTTTTGATGCACCTCCTAGAGTAATGGAAATAAAAACAAAAATAAACAAATGGGACCTAATGAAACTTAAAGGCTTTTACAAAGCAAACTACAAACAAGACGAAAAGACAACCCTCAGAATGGGAAAAAATATTTGCTAATGAATCAACGGACAAAGGATTAACCTCCAAAATATATAAACAGCTCATGCAGCTCAATATTAAAAAAACAAACAACCCAATCAGAAAATGGGCAGAAGACCTAAATAGACATTTCTCCAAAGAGGACATACAGATGGCTAAGAGGCACATGAAAAGCTGCTCAACGTTACTAATTATTAGAGAAATGCAAATCAAAACTACAATGAGGTATCATCTCACACCAGTTAGAATGGCCATCATCAGAAAATCTACAAACAACAAATGCTGGAGAAGGTGTGGAGAAAAGGGAACCCTCTTGCACTGCTGGTAGGAATGTAAATTGATACAGCCACAATGAAGAACAGTATGAAGGTTCCTTTAAAAACTAAAAGTAGAATTACCATATGACCCAGCAATCCCACTACTGGGCATATACCCAGAGAAAACCATAATTCAAAAAGACACATGCACCCGAATGTTCGTTGCTGTGCTAATTTACAATCGCCAGGTCATGGAAGCAACCTAAATGCCCATCAACAGACGAATGGATAAAGATGTGGTACATATATACAATGGAATATTACTCAGCCATAAAAAGGAATGAAATTGGGTCATTTGTAGAGAAGTGGATGAATCTAGAGACTGTCATACAGAGTGAAGTAAGTCAGAAAGAGAAAAACAAATATTGTATATTAACCCATATATGTGGAACCTAGAAAAATGGTACAGATGAACTGGTTTGCAGGGCAGAAATAGAGACACAGATGTAGAGAACAAACGTATGGACACCAAGGGGGGGAAAGCAGCGGGGGGTGGAGGTGGTGGTGCGATGAAGTGGGAGATTGGGATTGACATGTATACACTGATGTGTATAAAATGGATGACTAATAAGAACCTGCTGTATAAAAAGTAAATAAAATTAAATTTTAAAAAAAGAAAATTTCCGACAATATGCACAAAAACCTTAAAATTTATGTCTGGAGAATAGATCTGGGAGGCAAAAGTTCAATTTTATGCATATATAATCTTTTGACTATTTTTTATCTAGAAGGAGTTAATAAAGGTATGAATTTTTAAAAAATAACTACAGAGATTTGAAGACCAAGATAATTCAGAAGATACAGACAGAGAACTGTGCTTCACTTAAAACTCTGGACACTTTGGAAACAATTCCATAAACATTTATTTCAGATTCAGTAGAATGTGTGGGAAGTAGGGATAATAATATGTGCAAGTTGAGGAAGTTTATATGGATGAGGTATTAATTTAAAAGTTAAACATATTTGTGCCCATGAGGAAACTAAAGGAAGTAAAAAGATAACGAGAAAACTGTGTTTTTTCCCCACAGGGTTAGGGGTCAGGTGGGCTAAGCTGACAAATACTTGTAACGGTATATGTGACCTCAGAATCTTATTCTTCCTGGCAATCCTCCTCTCCCAAGCACATTAAGAAATAGCTCAGCAAACACCGAACACCATGTCATATAAGTAAGCATATTATTTATATAGAGTAAAGGTAGGACTGGAGTACCCATGGAACTTCAACAAGGGAGATCCAAAGGAGATGGGAAGTTTGGCAGGACTGCTGAGCATGTACATTGCCCATGTCCAAAAGCACAGCTCATGTTGAGCCTGTGTGTGTGCTCAGACGTTTTTTAAGTGTCTTGATACCCACTGTTAATGCAAGAATACATATAAAACGCTAAAACAGTGCCTGGCATACAAAAAGTGATCAATAAATTCAATTGCTGTGCTCAGTATATATTCAGTGCCTACTGCTTAACAGGAATTGTTTGAGGTTCTGTAGAAATATCAATGAACAAAATAAACAAAAATCTAGAATTTCATCAAGGTTACATTCTATTGGGGAAACAGGCCATAAATAAGAAAAATATATAGTATATCAGATGGTGATAAGTGTATGGAGAATGACTTATAAACAGATAAGGCAACAGAAAATGTAAGGTCAAGGCGGGGGTTTCAATCTAGACAGAATGAGATGGTGACATTGGACTAAACACCTAAAGAAGGTGGGGGAGAGTCACGCAGACAGGTGCTTGAAGGGTTCCTACTTATTTAGCATACATCTTCGAACATTTGCTAATCCATGGCACTATGCCAAGTCCTGTGTGCAAAATAATAAAAGTAGCAACTATTGAGCATTTATTATAAGCTGAGTAATGCACTAAGCACATTACTTGCAATATCTTACTTAATCTTCATAAAGGTGATTTTATGAAGGAAGTAGGACTTGGAGAAGTTAAGTGTTTAAAACAAAGTCACTCAGTTACGCAGAAACAACACAAGGATTTCACCTGAGGGCTTAGACACCAAGCCTGTTATCTGAACCTCATGTTTATTTATTGAGCATCAGACAATTTTATGCTCCCACGGAATCTTGTATTTTTCCTTGATAGCACTTAACATTGTATTTAAGATATTCGTCATATAATTACTTCTTCAATGTTTGGGGGGATTTTTTTTCACACTAGATTACACACAGTAGGAGGGCAGGGACCAACTGAGCTTCTCTTGTTCACCACTGAATTTGTAGCACCTAACATCATGTCAAAGTATGTAGGAGGTGCTCAATTCATGTTTTATGAATTAATCAGTATAACTTATCTAACCATCACAATTTCTTTGTAATATTAGACTGGTTGCAATGCGAACATGTTACCTTTCCCAGCTTTCAAAGAAATATTTAATAAAGAAAATTTAAAGGCACTAAATGGCCTTGACATTCTGAGAAACATGATTGAAGTAGGGTTTTTGGAAGATTATTCCATTTTATGTGTTTGCAGTTGATGACTATAATTTTGCCGGTCCAGCATCTATGTTTCAGATATAGCACCTTATCTGTTCTTTGAAATATCATCGCTCTCTCTCCTGAGAGCTCCTTCTGTGGGAGTCTACCCCGTCATCTTGCTTCAAGGATGATTAAATGACTCAGTTATAACATCCACAGATCTATCCTCTGGCCCCAAGTGTACCCAACACAAAGCAGGCTAAAAAGACTCAGTCTTAGTCATATGCTTAAACTTTTGGGAAAGAGACAAAAGTTTCTCTGAGTTGCTAACATGTTAGGATGTATATATGGAGTTACTCCTACTCATCTATGCAAATTCATAAGCAGAATCTGTCTGAAGAAAGAAGCCCACAGAGGGAAAAAGATGTCGTTTGTCTTCTATAAAAGATATGGGAATAAACATATTCCTAACAACAATTGTTTGTATCTAAATACATCTATCCTTTCTTTAAAAATTTTACAGAAGTATAGTTGGTTTACAGCGTTGTGTTAACTTCTGTTGCACAGCAAAGTGACTCAGTTATACATATATATCTATTCTTTTTCATATTCTTTTCCATTATGGTTTATCACATGATATTGAATATAATTCCCTGTGCTATACAGTAGGACCTTGTTGCTTATCCATCCTATATATAATAGTTTTCATCTGCTAATCCCAGACTCCCAATCCTTCCCTCCTCCAGTATATCCATCCTTAAATCCATGCCCCTGGACTTTTCTGTTTTGTGAACAATACTTGTTTTTCCTTGAACCAATTTGAATTAGCATATTAGTTAACAATTGCTCATAATGCTCAGAATGAATTATTCCAACTTTAATGGCTTAAAGCAAAAAAAAAATCACATTATATCTCACAGTTTCTAACAGTCAGGAATATAGGGTGGCTCAGATGGAATGTTCTGGTTCAGAGTCTCTCATATTGTTGCCCTTAGATGTTGACTGGTACTACAGTCATCCAATGGCTTGACTGAAATGGAGAATCCCTTTCTAAGATGACTCACTTACATGGCTGACAGATTCATGCTGGCTGTAGGCTAGAGGGTCTCAGTTTCTTTCAACAAGGGCATTTCCACAGGGCTGCTTGAGTGTCCTCATAGCATGATAGCTAGCTTCTTTCAGAGTGAGCTACCCAAGAGTCCAAGGCCAAGGATGCAATGCCTTTTACAACCTAACCAACTAAACTTGAAAGTCATACCATCACTTCTGCCATATTCTATAGGTCACACAGGGTCAGCCTTAATTCAGTGGAGGAAAAAAAACATTCAAAGAGATGAATACCAAAGGTGAAGACATTTAGGAGTCATCTAGAAGACTGTTTACCACCACTAGGTTTCTGTCATTGCATTATAAAGAGTTCTGTCTGAAAGAACAAGTTACATGAATATAAAGTATCATAGGTTCAAAGACCTATTAAAGAAAACAGAGAATAACAAACCAGCCTCATCAAGGTAAGCTCCAGGGAGGAAGGAGACTTGAATCAGGACTTGAACATTGTTTAACTTACTTATTTGTTTAGGTAAAGATGAAAAGAAGGCATTTCAGGCCTGAGAAAAGACAGAGGCAGGAAGGAGCAAAAAGTAGTTTGTTATGGCTGAAGAGAACAGAGGGATCCTAGTGGAATGCAGTCAACAACTGATAAAACCATCTTATGTTGAGGCTCTCTATATTTTTTAGAGAGGTTATATTTCATTTGGTAGCAATTTTCCTCAAAAAATAAAAACAATATTAAAGTGATTGGAAAGGGTAGGCCCAACCCTGGTATCTCTGGTACACACAGTGCTAAACTCAGACTTACCAACTTCTCAGTAGAAAGGTTGTTGGTATCTTATATGGTTCCTTTCAAAGTCTCCATGGGCAAAGACCTGATTCTTATCTTTTCAATGTTGAACGTTCTCTCCTATTCATTTATTCAAGGTTGATTAGATTTAAGGGGACTAGTTAATGGGAATCAAACTCACTAGATATTGATTAGCAACTTGAAATCTAATTTCTTCATTTATAATGAGAAACATTATTGCCTCATGGACCAAAATTCTCAAGTCAAGTGGATAGTGTGTTCTTTTCCTAGTAGGGAAGATTTCTTGGAAACTGAATTAATATGAGAAAGTTGCTTGGTAAGTGCAGAGATGAAGGAAAGGAAATATGATGATCTTAATTAATTTATAATTAATTGATTTCTCTTCTGTGTGTTTAGGGCACTTGACTTACTTGTTCATTCCACAAATATTTACTCAGCATCTTCTATGTGCCTTGCCCCATATGAGTTGCTAAGGCATGTTAAAATATATGAAAGCTAGCCTCTGCCATCAGTAGGAGGACAAATGGGGAACCAACATTAATCAAGATCTTAGTATGTGCCACACCTTACACTAGGTGATTTACGGCCATATCTTTCAATTTCCATAACTCTATAAGGAATTTAAATTTTACTGAAAATGAGAAGTAATTTTTTAAAGGAAAAATGCAATTTAAGCAACTTACTCAAGATCACAGAGGTAAGTAGTTTCATGACTGTATGTATCTGGGTAAGCTGGGACGAAGTGAGAGAGTGGCATCAACATATATACACTACCAAATGTAAAATAAATAGCTAGTGGGAAGCAGCTGCATAGCACAGGGATATCAACTCGGTGCTTTGTGACCACCTAGAGGGGTGGGATAGGGAGGGTGGGAGGGAGACACAAGAGGGAGAGGATATGGGGATATATGTATACGTATAGCTGATTCACTTTGTTATACAGCAGAAACTAACATAACATTGTAAAGCAATTATACTCCAATAAAGATGTTAAAAAAAAAACTCATTAGATTGTATACTTAATTGGGGAAATATATCATATGTAAGTTATACCTCAATAAAAGTGATTAAAGGAAACCATGTCAGAAAACCAAAGAGAAGATTTGTGAAAATACATTTTTGAAAAAGGCTCTTACATGCTGTGAGTTCCCAACCTCCAAACAAGGAAGGAAAGTAAAATGGTACTTCTTTTGCCTCAAGCTTACTTAAAGGTGCTTTCTTGGTACAACTAGAGAACCAGAATTGTATTCCTTAAGGTTCCCCAGATGATTAGGCCTGTGTAATGGTTAATTTTATTTATCAACTTGGCTAGGTTATGGAGCTCAGTTAGTTTTTTGGTCAAACACAATCTAGATTTTGCTGTAAAGGTATTTTTTTTTTCAGTTGTGACTAATATTTAAATCAGTAGACTTTGAGTAAAGCAGATTACCCTCCATAATGTGGGTGGGTCTCATCCAATCAGTTGAAGGCCTTAAGAGCAAAGACTGAAAATTCCCAAAGAAACAATTCTGCCTCCAGACTACAACATAAATATTCTGCCTAAGTTTCCAGCCTTCAGACTCAAGACCAAAATATCCATTCTTACCTGAATCTCCAGCTTGTCACCTTGCCCTATGGGCTTAGGACTTTCCGGCACCAAAATTACATGAACCAATTCTTTAAAATCTCTCTTTCTCTCTTTCCATATATCTATACCTATACCTACATCTATATCCTATTGGTTCTGTTTCTCTGGAGAACCCTGACTAATACAGATTTTGGTACATGGAGTGGTTCTGGACAGCGAGAATCTTAAGGATGAGTTTTTTGAATTGGGAAATCTAAATGCAAGGAATGCAAGGATTCTTCAATATATGCAAAGCAAACAATGTGATACACCATATTAACAAATTGAAGGAGAAAAACCATATGATCATCTCAATAGATGCAGAGAAAGCTTTCAACAAAATTCAACATGCATTTATAAAAACCCTCCAGAAAGTAGGCATAGAGGGAACGGTCCTCAACATAATAAAGGCCATATATGACAAACCCACAGCCAACATCGTTCTCAATGGTGAAAAACTGAAACCATTTCCACTAAGATCAGGAACAAGACAAGGTTGCCCACTCTCACCACTATTATTCAACATAGTTTTGGAAGTGTTAGCCACAGCAATCAGAGAAGAAAAAGAAATAAAAGGAATCCAAATCGGAAAAGAAGAAGTAAAGCTGTCACTGTTTGCAGATGACATGATACTATACACAGAGAATCCTAAAGATGCTACCAGAAAACTACTAGAGCTAATCAATGAATCTGGTAAAGTTGCAGGATACAAAATTAAGGCACAGAAATCTCTTGCATTCTTATACACTAATGATGAAAAATCTGAAAGTGAAATTAAGAAAACACTCCCATTTACCATTGCAACAAAAAGAATAAAATATCTAGGAATAAACCTACCTAAGGAGACAAAAGACCTGTATGCAGAAAACTATAAGACACTGATGAAAGAAATTAAAGATGATACAAACAGATGGGAGAGATATACCATGTTCTTGGATTGGAAGAATCAACACTGTGAAAATGACTAGGCTACTCAAAGCAATCTACAGGTTCAATGCAATCCCTATCAAACTACCACTGGCATTTTTCACAGAACTAGAACAAAAAATTTCACAATTTGTATGGAGACACAAAAGACCCCGAATAGCCAAAGCAATCTTGAGAAAGAAAAATGGAGCTGGAGAAATCAGGCTCCCTGACTTCAGACTATACTACAAAGCTACAGTAATCAAGACAGTATGGTACTGGCAAAAAAACAGAAATATAGATCAATGGAATGGGATAGAAAGCCCAGAGATAAAACATGCACATATGGTCACCTTATATTTGATGAAGGAGGCAAGAATATACAGTGGAGAAAAGACAGCCTCTTCAATGAGTGGTGCTGTGAAAACTGGACAGCTACGTGTAAAGGAATGAAATTAGAACACTCCCTAACACCATACACAAAAATAAACTCAAAATGGACTGAAGACCCAAATGTAAGGCCAGACACTATTAAACTCTTAGAGGAGAACATAGGCAGAACACTCTATGACATAAATCACAGCAAGATCCTTTTTGACCCACCTCCTAGAGATATGGAAATAAAAACAAAAATAAACAAATGGGACCTAATGAAACTTAAAAGCTTTTGCACAGCAAAGGAAACCATAAACAAGATGAAAAGACAACCCTCAGAATGGGAGAAAATATTTGCAAATGAAGCAACTGACAAAGGATTAATCTCCAAGATTTACAAGCAGCTCATGCAGCTCAATATCAAAAAAACAAAAAACCCAATCCAAAAATGGGCAGAAGACCTAAATAGACATTTCTCCAAAGAAGATATACAGATGGCCAACAAACACATGAAAGAATGCTCAACATCATTAATCATTAGAGAAATGCAAATCAAAACTACAATGAGATATCATCTCACACCAGTCAGAATGGCCATCATCAAAAAATCTACAAACAATAAATGCTGGAGAGGGTGTGGAGAAAAGGGAACCCTCTTGCACAGTTGGTGGGAATGAAAATTGATACAGCCACTATGGAAAACAGTATGGAGGTTCCTTAAAAAACTAAAAATAGAACTACCATACGACCCAACAATCCCACTACTGGGCATATACCCTGAGAAAACCATAGTTCAAAAAGAGTCATGTACCAAAATGTTCACTGCAGCTCTATTTACAATAGCCAGGACATGGAAGCAACCTAAGTGTCCATCATCGGATGAATGGATAAAGAAGATGTGGCACATATATACAATGGAATATTACTCAGCCATAAAAAGAAATGAAATGGAGTTATTTGTAGTGAGTTGGATGGACCTAGAGTCTGTCATACAGAGTGAAGTAAGTCAGAAGGAGAAAAACAAATACCATATGCTAACACATATATATGGAATCTAAAAAAAAAAAAGGTCATGAAGAACCTAGGGTCAAGATGGGAATAAAGACACAGAACTACTAGAGAATGGACTTGAGGATACAGAGAGGGGGAAGGGTAAGCTGCGACAAAGTGAGAGAGTGGCATGGACATATATATACACTACCAAATGTAAAATAGATAGCTAGTGGGGAAGCAGCCGCATAGCACAGGGAGATCAGCTCGGTGCTCTGTTACCACCTAGAAGGGTGGGATAGGGAGGGTGAGAGGGAGGGAGATGCATGAGGGAAGAGATATGGGGATATATGTATATGTATAACTGATTCACTTTGATATAAAACAGAAACTAACACACCATTGTAAAGCAATTATACTCCAATAAAGATGTTTAAAAATTTTTTTAAAAATAAAATAAAATAAATGCAATGAAGATAGTTGTATCCCAGTGTGCCAGTGGCCAAGTAGAGACATTTAAATTCCAAAGGAAAAATGGAGGTGGTTACTTTAATAGATAGCAGAGTCAAAGCTGTAATCAGAATAGTCTGACTTACAGAGATCTTATGACATTAGTTGATAGCATGGTGTCCGTAGAAGTTAAATATATGAGCAGTGTACTAAATTCTTACTTGATCTCTGTAAGTGGAAGAATCCAAGGTCAAGTACACGAAAGTCTGACTTGAATCATATAAACGGATTTGAACCATTCCCAAACTTGAGTCAGTTTACAGATCAAGACAACCTTTAATGAAAAGGAGACCAGGTCCCCTTAAGGAAGGTCACAGCTATGCTGCTAAAATTTTATACTATTAATCTTTCTCCTAGTTTTTTCCAAAGGGAAGGTCTGTTACCAAGGTGACTGCATAGTGGGGAAAAGGAAATCATCAGAAGTTTCAGAGAGATTACTGGACCTTGGCTCTGAACTGACACTAATTCAAGGAGACCCAAAAAGTTGCTGTGATCCACTAGTCAGAGTAGGGGTTTATAGAATTCAGGTGATTGATGGAATTTTAACTCAGGTCCATCTCAGAGTATGTCCAGTGGGTCACTGTGATGGTTAATTTTATGTGTTAATTTGGCTGGACCACAGTGTCCAGATATCTGGTTAAACATTATTCCAGATGTTTCTGTGAGGGTATTTTTGGATGAGATTTACATTTAAATTAGTGGACTTTGAGTAAAGCAGATCACTCTCTATAATATGGGTGGTGCTCATAAATCAGCTGAAGACCTGAAAAGAACAAAAGGCTGATCTCCTCCAAGCAAGAAGGAATTCTGCCAGCAGACTGCCTTTGGACTCGAATACAGCTCTTACCTAAGTCTCCAGCCTGCCAGCCTCCCTCATGATATTTTAGACTGACCAAGCCTGCACCATCATGTGAGCAATTTCTTAAAATAAACATATATTTTTTAAAATTTAAATATATTTAAAATAAATTTATAAATATAAATGTATAAATATATTATGTGTGTGTATGTATGTGCATGTGTGTGTGTGTGTGTATGTGTATATATATATATATATATATATATATATATATATATATATATATATATCTCCTATTGGTTCTGTTTCTCTGATGACCCTAATAATACAGTCTCCCAACCCATCCTGTGGTTATTCCCCCAGCTTTGGAATGTATAATTGGAACACACATATTCAGTAACTTACAGAATCAGAATCCTCACATAGATTTCTTGACTTGTAGAGTTTATGCTATTATGGTAGGAAAGGCGAAGTGGAATCCTCCACCTAGGTAGAATTGTCTCTACCTGGGAAAACAATAAACCAAAAGCAATACCACATTACTAGAGGGATTGCAGAAATTAGTGCCACTATCCTATTTGTTTTGTTTCTCTGGAGAATTCTGACTAATTCAGTCTGACTCATACCTGGGAATATAAAGCAGGCCAGATTAGCAGGATAACGTTGGTTTTACCTGCATTTCCAATTTGTTGGGACAAGAAATGAATGCTTCCCATGGATCAATGTGGGTCACTTGAGGTCATCTTGGTCCTAATGAATAGGGCTACATAAAAATGGAGGCATCCCGGCAGCAAGAAGCTAGAGTGGACAATGGATATCTACGAGTGTAAGAAGGAGTCAACAGTTTCCACCAAGAAAATGCCTGGATCAAAGGAAGTATTGGATAAAAGTCCCTGGTATTGGGAACTTCCAACAAATATAAGAAAGCACATCACCAAATTCAATCCATAAATATTTATTGAGTTCCTAGACAGTGTAAGTACTGTTTTAGGTGCTGGGGATATACCAGTACACAAGACCAACATGAATCATTGCTCTCATAGAACTGTCAGGCTAGTGAGGGGTGAGGACACAGATAATAAACACTAAAGTCAGAGCAAGGGGGATCAGGAATGCCAGGGTAGATGAGGTAGGCATCATTGAAAAGGTAACAATCTGAGCAAAGATGTGAAGGAGGTAATGGCGTAAGTCACAGAAATATGAGCAAGAAAGAAACAGAACATTCCAAGTAGAGGAAGCAGTACAAAGACTCCAAAGATGGAAATTTTCCTAACATGTTTAAGGAATAAAAAAAAGTTAATATGGCTGTTGCCAAGCTAATAAGGAAAATTAATCATAAATGAAATCAAAGAGATAATGGGTACTGGAGTATGTTGGGCCTTATAGGCCAGTGTAACAACTCTGGCTTTTGCTGTGAGTCAAACAGACCCATTTCAGGGTTTTAACTAGGATCACCTGGCTACTCATTAAGACTAAAGGGGCAAGGGTGGAGGCAAGGAGACCAGTAGGAGGCCATAATCCAGGTGAGAAAAGATGATGGCTTGGACTCTACTAGTAACAGAGTGGAGAATTCTGGATGTATATTGAAAGTAGCACCAGTAGGACTTTCTGACACATCAGACTTATGAAAAGAAGAAAGAATCAGAAATGATACCACAGATTTTGGCCTTAACAATTAGAAGGATGATTTCCTAAGATGGGGTACACTGCAAATGGAAAAATGTTTTGGGAAAAAAATGTAGTTCAGACTGGGCATCTTAAATTTAAGATGAGTATTAGAAATGCAAATGGGCATGCTGAACAGGCAATTGAAAATATAAACCTAGAAATTAAGGGAGAAATCCAAGCCAGTCATACAAATTTAGGATTTATTACCATAAATGTGATTTCACACAAAGGTATCAATGTACTTATGCCCTTAAAACCTCTTCCTACACCTTCCCGCTATTGTGTAAAAGACCAAAAAAGTGAGTGGAATAAAGGAGCAAAATCTGACTATACCTCCATTCCTGAAGTCTACTAGTCTTTACTTTAGGGGCATGGACAGGTAAGGGGGGAGTCTTACCTTTGAATGAATACTGAAATGCTTAATTAATATCTTAGACTGGACCATCTAATCTCTAAATTAAAGCCACATTTACAACTTTATGGAATCATAAATCTATTATCTGCGTGTAAGGAGTAAAGTCATAGGAAATGTGCAAGTTTCAATCCAAGGTCATGGAAATATTTCCCCTAGTGAATACAGCTGGAAACAGCATTTAGAGACAAAAACAAAGTTGCTAATCATTCTTACAGCATAGTAATTATATTCACAATTAGTTTATGCATTATAATCTTTTTCACATATCCACTTAAGTTACTCCTTCTTTCCGCACCATACGAAGAGAGAACATATTTTTTTTTTTTTCCAAAAAGCTTCCAATTATGAAGGAGTTAGCTAAAGGATGGAGCTCTTATGAATGTGTGAATGGATGAAGCTTAAGATTTCTGCAAGATTTCCTGCTCAACACTGAGCAAATTCAAATAACCAATTGCTCTCCATTGATATTTCCATTTTTACTGCAACCACAGGAATAAATATCCTTGATTAGGTGCTTAGATAAATAGACTGTGATAAGGCAAGCTGCTTAGAAAGGTGTTTGACTAGCTCAAACCCTTACTTTTATTCAGCCATAGCTCATCAGCTCAACTGATATGCTTCAGCACCAAGTTAAGGGTTGAAATGTCATGATGGTATACAACATTTTCCTTAATGGCTCGAAAAGCTCCCTGACTTAATTTACTTCAATTTTCCTTTTTTATTGTAGAGTTTTCTTCTGAAAAGATGCATCAGACTTTTATAACTGTATTAAAGGTGAAAATTATAAATGTTGCTTTTACAAAGCCCTCAGAAAAAGCATCAGGTGTCAAGATCTAAAAAGGGTTGTCAAGATGATCTTGCATTAACTGGTGTTCTGGCTGCTTGAAGGAGCCTAAAAATATTCACCACCATGCAAGCCCTACTGCCCAGACACACATAAGAGGATGAAGCAGAGCCAGAGGCCAGCTATTTGTTATGAACATTAATGTAATAGAAGGCATTTGCTTGTTTCAGCAAGACTGCTATTATAAACCTTGCAGAGTAATACCTTGCCTTTAATAGCACAGCTCAGGAATCATTACAGGCAGCAGCCACAATATGTCTAGTACAGTAATGGATGGCAGTTCAAGCTAGAATTTCCCACTCCACATCAGGAAGTTTGTAAAGGTGACCTGGAATAGTAAAAGCCTCAAATATCAGGCACTCTACCATAGCACTTTTCCAAAACAGACTGAGAGCAGCAGAAGTGATGCATTTACCCAGGATATTGTCAGGCTGCTAAACTAGCCAAAGTTCCTGGGACCTGGCCAGGACTAGATGTTTAGTTCCATCTCTCCTTGCTCTCTGATTATAGAAGAAGAGACAAAGCCACTGCATGAAGGAGAGTCTAAATTTCTGCTTATCCTTAATCAAAGGTAAACATGTGCAAGGTGTAGAAGACTCAGACAAGAAATCAACCTAGATAAAACTATATTGCAAAAGGTACACTGCATACCTTTTATGCCCATTTGGACCACTAGACTTGCTCTTGCTTTCCCTCCCTCCCTTTTTCAAAGAATATTTGCTTCTTTATATTTTAAGTTAGCATATTTCTCTTGTAGAAAATATAAGCATTTATAAAGGAAAAATAGAAGTTTCCCATAATGCCTCCAACCCATGAAAACTGCTATTATTATTTTGGTATATATTTCCAGTATTTAATATTTTAAATAGACAAAGCCAAAAGTTGAAAATTTGGATACCCCTAAGATAGTATTTGTAGATATTTCCAGAACTGATTACTCAAATATGACTAGGAAAGAGAAAAGGTGGGAAGCAAAAGATTTTTAAAATTAAGAAACCTATATGAAGAGCTGAATCTATTTAATCTTTCACAAAGTAAAACCTGAATTAAAGGTAGAATGGAAGAAAAGTAGAATTTGTCAAACACCTAGTAAGTGCTAGGCACTGTATATTATCTATCTTACTACTATAAGCTAGTGAGGAAAATAAGGATAGCTTCAATTTTTTAAGCTGGGCATTGTGCTAAGTACTTTACAAATACTATTACATTTAATCCATATAGCAATCCTGATTATAATCCTATTATATGTTAGGTTGTCCATTTACATATGAGTAAACTTAAATTTAAAAGTTTTCAATGAGGGCAAGATGGTGGAAGAGTAAGACACGGAGATTACCTTCCTTCCCACAGATACATTAGAAATACATCTACAAGTGGAACTGCTCCTACAGAACACCCACTGAACGCTGGCAGAAGACGTCAGACCTCCCAAAAGGCAAGAAACTCCCCACGTACTTGGGTAGGGCAAAAGAAAAAGGAAATAACAGAGACAAAAGAATAGGGACGGGACCTGCACCAGCAGGAGGGAGCCGTGAAGGAGGAAAGGTTTCCACGCACTACGAAGCCCCTTCGCGGGCAGAGACTGTGGGTGGCAGAGGGGGGAAGCTTCGGAGCCAAGGAGGAGAGCACAGCCACAGGGGTGTGGAGGGCAAAGCGGAGAGATTCCCGCACAGAGGATCAGCGCCGAGCTGCACTCACCAGCCTAAGAGGCTTGTCTGCTCACCCGACGGGCCGGGCGGGAGCTGGGAGCTGAAGCTCGGGCTTCAGTCGCATCACAGGGAGAGGACTGGGGTTGGTGGCATGAACACAGCCTGAAGGGGTTAGCGCACCACAGCTAGCCAGGAGGGAGTCCAGGAAAAAGTCTGCAGCTGCCGAAGAGGCAAGAGACTTTTTCTTCCCTCTTCGTTTCCTGGTGCGCAAGGAGAGGGGATTCAGAGCGCCACCTAAATGAACTCCAGAGACGGGCGCGAGCCGCGGCTATCAGCGCGGACCCCAGAGACGGGCATGAGACTCTAAGGCTGCTGCTGCCGCCACCAAAAAGCCTGTGTGCGAGCACAGGTCACTATCCACACCTCCCCTCCCGGGAGCCTGTGCAGCCCGCCACGGCCAGGCTCCCGTGATCCACGGACAACTTCCCCGGGAGAACGCACGGCGCGCCTCAGGCTGCTGCAACGTCACGCCAGCCTCTGCCGCTGCAGGCTCGCCCCGCATCTGTACCCCTCCCTTCCCCCGGCCTGAGTGAGCCAGAGACCCCAAAGCAGCTGCTCCTTTAACCCCGTCCTGTGTGAGCGAAGAACAGATGCCCTCAGGTGACCTACACACAGAGGCGGGTCCAAATCCAAAGCTGAACCCCGGGAGCTGTGCGAACAAAGAAGAGAAAGGGAAATCTCTCCCAGCAGCCTCAGAAGCAGCGGATTAAAACTCCACAAACAACTTGATGTGCCTGCATCTGTTGAATACCTGAATAGACAACGAATCATCCCAAATTCAGGAGGTGGACTTTGGGAGCAGGATATATTAATTTTTCCCGTTTTCCTTTTTTTGTGAGTGTACATGTATATGCTTCTGGGTGAGATTTTGTCTGTATAGCTTTGCTTTATAATAGCTTTATTTTACTTCACTATATTATATCCTCTTTCCTTCTTTCTTTCTATTTTTTCTCTCTTTTACTCTGAGCCGTGTGGATGAAAGGCTCTTGGTGCTCCAGCCAGGCATCAGGGCTGTGCCTCTGAGGTGGGAGAGCCAACTTCAGGACACTGGTCCACAAGAGACCTCCCAGCTCCATGTAATACCAAACGGCGAAAATCTCTCAGAGATCTCCATCTCAACATCAAGACCCAGCTTCACTCAATGACTAGCAAGCTACAGTGCTGGACACCCTATGCCAAACAACTAGCAAGACAGGAACACAGCCCCATCCATTAGCAGAGAGGCTGCCTAAAATCATAATAAGGCCACAGACACCCCAAAACACACCACCAGACATGGACGTGCCCACCAGAAAGACAAGATCCAGCCTCATCCACCAGAACACAGGCACTAGTTCCCTCCACCAGGAAGCCTACACAACCCACTGAACCAACCTTAGCCACTGGGGACAGATACCAAAAACAACGGGAACTACGAACCTGCAGCCTGTGAAAAGGAGACCCTAACACAGTAAGATAAGCAAAATGAGACGACAGAAAAACACACAGCAGATGAAGGAGCAGGGTCAAAACACACCAGACCTAACAAATGAAGAGGAAATAGGTAGTCTACCTGAAAAAGAATTCAGAATAATGATAGTAAGGATGATCCAAAATCTTGGAAATAGAATAGACAAAATGCAAGAAACATTTAACAAGGGTAGAAGAACTAAAGAAGAACCAAGCAATGATGAAAAACACAATAAATGAAATTAAAAATACTCTAGATGGGATCAATAGCAGAATAACTGAGGCAGCAGAATGGATAAGTGACCTGGAAGATAAAATAGTGGAAATAACTACTGCAGAGCAGAATAAAGAAAAAAGAATGAAAAGAACTGAGGACAGTCTCAGAGACCTCTGGGACAACATTAAATGCACCAACATTCGAATTATAGGGGTCCCAGAAGAAGAAGAGAAAAAGAAAAGGACTGAGAAAATATTTGAAGAGATTATAGTTGAAAACTTCCCTAATATGGGAAAGGAAATAGTTAATCAAGTCCTGGAAGCACAGAGAGTCCCATACAGAATAAATCCAAGGAGAAACACGCCAAGACACATATTAATCAAACTGTCAAAAATTAAATATAAAGAAAACATATTAAAAGCAGCAAGGGAAAAACAACAAATAACACACAAGGGAATCCCCATAAGGTTAACAGCTGATCTTTCAGCAGAAACTCTGCAAGCCAGAAGGGAGTAGCAGGATATACTTAAAAGTGATGAAGGAGAAAAACCTACAACCAAAATTACTCTACCCAGCAAGGATCTCATTCAGATTTGATGGAGAAATTAAAATCTTTACAGAAAAGCAAAAGCTGAGAGAGTTCAGCACCACCAAACCAGCTTTACAACAAATGCTAAAGGAACTACTCTAGGCAAGAAACATAAGAGAAGGAAAACACCTACAATAACAAACCCAAAACATTTTTAAAAAATGGGAATAGGAACATACATATCGATAATTACCTTAAATGTAAATGGATTAAATGCTCCCACCAAAAGACACAGACTAGCTGAATGGATACAGAAACAAGACCCATATATATGCTGTCTACAAGACACCCACTTCAGACCTAGAGACACATACAGACTGAAGGTGAGGGGATGGAAAAAGATATTCCATGCAAATGGAAGTCAAAAGAAAGCTGGAGTAGCAATTCTCATATCAGACAAAATAGACTTTAAAATAAAGACTATTACAAGAAACAAAGAAGGGCACTATATAATGATCAAGGGATCGATCCAAGAGGAAGGTATAACAATTGTAAATATTTATGCACCCAACATAGGAGGACCTCAATACATAAGGCAAATACTAACAGCCATAAAAGGGGAAATCGACAGCAACACAATCATAGTAGGGGACTTTAACACCCCACTTTCACCAATGGACAGATCATCCAAAATGAAAATAAATAAGGAAACACAAGCTTTAAATGATACATTAAACAAGATGGACTTAATTGATATTTATAGGACATTCCACCCAAAAACAACAGAATACACATTTTTCTCAAGTGCTCATGGAACATTCTCCAGGATAGATCATATCTTGGGTCACAAATCAAGCCTTGGTAAATTTAAGAAAATTGAAATCGTATCAAGTATCTTTTCCGACCACAACGCCATGAGACTAGATATCAATTACAGGAAAAGATCTGTAAAAAATACAAACACATGGAGGCTACACAATACACTACTTAATAACGAAGTGATCACTGAAGAAATCAAAGGGGAAATCAAAAAATACCTAGAAACAAATGACAATGGAGATACGACGACCCAAAACCTATGGGACGCAGCAAAAGCAGTGCTAAGAGGGAAGTTTATAGCAATACAAGCCTACATCAAGAAACAGGAAACATCTCGAATAAACAACCTAAACTTGCACCTGAAGCAATTAGAGAAAGAACAAAAAAACCCCAAAGCTAGCAGAAGGGAAGAAATCATAAAGATCAGATCAGAAATAAATGAAAAAGAAATGAAGGAGACAATAACGAAGATCAATAAAACTAAAAGCTGGTTCTTTGAGAAGATAAACAAAATTGATAAACCATTAGCCAGACTCATCAAGAGAAAAAGGGAGAAGACTCAAATCAATAGAATTAGAAATGAAAAAGGAGAAGTAACCACTGACACTGCAGAAATACAAACGATCATGAGAGATTACTACAAGCAACTCTACGCCAATAAAATGGACAACCTGGAAGAAATGGACAGATTCTTAGAAATGCACAACCTACCGAGACTGAACCAGGAATAGAAAATATGAACAGACCAATCACAAGCACTGAAATTGAAACTGTGATTAAAAATCTTCCAACAAACAAAAGCCCAGGACCAGATGGCTTCACAGGAGAATTCTATCAAACATTTAGAGAAGAGCTAACACCTATCCTTCTCAAACTCTTCCAAAATATTGCAGAGGAAGGAACACTCCCAAACTCATTCTATGAGGCCACCATCACCCTGAGACCAAAACCAGACAAAGACGTCACAAAGAAAGAAAACTACAGGCCAATATCACTGATGAACATAGATGCAAAAATCCTCAACAAAATACTAGCAAACAGAATCCAACAGCACATTAAAAGGATCATACACCATGATCAAGTGGGGTTTATCCCAGGAATGCAAGGATTCTTCAATATACGCAAATAAATCAACGTGATACCTCATATTAACAAATTGAAGGAGAAAAACCATATGATCATCTCAATAGATGCAGAAAAAGCTTTCAACAAAATTCAACACCCATTTATGATAAAAGCCCTGCAGAAAGTAGACATAGAGGGAACTTTCCTCAACATAATAAAGGCCATATATGACAAACCCGCAGCCAACACTGTCCTCAATGGTGAAAAGCTGAAACCATTTCCACTAAGATCAGGAACAAGACAAGGTTGCCCACTCTCACCACTATTATTCAACATAGTTTTGGAAGTGTTAGCCACAGCAATCAGAGAAGAAAAAGAAATAAAAGGAATCCAAATCGGAAAAGAAGAAGTAAAGCTGTCACTGTTTGCAGATGACATGATACTATACGTAGAGAATCCCAAAGATGCTACCAGAAAACTACTAGAGCTAAACAATGAATTAGGTAAAGTAACAGGATACAAAATTAATGCACAGAAATCTCTTGCATTTCTATACACTAATGACGAAAAATCTGAAAGTGAAATTAAGAAAACACTCCCGTTTACCACTGCAACAAAAAGGATAAAACATCTAGGAATAAACCTACCTAAGGAGACAAAAGATCTGTATGCAGAAATTTATAAGACACTGATGAAAGAAATTAAAGATGATACAAATAGATGAAGAGATATACCATGTTCTTGGATTGGAAGAATCAACATTGTGAAAATGACTCTACTACCCAAAGCAATCTACAGATTCAATGCAATCCCTATCAAACTACCACTGGCATTTTTCACAGAACTAGAACAAAATATTTCACAATTTGTATGGAGACACAAAAGACCCCGAATAGCCAAAGCAATCTTGAGAACGAAAAATGGAGCTGGAGGAATCAGGCTCCCTGACTTCAGACTATATTACAAAGCTACAGTAATCAAGACAGTTTGGTACTGGCACAAAAACAGAAATATAGATCAATGGAACAGGATAGAAAGCCCAGAGATAAACCCATGCACATATGGTCACCTTATCTTTGAGAAAGGAGGCAAGCATATACAGTGGAGAAAAGACAGCCTCTTCAATAAGTGGTGCTGGGAAAATTGGACAGATACATGTAAAAGTATGAAATTAGAACACTCCCTGACACCATACACAAAAATAAACTCAAAATGGATTAAAGACCTAAGTGTAAGGCCAGACACTATCAAACTCTTAGAGGAAAACATAGGCAGAATACTCTATGACATAAATCACAGCAAGATCCTTTTTGACCCACCTCCTAGAGAAATGGAAGTAAAAACACAAATAAACAAATAGGACCTAATGAAACTTAAAACCTTTTGCACAGCAAAGGAAACCATAAACAAGACCAAAAGACAACCCTCAGAATGGGAGAAAATATTTGCAAATGAAGCAACTGACAAAGGATTAATCTCCAAGACTTACAAGCAGCTCATGCAGCTCAATAACAAAAAAACAAACAACCCAATCCAAAAATGGGCAGAAGACCTAAATAGACATTTCTCCAAAGAAGATATACAGATTGCCAACAGACACATGAAAGAATGCTCAACGTCATTAATCATTAGCGAAATGCAAATCAAAACTACAATGCGATATCATCTCACACCAGTCAGAATGGCCATCATCAAAAAATCTACAAACAATAAATGCTGGAGAGGGTGTGGAGAAAAGGGAACCCTCTTGCACTGTTGGTGGGAATGTAAATTGATACAGCCACTACGGAGAACAGTATGGAGGTTCCTTAAAAAACTAAAAATAGAACTACCATATGACCCAGCAATCCACTACTGGGCATATACCCTGAGAAAACCATAGTTCAAAAAGAGTCATGTACCAAAATGTTCATTGCAGCTCTATTTACAATAGCCAGGACATGGAAGCAACCTAAGTGTCCATCATCGGATGAATGGATAAAGAAGATGTGGCACATATATACAATGGAATATTACTCAGCCATAAAAAGAAATGAAATGGAGGTATTTGTAGTGAGTTGGATGGACCTAGAGTCTGTCCTACAGAGTGAATTAAGTCAGAAAGAGAAAAACAAATACAGTATTCTAATACATATATATGGAATCTAAGGGAAAATAAAAGTCATGAAGAAGCTAGTGGCAAGACGGGAATAAAGACACAGACCTACTAGAGAATGGACTTGAGGATATGGGGAGGGGGAGGGGTGAAATGTGACAGGGTGAGAAAATGGCATAGACATATATACACTACCAAATGTAAAATAGATAGCTAGTGGGAAGCAACCGCATAGCACAGGGAGATCAGCTCGGTGCTTTGTGACCACCTAGAGGGGTGGGATGGGGTGGGTGGGAGGGAGGGAGATGCAAGAGGGAAGAGATATGGGAACATATGTATATGTATAACTGATTCACTTTGTTATAAAGCAGAAACTAACACACCATTGTAAAGCAATTATACTCCAATAAAGATGTTTAAAAATAATAAATAAAAGTTTTCAAGATCAGATTGCTAAGTAAACCTAATATACACAAATCTGTCTAAGATACATGCACTTAGTTACTATTCTTTACTATGTCCTTGTGAGCTATGTTTAATCACTAATTTTAGAGCTCAAGAATTGAGCGTCAAATCCATTAAGAAACATAGCCAAGGACCTTCAATTCCAGATCATTTTGCATCAAAGCTCTAAATTAACCAACCTCAAGGGAAATAAATAAATAAATATTTCCTTGTTAAAAACAAATTTCTTGGGTCTGAAAATATGGATGGTTTTTAAGGAAAACTATCAAGCAATGCTAATTAAATGAATAGAAAAGAAGCCTCTGATATTCTTCTAGGTAAGAAAAGCAAAGTTTCTCACCAATTCTAAATTATAAAGATTTTTTTTTTCCACTCCAAAATGACCAGTCCTGAAAAAACACCTACTCTTTAGGTCAGGATGTTAAATATAATTGATTATCTCTGCTTCACTGTGAGTAATTAGAACACGCAGTCATCAACAGGGCAAGCCACTTGAAACAAATCATTTGGAAATGCCAATGAAATAATGAGGAAATTCTGCTCTGAGCAGAGTCACCTGAAATAGCAATCCCTATAACAAGTGATGGTTCCACTATAGAAATTCTGATTTGCAGATTTTAGGATAGCTAGAACATATCTCAGTATAAATACATGTCAAATTATTTCTTTAAATAATGAGTCAGAAAAATTCTCTGTGAAAAGAACTTTACAGAGATCTAACACAGAGTCAGAGGTTTTGTCAAAGTATAGAATTTACAGGTTAGAAGTTTGATGGTTTCTTTTTTTTCTTTTTTCTTCATTTATTTATTTTTAATTTACTTTCCTCTCTCTCCTAGGCTTTATCAAGTCAATTAGGCAAGGCCAGTTTTACTCTAGAACTGCTATTCTGAATGCTGAAAAGACTGTATTATTTGATAAACTTTACCCAAAAAGTGAATAAAATCTAAGCCAAGGAATATGTGGATTTAATATCTATCCTCCAGATTTAAAATATAATTAAAAGTAAAAACATTCTGAGAACTGAATTGGTTTGGGGGACACATCTCACTTCCTATCTAGAGCTGATCTATTCCCAGTCTTGAGCCATAATTAATAAATAACATACAGGAAAGAGTTTCATCGTAAGTGCAATTTATACTAATTGGTAATAGCTATCTTCAGGGTTTCCAATATAACCTTCTGAAGTAATAGATATGTCCTATACCTGTGCTGACCAACACAGTAGCAACTAGCTATATATACTTATTGAGGATTTGTCCTCAATGTTCATTAGTGTGATTGAGAGACTAAATTTTAAATTGTATGGTTCTTTACTCTCTTTACACTAAACTTAATGAACAACTTTACACCACTAAATCTGACAACTTGAATAAAGTGGACAAATTCCTTGAAAGACCCAAACTATCAAAGCTCACTTAAGAAGAAATAGAAAACCAGAATATTCCTATATCTACTAAATAAATTTAATTCATAGTTAAAATCCTTCCCTCACAGGAAACTCCAAACTCTAGTGGCTTCACTGGTATATTAAACTTTTAAAAATGAAATAATATTAGTTGCACACAAATTTTTCCAGAAAATTAAAAAGGAGGGAATACTTATAATTAATTTTATGAGACTAGAATTACCCTGGTACCAAAACCAGACAAAAATATTAGAAAACAAAATCATAGACCAATATCCCTCATGAACATAGATGTAAAAATTCAGAACACATTTTCAGCAAGTTTAATCCAACAACGTATAGAATGGACAACACATTATGATCAAGTAGGATTTATACCAAGTCCCCCCAAAAGGGCACAATTATATCAATATATGCAGAAAAGAATTTGTCAAAATTCAAAATTCACTCCTGATAAATTCTCAGCAAAATAAGAATAGAAAGGATCTTTCTCAATGTGACAAAGCACATCAATGAAATATCTACGGATAACTTCATTCTTATAGTGAAACACAGTGGCTTTGCCACTAAGATCAGGAATAAGGGAAGCATATCTGATCTTTATTTTTTCCCCTGCAAGTTTATACTTTTGTCTACCTTCACCCATTTTCCCTATCCTCCACACGCCCAACCTACTCTGTTCTCCGAGTTCTGTTCTTTTAGATTCTACTGTATTTCTCTTTCCCCATATGACTTATTTCATTTTGCATAGTGCCCACAAGGTCCATCCATGTTGTGTCAGATGGCAGGATTTCCTCCTTTTTTATACATGAATATTTTATTATATAAAAAGTATACATATCACATTTTCTTTATCCACTCATCCACTGATAGACACTTAAATTATTTCCATATCTTGGTTATTGGGCTATCGCAAATAACACTGCAATAAACATGGGGGTGCAGATATCACTTCAGGATAGTGATTTGGCTTCCTTCAGATATACATCCAGAAGTGGAATTTCTGAATCATATGGTAGTTCTATTTTTAATTTTTTGAGGAACCTTCACTGTTTTTTGTAGTAGCTGCACCAATTTACATTTTCACCAACAGTGCACAAGGGTTCCCTTTTCTCCACATTCTTGTCAATACTTGTAATCTCTTGTCTTTTAGATAGCAGCTGTTCTCACAGGTGTGAGATGTATCTCATTGTGGTTTTGATTTTCATTTTCCTGATGATTAGTGATGTTGAACACCTTTTCATATATCTGTTGGCCATTTGTAGGTCTTCTTTGGGAAAAGGTTTATTCAGTTCTTCTGCTCAATTTTTAATTGGATAATTGGGGGGTGGGTTTGGAGGATTTTCTCAGTTTGATTTTTGGGTTTTTTGTTATTGAGTTGTATGAATACTTTGTCATTTTGGATACTAACCCCTTATCAGATAAATAACTTACAAATATTTTCTCCCATTCTGTAGGTTGCCTATTCATTTTGTTGATAGTTTCCTTTGCTGTGCAGAAGCTTTTTAGTTTGACGTAGTCCCACTTGTTTATTTTTGTTGCCTTTATTTTTGGTGTCAAATCCAAAACAATCATTGCCAAGACATGTCAAGGGACTTCTTTCCTACATTTTCTTCTAGGAGTTTTATGGTTTCAAATCTTAGGTTCAAGTCTTTAATCCATTTTGATTTAGTTTTTGTTTATGGTGTAAGATAAGGGTTCAGTTTCATTCTTTCATATGTGCTTTCCAGTTTTCCCAGCACAATTCATTGAAGAAACTATTCTTTACCTAATGTATATTCTTGGCACCTTTATTGAAAATTAATTGACCATATATGGGTGGGTTTAATTCTGGGCTCTCTATTGTTTTGTTGATCTATATATTTGTTTTTATGCCAATGCCATACCGTTTTGATTATTATAGCTTTGTAACTTAGTCTGAATTCAGGAGTATGATAGGCACAAAGAAACTTTGGTGAATGATAGATATGTTCCTGATTGTGCTGCTTTTATAGGTGTATACACATCTCAAAATTTATCAAATTGTAAACTTTAAATATATGCAGTTTATTGTATGTCAAAAACCTCAAAAAGTTGTTAGTATTTTAAATTTAAATAATCAGATGTGTCAAATGGGTACAGCATTGGATAGTGCATATCTAGACTATCAAAGCATTCAGAGGTATTTACAAAGTTAATGAATCAAGTGTTACAGTCAAATATGATATCTGCTTTGGATATGAGAGAGGAAAAGGAAGCACTTGTGTTTTAAGCTTGTCAGTACTTACTGTTATGTGACTTTTCTCAGAATTCCAATTACCTGGTGTACTCTGATCCAGTCATGGCAAAATGTAATAGAATTTCCAGGCCATTCAAAACGATAGGTTAGGGGCTTCCCTGGTAGCACAGTGGTTGAGAATCTGCCTGCCAATGCAGGGGACACAGGTTCGAGCCCTGGTCTGGGAAGATCCCACATGACGCGGAGCGACTAGGCCCGTGAGCCACAATTGCTGAGCCTGCACGTCTGGAGCCTGTGCTCCGCAACAAGAGAGGCCGCAATAGTGAGAGGCCCACGCACCGCGATGAAGAGTGGCCCCCCCACTTGCCGCAACTAGAGAAAGCCCTCGCACAGAAACGAAGACCCAACACAGCCATAAATAAATAAATAAATAAATAAATAAATAGCGAATAGAAGAGTGTCTTCAATTTAAAAAAAAAAAAAAAGGATAGGTTAAGGTTCCTTGCCAGGGTGAAAAAGGAAGTCAGGAGAGGTTGCTAATGAAACAATAATATTGCTATTCAACTTTGACACCTTTCTTGGCATTTTGCATGTCATCATTTTGCAATAAATCCATCTTAACTTATAATTGTCATAACTTTATGGAAACATAATTAGCGCTCAATTAATTTAAATATGCTACAAGTTTTAAAGAAATAATCCTACCTACCTAGAAATAGGCTAATGGATCACAAAGTTTTTGTTTGTTTTAAGATTTCATTCTTATCCTCTAAAACATGTAACAGTCCACTGAAAAAACAAACAAACAAACAAACAAAATGAGAGTGTCACGGCTATATGACTGAGAAACACTGATATAAGTTTACCTAGCAAAAGCTCTATCTTGCTTTTCAGGATTCATAAGAACTGAAGTGTTCATGCTATAGGTAATACATGGGGAAGGAAAGGCAATAGTGAAGGGTCTTAAAGTAAGTGAAATATGGTATTACTTTCTGAGAGTTAAAACTATAAAATAACTACATGGTTAAGAGCAGTAAAGAATGTCAATATACAGAGAAAAATATAGATTCCATGGCAGCAAGATGAGAGTGTAACTTAATTTCGGTTATTAACATAACTAAAGAAATAATGTCAGGTATAATAACATTAAGCAGTGATGAAAACATAGAAAAATAAAAGTCAGGAAGATATGACTGATATTTGCCCATGTCCTTCCAGCACTAGCCAGGAGAAAGAGTGCCCTGTCAAGATGATTGAAGTATCCTCTCACCTTCAAGGCTTATCTATTCCTGGGGTGCATATTAAAGCATCCGTGTGTCAGAACTCAGGGAAAACAACCCTGTTCTCCTATCCAACAACCACTGCTCCCTTTTTTCCTTGTTAAAATAAACTGATTTTATTCAAATATCAGGTAGCCATATGTTTTAGAGAAATCTAAACGTGTTCCAAGTTCAAGGGGTAAATAATGATGGACTTTAATATCAGTAGGGAGGTTTGGAAAGTTATCCCTCTGAGATACTGTCAACTGGAAGTGACACCTGGAGCTGTGGAGGCTATCTTGACACCATGAGGTTAGTTAACTTGAGAGGACAAGCTAAGAAGACAAAGTGATGGAAAGGAATCAGATCTTTGATGAGGTCATACAGCCACTGAAGTTAATAACTCTAGAAGAAATTTAAAATAATCATCTTATCTTTCCTCTTTTCTTTTTTCTTGCTTTCTTCTTTTCTTGCTTTAGCCTGTTCTCTTTGCCCTTTCTTCTTTTACTTTTCTCTTCTCCTTATCTGTCTCTTCATTTGCTTCCTCCTCTCTCACTCTCTCTCCTCCCTCCCCTTCCTTTCCTTCTTTCCTTCTTTTCCTTCCTTTCTTCCTTTCTTCCTTTCCCTTCCTTCCTTCCTTCCTCCTTCCTTCCTTCCTTATCAGAAAAAGTCATGAAGAAACAACAGTTGTCTGAAGAAACAACTGTAGGAGTTAGCTTTGGTAAAGTCCATACTATTATGATGCACACATTAAATCAAAGAAGTTGGAGTGACAAGGTCATTTATCAACTGATTGTTGAATAGAACGGTGGCAAATGAATTACTGTGTCTGCTCATTTTTCTCAGAGGTAATGTCAAACATGAATCATATACACTGATTTTGAATTTCCTGGTGAGGTGTAACAAAATATTTTGCTCACAAACTGGCTTGAGTCACTCCAGGCAAAGCTGGAGTAGACTGAGCATATCAGAGGAAGAAACCACACACAATGACATTGCTCAGGGTCATTTGTGAAAGACCCTTACTCTTCTCTACTTCCACTGACAACACAGTGTCATAATCTTTTCATAATGACAACCATCACCTCTACTTTTTTATATGTTTCTGATAAGGAAGAAATTACAATGAAATTTAGCATTACCTTGAAATGAGCTTGAAGTGAGTTTAAGACATGTACTAAATGACTGTGTTACAAATTAGAGAATATTCTCTTTCCCTAGAAGTCTTCTATGGCAGATATAATGTAGACATAATTACAGATTGTCAGGATCAAATTTTGCTTCAATTTAACATAATTAAAAGTAGTTCTAGC